>NC_135216.1:33818240-34121990 GCF_052324685.1 Brachyhypopomus gauderio
TTAAATGAACGAGCAACAGCACTTCGGTCAAATTTCTTTTTCATCGCTTGCTGAGCTACACACAATTCTGCTTGGCTGTTTCACAAGCTACCTTTAGGTGTTCACGTAACTTACTCACATAGAGGTCTACAGTTTCAAAGGAGCGAGTTGTAGGAGAAGCTAACCACTGCTCATTAAGCAATTTGAGTGGGCCACGGACTGAGCGTCCGAATACCAAGGCATTGGGACTGAAACCAGTGGACTCTTGCACTCACTGTATCACGTTTGGCAAACAACAGTAATGGGACACCTTCATCTCAATCGTTTCCTACTTCCAAGCAATATGACCACAACATATTCTTAAATGTCTGATGGAAGCGTTCAAGAGCTCCCTGGGACTCAGGATGATAAGCACGATACTTGGTGCTGTATATGCAGATCTGACACGACAAGCAAAGAGTTGTGACATGAAATTGGACCCTTGGTCCGGTTGTACACATTTTGGCAAACCAAAGGTAGTACAAAATTTTACAAGGGCTTTTATCACAGATCTTGATTTCAACGAGCGTAACGGAATGGCCTCTGGAAACCTTGTAGCAGTGCACATTCATGGTCAGAAGGTAAGTATTTCCTGAACGAGACTTCGGTAGAGGTCCAACATAGTCTATCTGGTCTCAGCTTCAGGAGTGGCCCAGGCCAACATAACAAACAGAACAGAACTATAAAATAAATGAAACACTAACAACTCTAACAGAAAACAAACACTCAGTACTACACTAACTCCCTAACAAAAACCATACAAACAAACCCAAACCCCAAAAAACAAAATGGCAGCCACTCCCTACTTACCAGAACACCACCAACACAGAATATTTACAAAATTTACAACCAGCAGACAACCCGACAGGGACAAAGGCAAAAGCATAAACGAGTACAAAGCAGTCAAAACCAGATTTCTAAGACGAGTTATATAAATGCAGAATACTAACAACTACCGAACAACGACACAACCAAGGAGCAAAAATGTATCGCTAGGAGGTACTGGGAAGGCCCTTATATAGTGAAGGGTAGAATGACATGGAGCGGAGTCTGGAACGGAGTCTTGCACACAGAACAGACAGCAAACACCAGGGGCTCATTTATAAAACTTTGCGTGGAATCTGGAGTGAAAATGTACGTGCGCTCAAAACCAGGAAATTGCATGCGCACAAAAAAAATCTGATTTATAAAACCCTGCGTACGCACACCCGCACGTTGTTTCCTCTTTATAAATCACAACCATCTTCAAACTGAGCGCAGCTGAATCAGCCGCACTTTCCGCCTCCGCCCCGCCCACTTTTACCCATAAATGGTCAATGCAAATCACTCATAAATATTTAAATGGCAGCTTGCCCCATTCTTTTTGAAGCGGAATAATGGATGAGAAAAAGACGAAAAAATGAAAATTTGGAGAATGTGAAGTGGAAGTCCTTGTTTCAGAGGTCGAGGCAAGGAAAAATGTGTTGTTTGGGAGCCTTAGTAGTGGAGTGACAAACAAACGCAAGTTTGTTGAGTGGCAACATGTGGCTGCAGCTGTTAACAATGTAAGCTCTACAAGCCGCACTGTTGCAGAAGTAAAAAAAAAATGGTCGGACTTGAAAGTAGATGCAAAGAAACGGATTTCTTTGCACAGGAAGAGTGCAAGTGCTACTGGTGGGGGAAAGGCCACACTTTCTCCGTCTCCATTTCATGAGAGGATGGCATGTTTAATTGAGGAACCCCTGTTAAGTGGCGTGGTGACTGAAAATTAGGGCGATACAGACTTTGCTGATGAACCCATCACTGGTGAACCAGGTAAAAACAAATTATCCATAATCATACATAGTTTTAATAAAGACGCAATAATCAAACTTTTTTTCCTAGAATGGTTTATTAAATTATTTAACCATCACTGTTTTTTAGAGAGGACTGTGGGAGTGGACAGCAGTCATTCAGCTGAAGACTGCCAACCCGGCCCCAGCGATGTCTCCGGTGCCCCGGATGCCTCCAGCGGTGCACCACGTGCTTTAAGCGGAGGTCGTGTTCTGACTGAGGCTGTTTTACAAATACAAATAAACACAATTACAGCAATTGACAATTTAACAAATGAGCTTAAAGAGATTACGGGGATACTGTCTGAAATGTCAAGTACATTAAAAGAACTTGTTAAAAAATACCTTTGCGTTTCTCTCCAATTATTTATAATCGACGCATCACGTCCTCGCGCAGTCTGACTGCTTGAATATTACGTGCGTCAGGTGGGTAAACATGTGGGTCTGGTTCAGGGTCATTTGCTTGTTGGTCGGTCATTATCAGGGGGAGACCATTCTGCTGTGCCATGTTGTGTAGCACGGCACATGCTCTCACTATCCGGCAGACTTTTTCTGGGTTGTAAAGCAGTCTCCCACCTGATGCATCTAAACAGTGCCATCTGCCTTTTAGCAGCACGATGGTGCGTTCTACAACAAAGCGTGTCAGAGTGTGCACGTCATTGTAGCGTCTCTCCTCTGTGCTCCGTGTGTTTGGAAATAGAGTGAGGAGCCAGCGCTTGAGCGGGTAGCCACTATCACCTAAAGAAATTAATCAGAGATAATGTTGCATTTACTGCTAGGGCAACTGCTTAAATTAAAATATTAATAATACATTTTAAACCAAGAAGCCAACCATCCCGTACAGCTCCATTTTCAAGACGGGTTCCTACACTGCTGTTCCTCAGAATAAATGAGTGATGAGTAGAACCAGGCCATCGAGCAACTACGTTGGTTAAGGTCATTGTAGCATCGCATATGACCTCTACGTTTATAGAATGAATTTGCTTTCTGTTGATGAAAGCAGCTTCATTCTGGCTTGGTGCTCTTATGGCAACATGAGTGCAGTCAATTGCTCCGATTACATTTGGGAAACCGGCCACTGCTGCCAATTGCACTTTAATGTCAGCCTGTTCACTCTGTAGAATTAAATTAACTTTAATTAAAATGCAGAGTGAAATAAAACCAGCTAGAATAAAATAATACTACAAATAAAGTCGAATAAGATACAGCATGCACTAAAACCTTAAACATACAGACAAAAAATAATAACTGCAAATTAATTAATAATTAATTATTATGTGTTTGTTAATCTTTGTTAATCTTTCTGTTCCTAATCTTGATCTATTCGGGATTAACTGATGCGTGAGGATGGTTTGCGCATTTACTTGCAATTCTCTATTTAACCAGATGATGTCACTATTACTATGGTGTGATTTTTGTTTCAATAGTTCCACAAAAGCAAAAGTACATTTGCAATATCTACAGACCATTTACCAATTAATTATAACCTTTGTATAAACTTTTATGGTAAAACTTAGTTTACATGCTACTGTGAAACAGAACCACCGCGTTCCGCCACGTTTGAAAACGCTGGGAGGCTGGTGGGGTGGGCGTGGCTTGGTCCCAGAGGCGGTCTCAGAGCTCTGTGTCAGTCCGGAATCAGTGACCAATGGAGATTGCAGAGGAACGCCTTCATCTAAGACCCTCCCACACGTGAAATGTGTTCCAAAAGTCAGAAGCAAAAAACGAACCAGAAGCAAAGAGAGATTCCAGAAGCAAAAGACCTTACTGGGAAAATCCAAAAAAACTAAAACAATGGAACCAAAAACTTGTCAAAATGCAAACGAAAATAAGTTTCAAATAACCAATTATATAAAAAATATATACTTTTGATATATATTTTTCTGTTTTGCATTCATAACATATACTTTCTGCTCTTGGATTTACTTTTGCTTTTGTGGAACTATTGAAACAAAAATCACACCATACTATTTCCCCATTCTCTCTATCTCTCTCTCCGCAATGTTTTACAGGTTTACGGCAGCTCTAGAGTTTGCTTAAAACTACGCACGTTTTTACGCCACGTACTTTTTTATAAATCAGTTTTTGCGCAAGATATTGCGTGCGCACATTTCAGTAGCTCCGCCCCTAGGTTATGGAATGCAATCGGTCCTGACTTAAGGAATTCTGACTCTATTTCTCATTCTATTTCACATTTTTACCCATCCTGTCTCTCCCCATATCTCCATCTCTCCTCATACTGTCTCTCCTCATCTCTCCATCTCTCCCCTACTGTCTCTATTTAACTCTCTATTATTGTTGGATTTGCTCTCAGAGGTTAGATTAGTGTCCTTCTTCAGAAAGAAATGTCTGGATATGCACAAAATAAACAACAATCTAATTATCAACACGGTCTCCTGACTTTTCATAGCGACATTTCCAACAAATGTTATGCAGTATTAGTATAAAGAAGAAATTATAACCAGCCAGCAGAGGGCAGCATAGAATTGCAATAAACAGCAAATCCTCGACGGTCCGAGGAGGACGAAGACCGGCATCCTGTAGTTGTTCAATCGCTAACTTACAGCCACCAGAGGGCAGCATCAATGTTGCGCCGGTGAACAGAGGAAATAAAGCTACAAAGGAAAGCTTTTGACAAAACATAAGGTGATATACACACAAACTGTTACCATGTTATCATTATGAACACAAAATTTCTAGTCCAGTGAAACCCAAATGCTTTTTCAGCATTGTTATTTAATGCTAATATACAGTCATGAATACCTGAAGCCTGTGTCCTTAGTAGAAAAACTCAAAACACATTTTACAGGACACATGATTTCATGCATAACATGATGGTTTATGTAGTTCTGTTTATGTATTTTTATTCAAAGTTTTGTGTATTCTAAAAACATACTGTTTAATTTTAAGCATATAGTGACAACCTAGTGACAGATTAATGTGATTCTGGACTGTGGTATTGTACATCTCTGTCTGCTCTGGTTTATGATGCCTGATGTTATGATGTTGTAATCTTCACATCTTTACTCTGCTCTTTCAGACTGTGTTTTCAGTTTGAAATCAACTAGAGGCCTGAATCAGTCTGAATTTTCCCCCTCACCACCAGTCCATGAAGTAAACAGAAATTCATGGCATTCTTCACACAGGCAATTTATGATGTAGTTTGTGTATCTATGATTGAAAGATGAGTTTTTCCAATCCTGTAAAATATATACCAGTTTAAGAACAATTTATCCAGACCGTATTCTTCATACATTTTATGACAACATGAAATCATTGCTTTGTCATTGTCATTGTCAAAACTAAGTCTAAAATGACACAACACAGAAAGATGTAAAAATTAATGGTGATCTAGATGTCTGTGGCTAATTGAGTTCAGTAAGAATGTGTCCTAGATTTAATTTTTTGTGATTTTATAGTTTTAGTAAAACACCTGCATCAGTGTAATCAGTCTTGCTCATGTGTGGAACGTCAGTCAACTAAAAGTTCTAGATTATGATGCAACAATAGCTATAATGTAACATGTACTGTTCAGTTTTATAACATACAAAGAAACAAATAAACACAGACGTGCAAAGGGAAAGAGAGATTTCCTGTTTACAAACAACAGAAAACCAAAAAAAAAAAAAATAATTGTCATTCTGATTGAGCGGTCTGCAGCAACTTCAGTGAGCTGAAAAGAGCACTGCATAGAGCGTGTGCCAAACTCCACATATGTGTGCGCATTAAACTATTAGTTACAGGATGATTACAAATTACAAACAGTTACAAATAGTGTGTATATCCTACCTTGATATACACACTATTTGCAGCGAACGAGTCGATCTCTGCAGAACTGAAAAAAACTGAAACTGTTGTCACGAGTCCAAGACCCCTCCCACCAGATCCTACAACCCAGATACTATAAAAAAGACGTCGGCAGAAAGACTTATATAATTATCACAATTTGGCGACATAGAAGAGGACGACTGATCAAAACAAGTGAGGCGAAAAGTTATTTTATAAAATTTGCTATATTATTGATTAAATAATCTAGAATTGCTAAGGTGCTAAATGTTGCAAGAGAATCAATTAAGAGTATGAATGTGCGCTTCAGCACAGGTTATTGTTTAATCTTTGGTTATCCAGAAGCTCACTGGCGAACCAGATACTTTTTTCGTATTATAAATGGACATTATCGTATTCCATTTTCGTATTATAAATGGAACCTTGACTGCTATCCATGTAAACTATGCAGAAGGTATCTTCCTTTATAAAGTTTGCGAGTAGCCTGCAGATGCAGAATAAAGGCAAACTAATGAGAGAAAGAAAAAGAAAGCAAACATTCCCTCAGCTTGAATAAGAAATGATGTTTCTTCTTCTATCAGGTTAAGATGACCCACATCCCTTCATCTGTGTAAGCAGGCAACTTAAGATATCATCCAAGCATTTACACAGAAGAAATAATGACCTATTAATATAGTTTAATATGTCTTGTCTGCTTCTCCACAGGGTTTTGCTGAAGGACACAGCAAAGGCTGTTATCATTCCTCTGAAGAACGGCATCATCTCCATCACCAGAGTCTACGAGTCCCTCATAGATGCAGATGTAGATCCCATTAGTGGACAGTGCTCCAACTACACCTCCATCAGACAGCAGATAGTGGAGACCCAGCAGAGTCTGGAGGAGTCAGAACAGGCAGCCAGTACAGGACTGAAGGGTCTGGATGAACACCTTGAGGAACTTACAGAAGTTGAAGGAAAACGTGAACAGCAAATAAGAAATACAGAATCTACCTTAAGTAACTTGCTAACACAGCAGATGTCTAATGAAAAGTTAATGAATGACAGTTATGTTGCTTTAGAGCAGGCCAGACACAATTTGGGCTCAGCTCAAGAAATTCAACGCAATCAGGAGAAGAGGAGACGTGATGCTGACATAGTCACAGAAGTTGGAGCGAGATTTTTTGTTATACCAATTGTTGGATGGATTGCTGGTAAGAATTACAGCTATTACTAATTAAATTATACAACATGAAGATGAGATTTTGTTTTTACAAGATTACACTGTCACGGCGAGGACCCCGGCCCCTCCCTTTTGGGCGTGTGTTTACGTTGTTTACGTCTACTCTTCTACGTCTGTGGATCTCCGTGATGGTGGTTGTGTCTTGTGATAATCCGTCTCACCTGTGGCTCATCTCGTCATCATGGGACTTGTGTGGTTTGTCTATTTAATGTGCGCTCGCGCAGTGTCCTGTGCTCGTCTTTGTCTAAGTCTGCACGTTGTGTGCTTGTGTATACGTTTTCTGTGCACTAAACGGCGCTATATCTGTTTCATAAAAGTGATGTTTGTCGCCAAGGAAGGATTCCGTGTCTCATCCTTCGCCGCTCCGCCACCGTCACATACACTTTATATGTGTGCATTTGGTTAAAATAATTAATTCACCTCCTCTATTTACAGGGGCCGCCATGTTGACTGCTGGTGCAGTAGAAATGTCTCAAGCGTTATCAGATATCAGAGAGGCAGAAGAGGAGGTGAGAGAGTCTGAGTCTGAAGTGGAAACGTACCAAAGTAAAGTGTGTGACTACATGCTCACGATTGTCCAGTTGGAGTTCAAAATCGGACAGAAGCTGCATGAGATGGAGGAGATCCATAAAGAAATCCAGCAGGTGAAGGAACAGAGACAGTGTGTAGCTGAGTTTCAGAAGAAAGTGAGAAGTGTCGTCCAACTCCTGAGTGACCTGAGTGGGAAGACCAGAGTAGTTGAGTGTCAAACTCGCAGATTCATCCACCAGGAACCTGTGATGAAGATGATGGAAGAAGTGATGAAGGCAGCAGAAAAAATCACAGGGAATGAGCTCCTGCGTATTAAGGGCCTACCACAACTCATCAGTACCATGAGGGAGAGGAGGAGGAGACTGGAAGCTCTCTGTACCTCACATTCCCAGTGAAATTATTAAAGCGTTTTTTACGGACTTCGTGGCAGAAATTCTTCCCTGGGTCCTTTATTCACTCGGGCGGGGATAGCGAGCCAGTGTGCTGTGCAGGACCCGACAGATGCTACAAACCTACTCTTTCCTCAATCCGGCTTGCTAATGTTCAGTCATTGAGGAATTAACTAGATGACCTGCGGGGACAGATCTGTTATGAACGGCATACGAGAAACTTTTGTTCCTTTACGGAATTGTGGCTGGAGCTGTCTATCCCTGACGGCCCCGTAACACCGGAGAATTTACCTACCGGCTCGACAGAACCGATGTCTCAGGCAAGTCCTGCAGAGGAGGAGTGTGCTTTATGGTTAACTTGATGTGGGCTACATCAACACCACCATTTTGGGCGTCATCATGGACTATGATGAGTGCCTACAGAAATGAGGTAAATTCACTGACCAGCTGGTGTCAGGAAAATATCCTCTCTGTGAGCGTCAGTAAAATTAAGGAGGATATAGTGGACTTTAGGAGACAGCGAGGAGGTCAGCACCACCCTGTCTACATAAACAGTACAGAGGTGTAGCAGGTCAGCGGTTTTAAGTTGCTAGGCGTTCACATCACTAAGGATCTGTCCTGGTCATACTGTGATAAAGAAAGCTCAACAAATCCTTTACATCCTGAGACGATTGAGGATGTTTGGTGTGAACAGCAGCATCCTGTTAAACGTCTACAGGGGGATCTTTGAGAAACTGCTGACAGGATGCATCACAGTGTGGTATGGGAACTGCACCAGTCAGAGCTGGAAATCACTAGAGAGGGTGATACTAATGGCAGAGGACATCACAGGTAGCAATGTGACCACCTGTATCAGTGTGACATCACTGGTAGCAGTGTGACATCACTGGTAGCAGTATGACATCGCTGGTAGCAGTATGACATCACTGTTAGCAGTGTGACATCACCAGTAGCAGTGTGACATACCTGGTAGCAGTGTGACATTACTAGTAGCATTGTGACATTACCAGTAGCAGTGTGAAATCACCAGTAGCAGTGTGACATCACCAGTAACAGTGTGACATACCTTGTAGCAGTGTGATGTCACCAGTAGCATTGTGACATTACCAGTAACAGTGTGACATACCTCGTAGCAGTGTGACATCACCAGTAGCAGTCTCCCCACCATCCAGGACATATACAATAACTGGTGTGTGTGTGTGTGAATCACACTGATCCAGCACAGAAACTTTTGAGTCTAAGCCACATCTACTTCTACTGCACTGTTATACTGTTATATTCTTAATATACTGTTTCCATATCCCCTTGTATTTTTTCTTGTACTTTTCTTGTTTTCTTGTCTAAAATTTATTTGTTTTTGTTTTTATTTAAACTTATTTGCTGTTAGTGTCTCTGGCTAGTTGAATGGATATTCTCATCCAATACTTTTCATTGCATTGTTGAACTGTGTTAACAGCATAACAGGTCCTCTATGCAGTCCTCTACCAGTCATGTAGTATACACACCTACCTTAATAACATGATAATAAAGACAATAAAGACACTTTTGATCTGACCGTCTCTGGCACCATTTGTGTAAACAGCTCCTGTTTCTGCTCCCACAGACAAATAAATGTCCTAGTTAAAGAAAAGAACAGATTCATATGTGTCTTACACTCTAGCTTAACTTAATGAATAAACTGGTGTGGAGTACACAGCTGTCCTCTCTCATTTAAAGATGTTAATAAGAACCTCACATTGGTTTAGTAAAGATGAAGGTCTCTGCTTCTCCTGTTGTCTTCTTCAGCTTTATTTGAATCATTTCACACTTTCAAATTTTCTTTCTGAAGAATTCTAATAACACCTGCGAGAAAGAGTAAAGTTTGGATATTATCTTCACATATAAAGTCACATTGTTAAAAACCTTAAACCCTACAGAGTACATTAACAGTGTCCCAACCCTACACTTATTCCAGTCTCTGTGAAATGTCTCTTGATTCCAAGGTGAATCTCAGATTAAACATACATCTGTCCTGCTCGTCAGTCACTCACACAGTTTCTTTCAGTTATGTTTTCCTGGAACACACAGCATTTCTACTCTGGCTGCTGGAAGTGGATCTATTTATAGGGACTGGGGTCATTCTGGGGTCACTGTTTTCCAGAAAGTTCTCATGGGAATGAAAGGCTGTGTTTCACTTTCACTTTCACCCCTGTAGGCAGCTTTGTCCCACTCTGCTGCTTCAGTCAGGGAGGTCATGGATGGAACATCACCACTTAGTCTTCACAGTGAAAGAGGAAACTTGAGAAGGTTTTTTTTGGCATAATGAACAATTCAAACCCTACACAAATGATCATACAAGTATTACATAGTTAAGAGCTAGTACCTGTACAACAAGGTGTGACGGTGAGTGCGGCTGGAAGGATGAGGCACGAATCCACTTCGGCTGGCACAGACGCACGTTTATTCTTGACACACAACGCAGATGCGCACGTTTAACTACAACACTCAAACAGATACACATATAGACTCCAACAACGACGAGCACAGGACACTGCGCGAACGCACATTAAATAGACAAACCACATCAACCCCACGTGATGACGAGACGAGCCACAGGTGAGACGAATTAACACAAGGCGTAACCGCACCCACGGAGATACACAGACGCAGATGACGTAAACACTCGCCCAAAGGGAGGGGTCGGGGACCTTAACGTGACACAAGGATAACTCTCCAATCCCACTTCTGTTCTCCTGAAGCAGCGAGAGTGTAAAGGCAGACTTTTTTGTCTATTTATTTATTTAACTTTACGGGTGTTCTTGAATAAAATGTTGTAATAAAAAATATTTTAACAAAGTTGTGATTGTAATATAGAACAGACCAGTCACTGCTAACACACCAAAGATGGGCATAAGATTTAGGGGGTGTCTGCAGTTGGCTGCTTATTGCCAGCTGTTCTAAACGGGGAGGATTTTAGAGGAGGAGACGCTGCTGTGTTATTATAAATAACACTACTATTGTAGTTCCTCTAAGAACTGAGACAGCATTGTTCGTTTGTCCACATCACGTCGATTGCCAAGGTAGGTTCATCTTTTGCACATATTTTCAATTTGCTGCATGTACTTTAACTCAGCTCGTAACTTTTTTAATTTTCAAAAAGTCCAACCATCGCAGAGACAGCCAAGAATTTTTGAGTAGTTGTTTGTATTATGATTCACGGCGGTGGGTGGGGCCGTCTGGGTGTCAATATAATGTTTTTGCTGTTACCTGACTAAACTGCAGTATTCCCACGTGCTGGTACCTGACTAAATTACACTGTTCTCACGTGTGCTGGTACCTGACTAAATTACACTGTTCTCACGTGTGCTGGTACCTGACTAAATTACACTGTTCTCACGTGTGCTGGTACCTGACTAAATTACACTGTTCTCACGCGTGCTGGTACCTGACTAAATTACACTGTTCTCACGCGTGCTGGCACCTGACTAAATTACACTGTTCTCACGTGTGCTGGCACCTGACTAAATTACACTGTTCTCACGTGTGCTGGTACCTGACTAAATTACACTGTTCTCACGTGTGCTGGCACGTGACTAAACCACACTGTTTTCACGTGTACTGGCACCCGACTAAACTGCAGTTTAGTGGGCTCAACTGACTGTTTAGTTACGCGCACATGTCTGAATGTGTGTGTGTGTGTGTGGAATCCTTCCTTTTTTTACGTGTCTTGTTAATGTCAGTGTACTTAAGCGTGTATGAGTGTTCTTTGTAAGTTGTTGTCCTGACTTGTTCCCGATGGTTTATGTTGTATGGTCTTCATTGGAATAAAACAAACTGTTATGTTTGAACTACTCACCTCAGCATCCTGCCTTCACCCATGACTGTGTTACATTCTGGAGGTCAACACAAAACATAACTAAAAAAAGCCAACTTTTGTCATTTGAAACTGGCTCTTGGAACATGAAATGTACCTCTCAGATTGAAAATGAGCCTGAGCTGGTGTGTGAGGCTGAGAGATACCAACTAGACATACACCAACTAGATATACAGCAACTAGATGTACACCAACTAGACGTATACCAACTAGATATACTCCAACTAGATCTACACCAACTAGATATACACCAACTAGATATACAGCAACTAGATGTACACCAACTAGACGTATACCAACTAGATATACACCAACTAAATGTATACCAACTAGATATACTCCAACTAGATCTACACCAACTAAATATATGTGACCGGTGTGTTTCTGCGTTGTGTAAAAATTATCCGCCACATGCAATCTTTGTAGGCGATCTTCTTTTTATTCGATCAGCCACTCCTGTTAATACACAACAAGTGCATTGAACAATGCTGACAAACTCACTCCAGCACTCTCTCCCACGATATTAAAATGAAAAGGGCCGCGCGCGCAACGCGCATGCCTTGCTGCACATACCTGTTAATACACAACAAGTGCATTGAACAATGCTGACAAACTCACTCCAGCACTCTAAAAACATAATAGAAGAAAAGTGAGTGAAGCACAAATAACAGATTTGTAAAACATTTCCCCATCACCACCATAACTGAAATAAAATGGGTGGATAACAAATAGTGACATACCTCTCCCACGATATTAAAATGAAAAGGGGGGAGTTAAGATGGGTGGTCGCTATTTATACTTGGGGGGAAACACCACAAAAGAAGAAAACAGAAAGGGGAGGAGTCTGGATCCCACATATTCACAACTAGATAAACAGATAAACAAATACAGTACATTTTGTGTAATTATACAAGTGACAGATCAACCTGGTTACATTCACCCCCCAGAATTACACAAAATCACAAGACGCACAAAAACACTCAGCAATATTACATGAACCAGTAAGAAAACGGTGACATATGTCAGCAAAACGCTACCCAAATGAAGGGCTAGGAGACCTGAGGACCGCCTGGCGCCCGGCAAGGCCCCAGGATACCCCATAGACACCAAGAGGTGCCATTTACACCTCAAAATGCACGTCACATACAATTACTGGGAAATCCTAGGAGGAGCTGTCCTCCAATAAAGTGGAAATAAAAACACATGAGAAAAAAAACAAGCAAACAACTATCCATCAAACAGCAGGTGGAGAAAAGAGTATATATAATAATAATAATAATAATAATAATAATAATAATAATAATATATATAAAAATTCACACATTCATTAAAGGTGAGCGAACATTCTCAGTGTCAAATAGCGACTCTCTTTGAGTCATAGACTCTATCAAACGGCAAACAGGTCTGAGCACCCTACCAAAACGTGAGGTGAACCTACTACTCAAGTCGGTGCTGTGCTCGTCAGAAGGACGAATGAAGTGGAGAACAGGCAGGTGATCTACAGTAGCATCTGAATCAACTGGCCCTTCAGGGACAGAGGACCAGGACTCAGGACAGGAATCTGATTCCACAGTATAGCTCGACACAGCAGAAGGTTGCTGTTGAACCCATGATGCTGTGCGGTCATCATTACTGCACCAAGAAGGAGAAGCGGCTAGAGAAGATGCAGCAGTGGCTGCTCCAGTGTCCACAACAGTCACTTCAGTCTCACGTGCATCAGAGCCAGTTACATCACTAGCAAAATCACCAGCAGGGTGAAAGTCACAACCGTCTGTGTCTGTGGTGACAGGCAAGAAGCTCACATCAAGAAGTAGGTTGCGGTGCACCACACGTTCATTTCCCTCTCGGTCCCTGATCTTGTAAACGTGCAGATTAGGCTTTGAGGCTACCACCGTGTAAAGAACTGGCTCCCACTTATCAGAAAGCTTCCGTTTCCCCTTAACCCCTTTGTTAGCTACCAGTACTTGATCCCCAAGAGAGAGAGGAAGACCCTTGGTCTTTTTGTTATACTGGTCAGACTGCTGTTTCTGTTCTTTCATGCTGTTACGCTGCGCTAAAAGCATGGCAGAACGCAAATTATCCACCAGAGATGTAACATAGGCGTTATAATCACAGACGTCGCTATCATGAAGGACATTTTTAAACAGGAGGTCAACCGGTAACCTGGGAACCCTACCGAACATTAAATAGAATGGTGCAAATCCGGTGGTCTCATGGGCAGTGCAGTTGTATGCAAACGTCATCGACTGAATCATCTGCGGCCATTTCTGTTTAGATCCTGGAGGTAAAGACCGCAACATGTTACCGAGAGAACGGTTAAACCTCTCCGTTTGTCCATTGCCCATAGGGTGGTAAGGAGTCGTGTGAGATTTCTGAACACCACACAAATTAAGGAGCTCCGCGATTAGCTCGCTCTCAAAGTTTGCTCCCTGGTCGGAGTGAATGCGCTGAGGGAAACCGTAAACACAAAAAAATTCATCCCAAAGCTTCTTTGCAACGGTCCGTGCAGTTTGGTCTTGACATCGAAACGCATGTGCCAATTTAGTGAAATGATCAGAGATCACCAAAATATCTACAGATTTGTTGTTGCTGTCCTCAGCTGACCAAAAATCAATGCATACAAGTTCCAATGGAGCACAGGTCTTAATACTCTCCAAAGGGGCTCTTGCTGCAGGCTCTAAAGTTTTACTGAGAACACATCTGTGACAGTTTCTTACATGGTCACGAATATCCCTCTCCATATCATACCAGAAGAAGCGCTGGCGAGCTAATGAGAGTGTGCGTGGTTGACCTTGGTGACCCGCGTTGTCATGAACACCAGACAGGACCAGCGATTTCAGGGAGTTAGGTACAACAAACTGGAACCTCTTGTGTTTAGTCATAGGGTTTCTCGTGACTCGGTAGAGTATGCCATCCAAAAATGTGAGTTTATCCCACTGTTTCAGAATCCTAAGGGTCTGCACACATTCACCACAACGCTCACGCCTTGAAGGTCGGCGTCGCCTCCCAACATAGAAGGCTACCCTGGAAACAACAGGATCTGACTCCTGATGGGAAAGGAGATCAGTCAAAGGCAACTCAGAGAAAACGTCCTGACTAGGTGGAGCCACTGATGACAGGTGATCAACCAGAGACGCAGCACGCTGTGAGGGACCTGCATCCCAGTCTCTAACAGAAGACATTAAGGCAGAGGTTTCACCTTCTGACATGGTGACTTCACCAGCATTCGAGTCAGGTGGATTTTCCAGGGATTGAGGCTGACAGGTTAAATGAAACGCACTCTGCACATTCTCGTCTCCCACATCACAGACCTGATCAAGCAATGCAGAGTACGGTTCTGACAGGAGGCGTTGGGACAGAGGCTTCACAAAAGGAACTCTACTCAGTGCGTCCGCAACCACATTGTGTCTGCCAGGGACGTATTTGATGTCAAAACAGTACGGGGCGAGTTTGGAAACCCACCGTTGCTCACAGGCGTCCAGTTTTGGCTTGGTCAAAATATAAGTTAAGGGGTTATTATCGGTCCACACAGTAAATTTGTGGCCCTTAAGCCAGTGGCTGAATTTTTCGCACACAGCCCATTTCAAGGCCAAAAATTCGAGCCTATGTGCTGGGTATTTTGTTTGGCTGTGACTGAGAGACTTGCTGGCGAAGGCAACAGGCCTCGTCTCCACCAGGTGGAACCTGCGACAAAACAGCGCCCAACCCCTGCAGCGAAGCATCAGTTGAAAGAATGAAAGGCCTCCCAAAATCAGGGTGAGCCAGGACCACGCAGTTCAAAAGCGCAGACTTAAGCTCCTCAAATGCTCTTTCGCACTCCGGAGTCCAGTCATGAGGACACAACACCCGATATGTACCAGCCTTACCGCCTCCATATCCTTTAATTCTCCTCTTCTGACCCGCTGTCAGTGCATACAGTGGTTTGGCAATCTGAGAACACCCCGGGATGAAGTGCTGGTAAAATAACACCATGCCAAGGAAGGAGCGCACTTTCCGCTGTGACGGGGTGCAGCCATCTGAATCCATGAGATCTTCCTTCCGGAAGTTGGAAATGACCTCAATTTTCCCTTGATCAACAGAGACTCCACTCGCATCCACCACATGACCCAAAAACTGCACCGACCGTCTGAGGAAGTGACATTTTTTCTGCGCCAATTTTAAATTATTGGCTCTCAAACGGCGGAAAACTATTTCTAGCCTTTCCAGGGCCTCCCCTTCGGAGGGTGCAAACACCAACAAGTCATCAAGGTAGCATAGCAGACTGGAAAAATTTAGATCACCAAAGATGCTGAGCATCATTCTCATAAATGACGCCGGGCTGTTACACAAACCTTGTGGGAGACGGTTATATTCGTACAGACCCAAAGGCGTGGTGAAAGCTGTGTAATGCCTGTCAGATCTATGAAGGGGGATGTTGTAAAACCCCGATGTTAAATCCATAGAACAAAAGAATGCATTACCACCAAGTGATGCCAAGCAGTCAGCTTGATGTGGCAGAGGGTGGGCATCCTTAACTGTTTTTGCATTAAGCCGGCGGAAGTCTGTGCATATCCTCATGTCACCAGACTTCTTCCACACCATGACTAGAGGCGAAGCATATTCGCTGATGGACTTACTGATAATGCCCTTCATCTCCATGTCACTCAACACTTCCCTCAAGTGTTCATAATGTGCTGGGGGCACACGGCGGTACGGTAGCCGGAAGGGTTGTTCATCAGTGAGATGAATGCGGTGCACAAAGTCCTTCGCTTCACCACAGTCCAGCTTGCCTCTGGAGAATATGTCCTGATAAGACAGTACTAGGTCAGCTAGTCTCTTCCGCCACTCATCTGATACCTCACAACCCCTGATGTCAATATCAGATAGCCCACAGTCCTCAAGTTGTCGCACATAATCAGACAAAGAGCGCGATGGTTCAAGTGGCGTCTCTGACTGAACACAACGAGTTTCACATAGGCCCTGAAAAAGAGGCAAGTCCTCCAATGCAGTACATGCAAAGACGTCAGCAATTTTTGTATTGCGTTTCAACAACACAGGCACATGCGTGGGATTTAAGATTTTCACTGGGATCCACCGGTCTCCCCACATAGGTGTCACAACCCGCCCAACCAATATGTTCCTCGGAGAGGAATGGGTGGAAGAGGGTTCAACGATAACCGTGCTGCCCGGGGACATAGGGGACGAGGGTGGCAGCTTGCCCCACACTATGTGTTCGTGATGAGGCAGCAGGGTGACTGCTTGCCTCAATTTCACTGTGCCAATCTTGTCTGGGTCATCTGAACCCTGCCATTGGGAAACACAGCTCAGGAGCTGGAGGAACTGTTCACACTCTGGGTCCGTACTCTTAGAGGACACTAACTGCCAGTATTTCGGATCAGATTTCATCATTTGGATAATAGGGCGGAGTACATTACTGCCCACAATCAACTCATCCCGCTGCCCTGATACTAGAAATGTTGGCACTGTAAATTTACCACCACAGACTTCAATATCCAACTCATAGATACAATCCGGTTGCGTAAGGAGGCCACCACAGCCAACAAACACTACTCTCTCTGGGACAGGCTGAGGATTCAACACTATACCAGCGGCCCTTATTTTGTTCAGCGCTTCAGTACTCATAGTGCACGACATGCTCCCAGAATCAAGCATCCCTCTCAGATTTACCTGACCATTTACTAAAACCGGAGTATAGAACAATTCACTAGCTCCCCCAAGCTTCTGCGAGCCCTCAAAAATGACTTTATCATTAGGAAAGCTTTCACAACAGTTCATATATATAGAAAATGGGTCCAGCACTTCAGTGAGGGTGTCCCTAATGCCGTCCATGTTTACCCTCTCATCACATGGGCTAGCTAGTTTAAATCAGCATCAGATGGGAGAGGCACGGGTCTGGGTGACTGCTGAATTGGAAGAGGCACGGGTCTGGGTGACTGCTGAGCCACTAACGGGCAATCGCGTTTCATGTGGCCAGATTTGAAACAGGTAAGACACAACCTAAACAACTTGCAGTGTGCGTGTGTTGTGTGCTCTGCTGATTTACAGACTCTGCATGCAGCTTGCTGCCAGTCTCGCCGGCCCTGAGATCGGTCAAACCGCTCACGAGCACGCGGGTTGCTGCCAACAGATGAAGTGCACAAAGACAAAACTCTGTCAAATACACCCACCAATTGCTGAGTAGCATGCTCGGCCGCAGACGGTGCTGGAGTAGCACATGACGTTTGCATAACGGGAGTGCCGGGCGAAAGATGGCTCTGCTGACCTACTACAGACTGAACCTGACCCTGATCACTAACAGGACCGGATGGGGAATTGAAATGATTCACTGGCCCACCAACCGCTACAGGGGAGTCACGTGTGTATTGGCAAGTGGGGTTAATTTGAGTCTGGGCAGAGCAGACCATGCTCATAGTTTGCTGGGACTGAACCATCAAACCTCTAGTCTGTCCAACATGGTTGTCCAGACGTCTCTGTACCTCGGCCGCAGTCCATTCCTCTGGTGGCTTTAGTTGAAATGTTAGAAAGAGGTTGGGATCAGGACAGTGAGTGACGAACATCATGGCAACCTCAGCACCAGCATCCTCAACTAGTTTACCCCTCCTGCGGAGACACTCGTTAGCTGCATCAATAGATTTGTTCAAGCGGATCCAGTAATCCATAGCACATTCACCGGGCTGTGGCAAAGTGTTATAAAAATCCTTCATGGGTAGACTAGAGTAGGCCAGTTTGCTAAAGTTGCGCCTGAGGATATCAAACACTGCAGCCGGTAGGTCAGCATCACCTAGCTCCGGTCGGCAACGAAGAGATACTTTCACTACGTCTCTAGCCTTGCCTGACAATCTGGACATAGTCAGATCAAACCTCTCTGCATGTGTCTCACAATTGGACCTAGATAAGTAGCACTTCATCATATCCTCCCATTCTTGGATACAGAATGCATCTGTACCATCTCCCCTAAAGTATGGCGGTGCTTTAGTTTCTGATTGGACCACAATCTTCAACTGGGATGGATCAGAAGGGCCTGATTGGCTGCTCGCAGTCCTCTGTGTGGGAGGGCTAGGGAGGCCAATGGCGGCAAGACTCGCAGCCACATTCTCGCCAATTTCCTTAGCTAGATCTGCGATCATACTGCTAAACGCCTCAGTCGAAATAACCTGGGTGGGCCGAGTCCGTGTATTAACAATAGGGGTGGAACTAGCCACTGGGTCCGACGTCGGTATGTCCGGATGGTGAATATTGTGTTCATATTCGCTATCGGCTACTGGTCTGCCCCTACCAAAAGAAAATAATTTCCTACCCCTTCCCAAACCAAGTGCATCCGAAGGCTCCTTAAAATTCTGTTCAGCCATAGTAACGGCAGTCGTTTTTTTTTTTTTTTTTTTTTTTTAACAGCAAGCGAAACGGGCTAACTCAAAATGGCGCTAAAAGGAGTGAAGCTAGAGTACTGTACAGTCGCGAGGGAGAGAAGGAGAAAGAGAAAAAAAACAAACTTCCCGCTCAAATATAGCATGCGACCCACGAAGGAAAAAAATTATAAAAATCCAAATCAAACATAAAACTTTCGTCGGACCAACGACCATCAATATAACATATACCGGGACATATACATTCAAAAATAACGGATAATCACTCGCTTGCGATATCAGCAACAAACCGCGCGATCGCTAACTTTGAGAAAAGAAAAGAGAAAGAAAAATAAAACCTGATGAATGCAACACTGTCCAAAGGCACGGCTAGCAGCAGCTAGAGCAGCAGGGAAGATCCAGAAGTGCGGCCCGCGATGACAGGTGGGGTGCAGCAGTCCGCGCCAACTGATGAACGCAGGTCTGCGAAGTGGAGGGTCGAACGGCACCAAGTGTGACCGGTGTGTTTCTGCGTTGTGTAAAAATTATCCGCCACATGCAATCTTTGTAGGCGATCTTCTTTTTATTCGATCAGCCACTCCTGTTAATACACAACAAGTGCATTGAACAATGCTGACAAACTCACTCCAGCACTCTCTCCCACGATATTAAAATGAAAAGGGCCGCGCGCGCAACGCGCATGCCTTGCTGCACATACCTGTTAATACACAACAAGTGCATTGAACAATGCTGACAAACTCACTCCAGCACTCTAAAAACATAATAGAAGAAAAGTGAGTGAAGCACAAATAACAGATTTGTAAAACATTTCCCCATCACCACCATAACTGAAATAAAATGGGTGGATAACAAATAGTGACATACCTCTCCCACGATATTAAAATGAAAAGGGGGGAGTTAAGATGGGTGGTCGCTATTTATACTTGGGGGGAAACACCACAAAAGAAGAAAACAGAAAGGGGAGGAGTCTGGATCCCACATATTCACAACTAGATAAACAGATAAACAAATACAGTACATTTTGTGTAATTATACAAGTGACAGATCAACCTGGTTACATATACACCAACTAGATATACACCAACTATATATAAACCAACTAGATATACAGCAACTAGATGTACACCAACTAGACGTATACCAACTAGATATACACCAACTAAATGTATACCCACTAGATATACTCCAACCAGGGGCGGACTGGGACAAAAAATCGGCCCTGGCATTTTTGGACCAGACCGGCCCACTCACACTCGATAACGCTTTTCACACTTTTCAGTTTTTTGAATGTGTATACCAACAGTTTACACTCTTTAAAACCATGTAGCCTACCCTAAGCCATGCCATGAGTTTACAGGAATTAGTGAGAGTGAAATTAAATAATTTTTAAATCATTAAATACTTTCAAAAAGTTTTGTTTATTAACAGTATGAAAATGCCTATTGAACCACTCCATCACAGTAATGAATGCAGCATTCATCCAACTGGGTGTGCCTATGTGTTTCAGGGAGGAAGACAAGAGAAAGAAAGAATAGAGATGAAAAATAAAGGATCAGATGCTAACTCTTCCAAGAGTAGTACTCAATAAATTGTGAACTTACCCAGTCAAAAGAATGAATGTATGTTTTTTTTTATCTCAACATAAGGAATTAATTATTGTTGTTTTATCAGAAAAACAGACACACAGCTGCATTGACATAATACTGGCAAAAAAAATTGTCATTGTAAAAAATAAGATTTTCTTTAATTAGAGCCTACATTTTCTTTAGCCAGCTAGGCTAAATGGCCCCAAACACATCCAGGAGAAAAAGTAGCTAAACCTAGGCTTACAAGTTAAACAATCAATGGCCTAATAACAAAATCAGAAAACTGCCCAGTAACTCAGTTTAATTGAATGGCGGCTTTAAAAATACACCTAGAAATACTGGATTTATGAAGATTTGTGAAGAGGCACACAGCAGCATTGGCATATGGCACAGGCAATAAACAAAATTACCATTTTAAAAAGTGTAATTTCCTTTAATTTCTGTACATTGTCCCTAAACACCTCCATAAAAGCTACCAAACATTTCCCCTTCCTACCAAGCATAGCCTTAGCCTAGCCTACTACTCACCCCACAAATATTAATAGTATAATAATGAAAATAGAATGCTGCCTGCTGAGTGACTAAGGGTACTTAGTACTGTTTTTGTTGGTGAATGGAGGTTTTAAAAGTTCTCACATTTAAGACTATTTAGTTCAGAATGGAAGACATAAAAGTACTAAAATAGGCTTATTTTCTCATTCAGTCAGTGTACACAAAGTCTTATAATAGAGGTAAGGACGTTATTCACTTATTTTACCTTTTGCATTTACAATACAAACTAACTCGGCCATAGAACATTAGCCAAAATGATTTTATTGATGTTTTATCAATTTATCAGATTTGGCAAAGGGTTTGGTTGCTTAACCCTACTCATTTTATAGCTGCTCTGAAAGGAGTCAGGCTTACCGCACGTTCAGTACATGTTTCTGTCCACTGGCCACCGTCACCACTGTCATCAGCCACGGGAGCTGATGAAGGCCCTGCTGTGGCAATTTTTATACATTTGGCAGCGTTTACTTGAAGTTCAAGCTTCTTTTTTGTCGTAGTTTCTCTGCACCTCCTTTGCGCTTTTTCTCCATCTCAGATACTCACATACGTTAATCAACGTTACTGTGCGTTCACACCGAAAGCGATAAAATCGCTCTCCGTCGCCGAGTCGCCAGCATCCATATATGTAATGCTGCAGCCCGGAGCCCCGGTGGGCGTGGGTAAAGGGCGTATCATGTGTCAATCATTTTCGAATGCAGCCAATCAGATACTAGACTTTCGTTGTCAATCAATTTTTATTAAGCCAATTATCAGCCAGAGTTAGCTGTCAATCATTTTTTAATGCAGCCAATCATCTTAACAGATCTGCCAAAAGAAGGCGGAAACTGCACGGAGAAGCTCTTTAAACAGAAGTATATGCCGCTCTTACACAAAAGTAGATGAATAAAAACATTAGAAGAGCCATGACTTTAGACATTTTAAAATCAAAGTTTAAAATACTTCTCACTTATTTTTCTGGAACGGCACTTTAATGTTTTTTCCTTTATTGCACGTATTGCATCATTTGTACATCATATATATGTGGCGAGTGTAAATTGGTAGCGGAGGGGAGGTGTAAATGGACACAAATTAAGTATTATATCGCGATCGATCGCCAAGTATAAGCGCCTCCGCCGAGCAGAGCGTTGAGGAGCGATTTCGATTGGAGGATCGTGCTCTATTTTTTATTATTCATTTTTTTGCCGATGCTGGTCCAGCGTGTCGCGTGCCACTGATTATGCCTCGGCGTGCCAACGGTGGTCCGCGTGCCATAGGTTGCCGACCCCTGCTGTAGAGCCTTTGAATATTATAACCATTGTCGAAATTAAGCTCAGCAAGTAAAGTAAAAGAAGAACGCGATCACACAGTCTCATTGAAAATGTAGGAGTTAATGAATAAAGTGCACCAACGCAAAACCCGTGACATAATCCAAATAAAGTTTGAAGACTAGTATTGTTTTGATATAATCAAATGACGATGGAGTGTTGGAGTTATCGGACAGAGTTGATCAAATCAGAGTTAATCCAACTCAATGACTCCCGCAAAGATGTAATTAAACTGCCCACGAATTTCTCTTGGCGAAAGATGTACACGGTGAGCATACAATAGCTAGCTCTCCATAATTATCAGGATTAAAAGCAATGCCTGATTATATCAAAACAATACTGGTCTTCAAACTTTATTTGGATTATGTCACGGGTTTTGCGTTGGTGCACTTTATTCATTAACTCCTACATTTTCAATGAGACTGTGTGATCGTGTTCTTCTTTTACTTGCGCTACATTACTGGTCACATCTGAGCTTAATTTCGACAATGGTTATAATATTCAAAGGCTCTACAGCAGGGGTCGGAAACCTATGGCACGCGGGCCACCGTTGGCACGCCGAGGCATAATCAGTGGCACGCGACACGCTGGACCAGCATCAGTTAAAAATTAATAATAAAAAATAGAGCACGATCCTCCAATCGAAATCGCTCCTCAACACTCTGCTCGGCGGAGGCGTTTATACTTTGCGATCGATCGCGATATAATACTTAATTTGTGTCCATTTACACCTCCCCTCCGCTAACAATTTACACTCGCCACATATATGTATGATGTAAATGATGCAATACGTGCAATAAAGGGAAAAAACATTAAAGTGCCCTTCCAGAAAAATAAGTGAGAAGTATTTTAAACTTTTATTTAAAAATGTCTAAAGTCATGGCTCTTCTAATGTTTTTATTCATCTACTTTTGTGTAAGAGCGGCATATACTTCTGTTTAAAGAGCTTCTCCGTGCAGTTTCCGCCTTCTTTTGGCAGATCTGTTAAGATGATTGGCTGCATTAAAAAATGATTGACAGCTAACTCTGGCTGATAATTGGCTTAATAAAAATTGATTGACAACGAAAGTCTAGTATCTGATTGGCTGCATTCGAAAATGATTGACACATGATACGCCCTTTACCCACGCCCACCGGGGCTCCGGCCTGCAGCATTACCCTTCTCCCAGCATCGCGTCGCGTGGGGGCGTGTCCAACATCACGCCTGCATGCAGCACGTGACAGATATGCAAATCACGTTTTTAAAGCAGGATGCAATATTTATTTTAATCTATTGATTACAGGACACACGATTATAAAGGAGTGCGTGTATAAAACATAGTGTGTGTATAAAACACATATAGTATATAAACCTAAAATGTTTATGTATTTTTTTTACTTTTTACCCCAGACCCGAAGATCAAACAGGAATTTTAAAAAATCATAACCAATAATAGGGTATACGCTAATTTATTGCAGATGTTTTTTAACAAATGAACAGTATTCCCTCCAAAAATAAGCATCGTAAAGTGCGGGACATCCAGAGACAGCCACTATTAATCTCTCCTCCATTTTGCAATCGGAACAAATAATCAGTAGGAACCAAAGTCAGAGGTGCGGTTTCGGAGGGGGGTGCAAACATACTTTCTGATTGGTAGTCGCCGCCGCGCGTCACTGCTCATTTGCATAAAGTTGTTCTTGTTCGCGTCGCTCGAATCTTGTTCGCGTCGCGCCGCGCCGCGCCGCGTCGCGTCGCTGGGTGCCGCTCACTCTCATTGAAAATAAATGACTTCCGGTCGCCGTGTCGCTCTCGTCGCTTTCGGTGTGAACGCACAGTTAGATTGCACTACGCACCGGCGCATGGAGGAGGGGGTGTTTGATGATATGATTGGTACAGCTCTGTGTCAGTAAAGAAAATAACCAATGGGCTGCATACCAGCGTGTTTAACACTAGAAGTCCCTGAAATTTCAACCACCCCCCTGAAGTCCCAAAAGAGGGTCCAAAGAACCTTAGTCCAAACTGACACCTCTGGTGGCTCCAATTAACATCCATTCATTTGCAAAAGTGCCCATTGCCTGAGGAATCAGCAGGGGGGAGAAGAGCTGAACTTGCCTCCAGTGTTATGTAAATGAGGCGTGTGTCAGGTATGGGTGGTTCCTGCTGAAAGCTTGCACCTCCTTGACTGCCATATGAGACTGTGCAAGATCTCTTGCAATAAGTCTCCTCATCTACAGAACCATATGTTTGAGATTTGATTTGTGAAAGGTTGAAATAATGTGAAATTGACACAAACATAATATTTGAATTATAATGGCATAGAGGTGGCATATTGATTAGTCAAAATGGCTCTGATATTTTTAACCTTATTTTAAGTAGTTTTGTCTTTTGAAAAACTGCTAATAGGTAAAAATGTTTTTACATAAATGTATACAAAAAACCCTCAGCTACTTGAAATAGAATAATATTATTGAGCAATTTTAACTTATCAAGATCAAGATTTTGCAGTGTGTCTCTTCCAAATACAGCCATAACCAGCAAACAAAAATAGGAAATTTAGGAAATCTTACCAAAAGAGATATCACTACTACAGATTTTCACTACTCTCTGAAAACTAACAATGTGTTGTGTGTGACATTTGTGACCCTAGTCTTGAAAATTGCTTCATATGGGCTTTTCAAACTTTTTTTTTTGGCCCACCTCCACCTCCACCCTTTCACCTTTGGAGGACAACTTTGTTTTCATGTAAGGATCAAAAGAAAACAATTCTGTATAATACAGTACAATAGTGATAAAAACAATTGGGGTTAGGTGAACCATACAGGACAGGAGAGAAAAGAAGGGGAGAGAAAGTAAAAAGGGAAAAGACAGAAGAGCAGAAAAAACAGCTCAAATGATTCACCAACTGCTGCTACTAAATGAAGAGCAGAAAGTAAGACATACAGCACAAATGACTGATGTATGTGTGTGTGAGTGTGTGTGTTTATGTAAGTGCAACATAGGATAAATGTACAGAATGTACTTATTAGCAAGGCCCCAGAGGCCAGAGGCAGGCAGAGAAAGACCAGGGAACCCCACCCGCCCACGGCCCCTCCAGGATCATGTCCAAAGCCTGCTGTGTACTGGAAACCTTTGCTATCCTTGCTTCTCAGTCAACAGAGTAAGTGAAATGTGTGGTGACATGGATTTTCATCCACATGTAGGTGGCTACAGTCATCTTTCTCTTTATTATAAAACTGACACAGACATTATTTGAACTATAATTCCAAAACATCTCAAGTCTGCCTCCTTTGTACTAATTTTGGATTTTTTTCTCACTGCAAAAGGTGACATGATTATTGGTCAAAATAGCTAAAGTTCAGATTTCACTGAAAGGGTCTTTTCTTCTCCGTCTGAGTCAATGGATCAACATAGCTCACACTATCACCCATCCCCCCGTCTACCTAGAAGTGGCTGCATGACAAAGGATGGCCTCATGATCCAAAATACCTCAGCACTGGCTTTTGGCAGGCTCAGGTAGAAATGTAGTAATGTTAGTAATGTTTTTCTTCTAAAAAAGACAAGTGGGTTCAAAATAACAATTTTTGAAAAAAATTACCAAATTAATTGTGTTGATCCACCTCAAAAAAGGTCATGCAAAAGTGTGTAAGCTGGTCCTGAGTGTGTCTGCCCATCCCCCAGCTGCATTGTTGTGCAGGGGACATGCATAAGGTGAGAGAGGCAGTCAGAGGGCCTGGCTGAGAGCAGAAGCTACAGAGGACATGATGTAAGTTTAGAAATATATACAATAAAGTTGAAATGTTCTCAACAGAGCACTCACATACAATTATCCACTCAGTCTGCCACTCCCTCATTTGGGGAGAAAGCTACACTATTGTGGCTATTCCCCACTTTAGACAATTTAGACAATTTTTAATCATGGAGGGGTCTGAAATTTTTGTCTTAGGTGCATGTCCTCACTGTATTGGAATATTTTATTGTCTGAGTGAAAGAGAAACAAAATGGGGTCACTAAAGTGGGAATAGCCACAGTACTGTAGCTTTCTCCCCAAATGAGGGACTGGCAGACTGGGTAGATAGTTGTATGTGAATGCTCTGATGAGAACACTCATGAACAATTGTGCAAATGTGAGATGTGTCGACTGCTACAGATACACGTGTGGCAAATGTACCAGGGAGATACCCTGGCAGTGCCAGGCATGTTCTGACAGACTGCTGAGTGACTGCTGAAGTGCTAGTCACACAAGAAGGACATGCCACTCACACACACACACACACACACACACACACACACACACACACACACACACACACACACACACACACACACACACACACACACACACACACAGCCCTGCACTGCAGCCTATTGTAAATATGTGTGGAATTGTTTTATTCCTTGTATTTTTTGTATAATTTTATGGCAATAATAAAAAGCATGGAACATAAAAAAGCATGGAAACATAACAGTTGTTCTTTTGTATGTTTCTCATGCTGAAATTTCAGTCCTCCTGACTTAGACACAAATGCTTCTGGTCATTACTCACATGTACCTGGCTATAAAATTTCTAATTTTCTATTTAAAATATTAAAAAATAATTTATTGTTTGTGCTTTGTTGCTCAGATAAAACTAAACTATATACAATATATATAACCTTTATATTATAAAATACAACAAACTGAATAGAACTAACTAAATGGCTAAACTCAATGAAAAACAACAATTAGTTGTGAGCTGAAGCATGCCCCCTCCTGTGGTGCGCCAGTAATGGCCTTATTTACAGAACAAAAGTGCCTGCTCGCAGCTGATAATAGGGTGTTAGCTAAAATCCTTCAGTTCTCTCGACCCTTCTCTGGGTTCCGATGGTAGAAGTGTTGAAAGACCCTTCTCTGGGACTTCTAGTGTTAAGGACCGGTAAACTCTCGCGCTGACTTTTTTTTGCCAAATGCATTATGCAGGCAGCAGGAGCATCGCGAAAGGTGTGTTAATGTGATTCGCCAGACAAGTGTCAATCAGCCAGCCTCCATCTGAATCGGCCCACTGATCTACTTGTTTTATGGGCCGGTCAGACCAATATATAAATAGATAAAAAAGTGTCAGGACTGTCGGCCCAAATAGCACGTCGGCCCACCGGGAAAATGCCCGGTATGCCCGATGGCCAGTCCGTCCCTGCATGTACCCTACCTTTAGAGGCAACTATGCAACCAATTATGGAAAAGAAAGTGAACTTGCAGCTTGCAAACAACTGAAAGACCAAGGCAT
Source organism: Brachyhypopomus gauderio (assembly GCF_052324685.1). Lineage (NCBI taxonomy): Eukaryota > Metazoa > Chordata > Actinopteri > Gymnotiformes > Hypopomidae > Brachyhypopomus > Brachyhypopomus gauderio. The sequence continues at coordinate 33,845,891 of NC_135216.1, forward strand.
AAATATTTCACACAGAGGGACTGTTATAAGTCTCCAAGAACCTTAGCTCTCAGCAAGTCCAGATGGAGTCATTGACTCCAGTGTGCTTCTTGAGATAAAATGTCCTGTGCCAAACAAAAGCCACATGTCACTCATTGATCAGCTTACTCATAAATGCAGTGACCTCAAATTAGTGGATGGAAAGCTTCAGCTGCAGAAAACTGGTAGCAGAGGATACTACATGCAGTTACAACTTGCAATGTTCTGCACATATCTGAACACAGCCAGATTGTTCATCTGGACACCTAATGAGAATGTCATTCTTACAGTTTGACAATGTGTATGTACAGGAGCATGTACAGCGTCTGAAAGGTTTTTACTTTTCATGTATGCTGCCTCACCTTGTAGATGAATTTGTTGGGGGACGGTTTACACTGAATAGCAGATATGTTGACATTATGAGAAAGGTATAGATTAAAAGTATAATGTGTGCTGTACAACAGAATCACATCTCTGAATGCATTTGAGCTGTGTAAATAAATTACATTCATTGTAATGTAAAGCATGTACAACATAGCACAGAAATACAATTTATTCAAATTGTCTTCACTGCAATAACAATACACTTCACAAGTTAGAGGTTATGTAAACAATTCATTACATATAACATGTTCAAAATATACCAATGGTTTCCATACGGCTATGATAATGCTAAATATTTTACAAATACATTTATCTTCAGTAAATAATCAACTTTAGTGCACATTCTGTACAAACATTCAGAGTATGGAGCTAAAATTTCTCTTTGTGAAATCTTTAAATCTTTAACAGTATGTTAAAGATTTGTAGTTAAATGCATCACACACATTTTAAATTCATGTAAAGTCATGTATAACATTTGCTGATCAATTACACACTGGTAATGTATTAAATCCATGCATTGTTCCAAGATATCTTTCCCTATACATTTATTTGTCTGTGTTTTGATAAAATATACTTCTCAAAAAGGAGAATCAGTGTCAGATCTGGTGCTTTGTATGACCACAACTTTTTAAATTTAATGTAGAATACATATAGTAGTGTTACTTGTACCCTTAAATAAAATTACTCAGAATCACGAATAAGTTCATCCCTTAGGTTCACAAGGGCAGCACATACTCTGAGAATTTTGTCTATCTTAGACGCCATGGTAATTGGTACAATCTGTGACAGAATTTTATATACTTTCAAACGTCGAATTGCTCTTTCCACATGGATTCTAACATTTGCAATTCTTCTAGTTGCAGTGACCTGTTCTTCAGTGAGCTGAGCTCCTTTTTTAGTGAATGATGGCATTACTAACTTTACTTTTCTTTCGAAGAGTACATCTCTTATTAAAAAACCCCGGTCTGCCATTACTTCATCTCCAGCATTCAAGTAATCTAAAATCCCACAGTCCATTGTTATAAATTTATCACTGGATCTGCCACCATAAGCTGCAGAGATGAACATGATAAGTCCACATGGGGCAACTGCTACAAGATATTTTACTGTGTTGTGTGAATAGTAATGGCTATATGATTCACCCCTTGAATCCAAGTTTTTGGGTTTTTGTAGTAGGCTCTCGCTGCAGTCTAAAATGCATGTAATATTTGGAAATGTTTTAAATGCTGCTGGCATTGTTGCCTGTATAGTTTCCTTTGGAAGCCATGGAATAAGGGGTCGTAAGACCTCCTCCAATTTGTCAATCCAATATGAGATGATCTTACTTGCCATGCTCTGTGATACACAGAATTGCCTACTCAGGTCTCCTAACACACGGTTCAGTTTCAACTTCATAAGCGTTGTTGTGATTTTCATCTTAATCCCTTCATAGTTTGTTTACATTACAGTATTGAATCAACAGCTTATCATAATTTATATATTTTGACAAGTCATAAAGTATTAATCAAATCTCTAATATTAATCACTATATGTTTTGCTTACATTATATTATTGATCAAGTTGTTTGTTAGTAAGAATGACGGTGTAAACGCTTGTGTGCCACTTCCAATACACCATGCGTTTGCAGTAGGCTAAAAATGGGATGTGTAAGAGAAGGCTCACTGTGACCTTATGTGGTAAGGCCAGGTAGTAAGACCTCGCTTCCAGAATAGAGACAGCTGTAGGTTGAACTATGGAATGTGCAGTTCCTATGTTTAGAGGAAAGCATATATAATGGTGAAGAGAGCAGACAGCTTCAGAGCTGCACTTGGGGTGACATGATTAGGTAATGTGAGCTCTCCAGAGATCTCTGTATTAAATTAATTAATAGGCCTATGTGTATTTTTTAATAAAAGGCTAAAGACAAGACTGGTAATGTTTTTCTTTTGCAATCAACGAACACGCTGCGCTAAGGTAAGAAAAGGTTGAAGCGCAACAGCGTCAATAGCAATTGGTTTCGTATGGGCATTTTAAAAGCACTGCTGCTAAACATTTCCAGTGTTGAAACAAGGGTGTCGAATGTTTGAAGTTTTAAGCCAGTGTACAGCAGGGAATCTGTGTCATTTTGTAACATGAAGTACCCAAAGTCATTACACTGTGTCATCTGGTCCCGCGTAGCCTTTTCCTTGACTGTCTTTGTGTAATCATGATCAAGCAGGGTGCAGTCTTCCCACTGTGTGTGAACAGAGTGGCACTGTGAGGCAGATGTACATTGAATGCTTGATAGTTCTATGTCAGAGGGTTCCAGGGGGAGGGCCACACTGCAATCTGATAAGACAAGTGTAAACACAAAGTAAATACAGGAAAGAAAATTATATATGTATATCTAAATAGCAAGAGGAGAATAATATCACATCACTTCTTAGATCCCTGCTAACAAATACAACATGTCCAACTCAAGCTGGTTAAGATGGTCAACTACCTTTTGATTTTGACCTGCATATGGTATGTTATATTTTCAGTTTGATGGCTTAGCTGGTCAAGAAGCATGACCAACTTGACCAAGCTAGATAACAATTATGACCGAGCTTAACCATGCTGGTAGACTAGTATGACCAGCAAAAGCATACTGGCCAACCAACATGACCAACATCTAATTCCACATACACTATGCTGGTAAAAAGCTGGTTAACCTGTTGCAAGACAGTGTTGTAAAACCACAGAAAGAGTTAATAAGTGTTCCGCACAAGAGAAAGAGTTAATCACACTCACGAGGTTCACCGTCTGCATCTTCATTGAGGTTGGTGGTTGTAGATGCCATTTGGCTCATGCGAACTAGCTTCCGTCGCTTCTTTTGGGGTGGTCTATCATAACCCAAATACAGCTCCGGGTCAGGATGTAGCTCTGTAGGCTTCTTTTCAACGAAGTGAAACGAGCAAACATATCTTCTTTGGAGGGTATTTGAGTTTTAAAGCTGCAAGCCACGCTAGGCTCCTTCCCTTCGGCATGGAATGCAAAGCATAAGGAGCTGGACACGGACAGTGTTTACGAAGCTGGTGATGTTCAAAGCATGTATTTTCCAACAACAACTTCAACTTTTTTGAGTTGTAATGGCACCCGACAATGGCACACGTCGAGCCTGAACTCATACTTGAAGCACAAAATCCAAGCTACTTTTATTCGTCTCAAAGCTCAGTCACTATCACCAGCAATGTTTTGTTTAGCGATGCTGAAACGCTAGCGAGAGCGGAACTAATGAACCGTAAACCGGAAATAGTGAGACGTCATGGCAACCCCCATTGGGATTCCAGGAATAACGTGGATATGTGGATCTGAGGTAAATAAACTGGATTTGTTTTTCGGAGTGTCTATTTGCACCCGGGTACAAGTAGCATTTGCCACACAGCGAGGCTATTTTCACCCCTTAATTTAAAAAAAATGAAAGCGAACCCATCTGCGCATGTCTACCAATGAATGCGCGGGAGCGAAAAGGCGCAAATTCAAAGGAACCGAAACGGAGACAGTAGGAAATGGTAAGCAGAATTTGGTTAATAGTTATGTATAAAGGTCCATCACTCAATTTAACTTTACATTTTAAGATATATATTTAAGAAATAGTGTGAGAATTATTATCCAACGAACACTGATATATTTTTGAGCTAACAGGAGCATAATAGTGGCGAACGTAAAGTGTTACCGGGTGGGGGGTGTAAAATGGACACAGCGAGAAAAAAAAGACAGATTTCAAGTGTGCAGAAACAGTCTAAATGGTCGTTTGAACTAACCTAGTGAAAACCGGGACATTAAATGATTTTTATTTTTTGCCGGGACCGAATATTAAAAATAAGGAAAACCGGGACAGGTGGCAACACTAACTGGCGCTACAGAGCTTGGAGGCGGACATAAACGCTGAGGAGAGCGAGATTTATTAAGAGGAATGATCATGATCAAAGTCGTTCAAACAGGCAGGGGTCATAACGGGCGAGCCATCCAGGTTTGACAAATAAACAGGCATGACGATACTAAGAATTAAACTAAGACACCGAACGAACACTTTAAACCAAACAAAAATCAGGCTACAGAAAACACAGACGACTGAGCAACGAAATGAGTAGAACTCACAGACCAGGAAGCGTAGAACACTGAACAAAGAGCATGAATAACAAGAGCACAACACGACCAAAGAGCATGAATAACAAGAGCACAACACGACCAAAGAGCATGAATAACAAGAGCACAAACTAACCAAATAGAACAAAACAACCAATAACCGATAAGTGAAACACTGGGACTATACTGTAAATACACAGAACTAAACTAGACACACAGGTGAAGACACTGATGACACGGGCGTGTCAGACGAGGGGAAACCATGGAGACAGACACGCAGGGAACAACACAGACACGAGGACAGGAACCCGAAGTGACAGAGAGGGGGGCGTAGCCCTACGTGACAGTCGCATTGCTATCTTACAAAAACAATTTTGTCCAGTCTATTTTTTGAGTTTTGTGTAAAATTATATAATTTTGTCTTTTTGTTCTCTATTTTTGTGTTGTTTCAGTACACACAAAGGACATGAATGTGTATAACAAAAGATGTACAGTCCTTTTGAATTAAGGTTTTTGCATGACAGAGTCAATATGCCAGACTTATAATGTAATGACTATTTTATATAAGCTAATATTTGTGTTTTCTCCCAAGAAGGAAGAAAAGCTAAAGAACATTTGTGAAGGATACTCCTTCGACAGTTGTGAGGAATTCCAGAGAGCACTGAGATTATGGAGTGAAGAGGGCTACCATCCAATGCACAAAATTAAAATTTATTTAAACATGATGTAAATAATAAAAACCCCAATTTATTTCTTTAAAAAATGTACAAACCATCCAGAAAAAATGAATTAAAAAGTCAAATCTGTCTTCTGCATTCTGTGAAATTAAATAAAATTAAAGAGGCTGCTAATGTACTGGGAGGAAGAATATTTGTATACATCATACTGTAACGCTGGCGACTGGGTGAAGGACGAGACACAGAATCCTGTTCGCTACAGACGTTACTTTATTTGTCTTTACACATATAGCGCAGACAGTGCACGTTTAACACTCATATAGAGACACGTAAACTCAAACAACGACGAGCACAAGACACTGCGCGAACGCACATTAAATAGACAAACTACATAAACCCCACGTGATGACGAGACGAGCCACAGGTAAAACGAATTATCACAGGACGCAACCGCACCCACGGAGATTCACTGACGCAGACGACGTAAACACACGCCCAAAGGGAGGGGTCGGGGACCATAACGTGACACATACAATGTGGTGTACATATCAGGGTGCTACAGACAGATATTAACTTGTTACATTTTGTTTTAATATTATTTATCACTGGCAGTGTATATTACATGTAGTATTTACCATGTGATTACTGCCATTAGCGGTAAGCGACTTAGGATAATTAAATTGCTATTTAAATTCTAAGCATGGTAAAGAAAAAGACTCACAAGTGAAAAACAAAATTCAAACAGGTCTACCCCATAACCCCAAATAAAAGTATCTTCACTTCTTGTAAAATAATTTGTAAGTAAAATGGAACACAAAAAAATAGTACTAATCTTTGATAAATCAAAATGTTGGGTGCAAATAGTACACACTGCTACGTATAGCCGGGTGCAAATAGCACACACTGCTGCATATACCCGGGTGCAATTAGCACACACTGCTATGTACACCCGGGTGCAAATAGCACACACTGCTGCATATACTCGGGTGCAAATAACACATACTGCTGCATATACCCCGGTGCAAATAGCATCTGCCTTTGTTTTTCGGCGTGAGATATCGGAAGTGTGGCGTGAGAGCGTGTGAAAACGGTCAAATGCGTGTGTCTCACGCTCAATGCGTGAGAGTTGGCAACCCTGGAAATATTAGCAGGTGATGTACTGGAACAGCTTGATGCAGCTATTCAGAGTGCACAGTGCATATCTGGCCATCGATGAGTCTACAGATGTTACTGATAATGTCCAGCTTTTGGTGTATGTGAGATTTTATCACAAAGATAGGAAGGAGCTCTTTGAGGATCTGCTGGGTCTAACACCACTGGAAACACATACAACAGGAGATGATATTGTAGCGTCACGGGGGTTTTGTTATTGTTGTTGTTCCGTGTTGGGCGGGTATAGTTAAAGAGGAGGCGGAGTATTCACGACTCCCATGATGCTCCGCGAGCTAGGATGTGTTCGGGCTCACCGTCTCTGGCGTGTCAGTTGGGGATAGACACGGCAAGTGTGTGTGTGTACTGTGGTGCGTTCTCAGTGCAACTAAAAGAGCAAAAAACTGCACTGTTGGTTTCTGAATAAACTAACTAAAAATGAGCAACCCGCATCCGACCTCCTTCTTGACTTCGCCACATTGGTGTCAGAAGTGGGATAGGCGCATCTCTCCAGCCGGAGAGATCCAACGCGCCCTGGACGAAGTCGAGGAAGAGATCAAGGCGGAAGAGCGCCGGAGGCAAGGCGGCACCCCCCGGGTTAAGAGGCCTCGAGAACCTGCCGGCGTGGCCCCCGAGATCCAGCACGACAGTCGGCGGGAAGAAGACGGCGCTCCCGGGTTCGCGCGCGCGACGACGGTAACCGAGTCTACTCTACTCCACCCCCAGCATGCCTCCCTCATTTCAACGGCGATGTGCAGTGGGAGTGTTACGAGGCGCAACTCAACGCGGCGGCACGGCATTACCGGTGGCCGGCGGATGAGACGGCATTACAGCTGAGCCTCGCCCTGGAGGCCAAAGCACTCCAAGTGCTGATTGATCTCCCGGCATACCAACACGGCAACCTAGTTGCGCTGAAGATAGCGCTCCGCCGGCGATTCAGCCAGATACCACCCACCGAGCAACAGCGGCTGGCATTGAGAGCAAGAAAGCGACATCGCGGCGAACGGTTGGGTGTGCTGGCGGTCGAGCTACAAACGCTAGCTCACCAAGCATACCCGCAGTTTTCCGAAGACGTGCTACACGAGCTGACGCTCGAGGCATTTATCAATGCCGTCACACCCGACCAGCTGCAACAGCACTTGCAGTTGACGGCGCCGTTGACACTGGACGATTGCAGTCAGAGAAGCCGAACGCGTCGAGTCGATTCTCTCCATCTCTCCTCCCCAAGCAGTGTGCCGTGTGGCTGAGGTTGAAGGAGACAACGGGCAGAGGACAACGCGAGACGGCGGACTGGTGTGCTGGCGGTGTTGGAAGCGTGGCCACCGAGCACGCGATTGCGAGGAGGTGCTGCCGACGGGAAACGGCGATGGGGCCAGTCAGTGAGGGGTGACCGGGTCCCGCAAAAGCCCACCCTCGATGTCGAGTTTGTGGCTGGCCGGTTGGGGAAGCGTGACGGCTTGTGGCTCCGATGTGAGGTGGGTGGACACACACTCTCTGCGCTAATCGATACTGGTTCCACTGTGTCCATTATTAGGCCCGGTGTGGTGCGAACCAGTCACAGCAGCGGCGAGACAGCGAGGCTGCGGTCCATCACCGGGCAAGTCGTCACCATCAGCGGCAAACAGCGGCTGTCAGTACGGATGGGAAAGAAGAGGTTCTACCATGAGTTCTGGTTGGCGGCTGTGGAAGAGGAGTGCATATTCGGGCTCGATCTGCTGGCGGCAATTGGAGCCAAGGTGTGCACGCTACGTCCAGCCATCGAGATTGGGGATGAGACGGTGCCACTGTGGGGGCAGCGCGGCGAGGCGTCGGAACAGCTGAGCGATGACACCGGCCGGTGTCAATGCACGGCTCGCAAAGGGGAAGTCTCACCATCCGGAGGAGCTGGACACACTGTGGTGAGGACCCCGATGCGAGCCGAGCAGCACGGCAACGCTCTCGGGCTGGACTCTGCTCGCTCAGAGGAGCTGAACACGCAGCGCTGAGTGGGCGGGGGAAGGCTCAAGACGCTGACGGCAGCGCACTCGAGCGACGAAGCGACGACCACAGCTCAACTAAAAGAGCAGTATATGAGCTGTGGTCAGCGAGCTGCGAGGTGCTGGACACCGTACAACGGCAACGTCTGTTTGGACTTCTCCAAGGGTTCGTGGACATCTTCGCAGCAGACGAGTCCGAGTGCACCAGAACGGACATGGTGGAACACCGCATTGACACGGGCGACGCTGCGCCAATCAAGCTGCGACCACATCGGCTGCCGTGGTCGAAGCGACACATCGCTGAGCAAAAGATCGAAGAAATGGCTCAAGCGGGTGTCATCGAGCCGTCCAGTAGTCCGTGGGCTGCACCAGTGGCTGGCTGATGAGGTTTAAAGAACCCGAGGGTCAAGTAGCCCGCTGGCTGACGGTGCTGCAAGAGTATCAGTTCACGGCCATACATCGAGACGGCAAGAAACACTTAAACGCCAACGCAATGTCCCGCCGCCCTTGCCTTGAGCTGTCGTGCGCTTTCTGCGACAGACTAGAAGGCTCTTCCGAAATCTGTGCTGCCGTTCGTCCAGATCCAGTGGCGCCGTGGAGCCCCGACCAACTCCGAACCGCCCAGGAGAGCGACCCCGAGATCCAACCTGTTCTTCAGTGGCTGGTGAGTGGCGTCCGCCCCGAGTGGACCGCTGTGACACCGGTTGGTCCGGTGGCGAAAGCGTTAGTGTCACAGTGGTCCCTCCTAAAAGAGCAGGGCGGCATCCTCTACCACCGGTGGGAGAGTCCGACACCGGGAACATCAATGCTACAGCTGGTGGTGCCGAGAGAGCTGCGGCAGGCGGTGTTCGACTCCGTGCACGGTCAAGCTGGCGTGGGGCAGTTCGGCGTCACGAAGACTCTGGGCAAGTTGCGGCAAGCGTTCTATTGGCCCGGCTGCCATCGGGATGTGGAGCAACTCGTACGCTGTTGTCCTGCCTGCGCTGCGAAGAAGGGGCCGCCGGAACGTTCCCGCGCCCCGTTACAGTCCCTGCGATCTGGTATGCCCATGGAGAGAGTGGGCGTGGACGTGCTGGGGCCGTTTCCCGCTTTGGAGCGCGGGAACAAATACATCTTGGTGGCGGTCGACTACTTCACAAAGTGGCCCGAGGCGTACGCGGTTCCCGATCAGAGCGCCGTCACCACAGCCCGCTGCCTGGTCGACCAGTTCTTCAGCCGGTTTGAGGCACCAGAAGAGCTGCACAGCGACCAAGGACGGAACTTTGAGGCCGACATCATGCACGAGGTCTGCCGGCTATTGGGCATCCAGAAGACACGCACGACTCCCCTTCATCCGCAGAGTGACGGCTTAGTAGAGCGTTTCAACCGGACGCTGGCAACGCAGTTGGCGATGGCGGTGGAGACTGATCAGAGCGACTGGGACCTGCAGCTGCCGCTGGTGCTCTGGGCGTGTCGGACGGCGGTGCAGGAGTCCAGTGGGTTTACGCCGGCACACCTCATGCTCGGGCGAGAGCTCCGGACCCCGACAGAGCTGGTGTTCGGGACGGCACCGGACGAACGACCGGAACACGACGCGCCGAGCTACATCGTCGAGCTTCAGCGGCGGATGGCAATCGCTCATCACGCAGCCAGGGAGAACCAGGCTGGAGCCAGCGTCTGGCAGAAGCGGGCATATGACGCACGCGCTAGGGGGGAACCACTCGCTACGGGATCAGCGGTGTGGCTCTTTAACCCCAAGCGCAAGAAAGGAAAGAGCCCGAAGCTCCAGAGCGACTGGGAGGGGCCTTTTCTGATTGTTCAGCGGCTCAGTGATGTCGTGTACCGGGTCCGCACTAAACGACGCCTGGTGGTGGTCCACAGGGACCGTTTGGCGCCGGCAGTGTCTTTGCCCGAGGACTTGCAGGGCACGAGTGGGAGATCTCCACGTTCGGGAGGTAGGACTGAGCGAGCGGGCATGCCGTCACGGCCGCGACGGCACAGGGTCAAACCACGCCGCTTTAATGACTTTGTTCTATAATTGTGTTCAATGACTGTGGTTCAACCGGGGCGGTTGACGCTCGGGGAGGGGGTAGCGTCGCAGGGGTTTTGTTATTGTTGTTGTTCCGTGTTGGGCGGGTATAGTTAAAGAGGAGGTGGAGTATTCACGACTCCCATGATGCTCCGCGAGCTAGGATGTGTTCGGGCTCACCGTCTCTGGCGTGTCAGTTGGGGATGCACTGTTGGTTTCTGAATAAACTAACTAAAAATGAGCAAACCGCATCCGACCTCCTTCTTGACTTCGCCACAATATAGATGCAGCAATAAAAGAGATGCTGAGAATAAGGCACATAGATCTGAAGCAGGTTGTCTCTGTTAACTTTTTTTGTTAACTTTTTACTTAAACTGTAAGCCTTAAATTCTCTAGGCTTGGATTTTGTGCTTTTTGTGCTCGAAGACAATGTCGTTCCCGCCGTCCACTGCTGTGATCTGACCGTCCGACGTCTGGTCCTTTGAGAGGACCGTGGCCTCTGTGCCTGCCGGGTCCTGCTTGCAGCCTGAGTCTGATTCACATGGCTGAACGTGATTCCTTTCTCGGACACGGTGGAACCCTCAGCCAACGTGGTGCGAGGCCGCACACAGCGCCCCCAGCAGGAGACCTCCTAGCACGGCAAGCATGGCTTCTGGAAGGAACAAACCCAGCATTCTCCCATGAAGAACGTTTACACTGACAATCACAGGATATATATTTTAAAAGACATCATCTTATAAGATGGATAAAGATGGATGCTTGACTCAGGCCTGGTATTATATTTAGTGGTGTAAGGTTTATTTTGCTAGACTAACATTTGATCCTGCAGGAAGAATAAGCAGTGTGTCTGCTTGAAAAGCACATACCATTAAAACCTTTAATGTGCTGTAATCAACATATAGATTATTCACAAAAAGTTGTTGAATATTTGGCCTTAGGGTGAAATTTCAGGATGAACCTAAAATGCACTGTGACCTTTACATGTGAACGGAATGTGACTTTTTCTAAAGGTTTGAATGCACAGGACCAACTGTTCAGTGTTTTAGTACTGTTTGCACAACTTGCTGTTCTCTAACCAGTAGCTTAATGGCAAAATTCACAACAGGTGTTTGATCCATGAATTGAACAATACATTTTGTGAGTAGTGTATGTTCTTCATTTCTGTAACTGGGGTTTAGCTGTATTTTAGAATGACGCTACAAGTAATCATTCATAATATTTCATGCTGTGTTACTGCCCCCTTGTGGCCAGATATACCATGTTCACATTGTTAGTGTGGACTAATTCTGATTCATTCTGTAAGTGTATTTATGATAAGTGCTAATATGGTAATTTCTGTCCATTAATGTAGTAATAATTGTATTATTTGTACTGATGATTATTATTATTGTTATTATTATTGTATTCTTATTGTAAAACCACTCATTTTCACAACTACTAAGTAAACCAGAAATTTTATAAATGTAAAAATTGTTTTATTTAGACAGTTTATTACTACAAACAATACAAACACATGGAAATGCAAATACACGTAGTGGGACAAGAAACAGACAAGAACTGACAGGGACACAGACTAACACACACAAGCATAAACAATAACGAATAACCGAGACGAACACACACAGAGCGTAAGAACACGCAGGCGGACGTAAACAAACACAGACATGGTGGAAGGGAGGACTCAGGCTGTACCATGACAGTTAATTGCTATGGAAACAGGAGTTCACCATTTACCCTTCCTATAATCTAAGTTTAACAGTTCTAACCAGCTGCAGCATTTCCAACATATTGGAACTATATTTACCTGAAATGCCCTAATATTTCAGGAAATAACATAAAAACAATCACATATTTGATACATTTAGTCCATTGTCTTGTTTATTAATAATAAGTGCATGTTGTTTGTCCCTGCAGTGTTGTCATGAAGGACACAGCCGAGGCCGTTATCATTCCTCTGAAGAACGGCATCATCTCCATCACCAGAGTCTACGAGTCCCTCATAGATACAGATGTAGATCCCATTAGTGGGTGGTAATCTAACTACACCTCCATCAGACAGCAGATAGTGGAGACCCAGCAGAGTCTGGAGGAGTCAGAACAGGCAGCCAGAATGACCATTTAAGGCAAGTTGCACAGACCCAGATTAACTCTAGACTAAAAGTTAGTTGCAATAATGATTCACTTTTAGCACTGTAGTTTAGGCTTAAACTATGTAAAGGTAACTTAGCTCTAGTATTATGTAGAAGATCACTGTCAGCCTTGTATGTATATGTAAGTGTAACGTACTGATTAGGCAGACAAGGATCCAAGTGCGGATAATAGCCGCTTTTATTGAAACAGCGATTACAGAGTGACCAAACAGGCGAGTAACTCTGTTCAGGGTGTGTGGTGCAGGAGTGCTGTAATCATAGTCAGGAAAGTCCAGAGTCACGCCGGTGAGACAGAAGCCAGAAGGTACAAAGGGACTAGGCAGGGGATGAGGTCTAGGAGGAGAGCAGAGGTCGGTACACAGGAAAGCAGTAACACTGAGAAAACGCTTGGTAGGCTATGTGGCATGGCAACAATACTTCGCAACCCGGAAGAGAGAGGAGGAAGCTTAAATAGTTGCGAAAGGGGAGGGGCGATGAGCGGCAGGTGACTAGCATCACACGGTGATCATGTGCTGTTCCTGACAGTAAGTAACAAACTCAAACTATTCCCTCTATATTCAGGTCTTGGTATACTTATTGGTGGTTCAGTAAAAATTAGTCAAGTTGCGAGTGATGTCCGAGTGGCTGAAGAGGAGGTGAGAATGTCTGACTCTCAGGTAGAGAACTAAAAAGAAGTGTCTGACTATGAGTCCCAGATTTCCCAGACTGGACTCAGCATCAAGCAGAAACACGACAATCTGTGGAGCAGATCTGTGGAGCAGATCTGTGAAAAGGTGCAGAAAATTAAGCTGAAGAAAGAGAGTGGAGCTGAGATCCACAAGAACCTGAGAAGAGCTGTCCACCTCCTGAGTGACCTGATTGGGAAGATCAGAGTGGTTGAGTGTGACACTCGCAGATTAATCCTCCAGGAACCAGTGATGAAGATGATGGAGGACATGATGAAGGCAGCAGAACAAGTCACAGGGAATGAGCTCCTGTGTACTGAAGACATACTACAGCTCATCAGTACCATGAGGGAGAACAACCAAACACTGGAAGCTGTTTGGGCCTCACACAGTTCTGAGAAGTTTCTGCTGTTTAATATGCATGAAGTAAGGCACATTGAATACTCTTAAATACTTCATTTGTGGCTGCTAACTTTATAGGTATGGTTATCAATTAATGGCATATTTCAACTGTTACTGCTTCCTGATGAATTCAGGCATGTATATGTGCATGTGTATGTCACACAATATTACGCTGTCCTCCATTTAATGTTCTGTAAGGCTGACACACGTGTGTTACACAGTACTACATCCATCATTCACAGCATTTACCTTCTCTTCCTGACAGATGCCTCAGATGCACTGAAAAGCCCCACCATGAAGGAGCTCAGTACCAGCAGTTTGCCTGAGGGATCAGCCCAGCCCTGCTGCCTGACAGCATACTGCTAAAGTCTAGCCCTCCTTAGCATGTGCATTTGTGTTCAAAGTAACTAGCCATGTTTACATGCACACAACAGAGGAACTACCAAAGAAAATAGAACCAAAATGTGTGAGATACATAAACATTTGTAGTTGCATTTATACATGCTCCACTAATGTGAAATGTAACACTACACATTTCACATTAGATCTACACCAACTAGATGTATCAGCTCAGCTTCATTCTCATCTTTCACACAATGATCTTCACGAAAAATTTCAATCTGATATCCGTCACTAATGATCTCTCTGCAGCTGATTCTGGCCTTCTTTCTATTCTAATTCTTCTGGATTTGAGAAGACCTCCATTGTCCTCCATTGGGATAGCTCACACACCATTAAATTTCATAATAATAAATAAGTGTCATTTCAATCAGACATCAATGATATCACTCCATCTGTTTATTTTCACCTCAGAAACATCACTTATCTGCGCCCTGCTCTTTCCTCTCACACCACTGCTCTTCTGGTTCACCGTCTTGTCACTTCCCGCTTGGATGTAATTCTACTATTTTTGGTCTTCCTCTTAAATCATTACACAAACTTCAAATGGTTCAAAACTCAGCTGCATGTATCATCACACACTGTAAAAAATCTTTGTTTGGTTATGTTCTGTGAATATAAAAATTTATGTGGACAAAGCATGAAACATAAAAATAGTTACTCCAAAAACAAAAAACGAGTTGTGCCATCAGCTGCTGCATTTTTACCATTCAACTTAATATTTTGTGTTCAGTGAATGAGCATTATGGTTCTCAGTCAACATGTCAAGTCCAAAGTAAAAAACTGTGTTGGGCGAGCAATAGTGGTAGTGGTGAAACTAATGCGCATGCTTGAGAGAAGATTTTCTTGGCGCCTTCTGCACCAAAACGAAAATGAAGACCCAGCGTTTCACCATTTATCTAGTTGTTCAATCGCTACCTTACAGCCACCAGAGGGCAGCATCAATGTTGCGCCGGTGAACAGAGGAAATAAAACTACAAAGGAAAGTTTTTGACAAAACATAAGGCGATATTTACCGGATACACACAAACTGTTACCATGTTATCATTATGAACACAAAAATTCTAGTGAAACCCAAATGCTTTTTCAGCATTGTTATTTAATACTAATACACAGTCCTAAATACCTGAAGCCTGTGTCCTCAAAACACATTTTACAGGACACATGATTTCATGATGGTTTATGGAGTTCTGTTTACGTATTTTTATTCAAAGTTTTGTGTATTCTAAAAACATACTGTGTAATTTTAAGCATATAGTGACAACCTAGTGATATATTAATGTGATTCTGATCTGTGGTATTGTACATCTCTCTCTGTCTGATGTTGTGATGTTGTGATCTTCACATCTTTACTCTGCTCTTTTTCAGTTTGAAACCAACTAGAGGCCTGAATCAGTCTGAACTTTCCCCTCACAATCAGTCCATGAACAAGTAAACAGAAATTCATGGCATTCATCACACAGGCAATTTATGATGTACTTTGTGTATCTACGATTGAAAGATGAATTTTTTTCAATTCTGGAAAATATATACCAGTTTAAGAACAATTTATCCAGACCTTATTCTTCATACATTTTATGACAACATTATTATTGTCAAAACTAAGTCTAAAATAGCACAACACAGAAAGATGTAAAAATGAATGGTGATCTAGACGTCTGTGGCTAATTGAGTTCAGTAAGGATGTGTCCTAGATTTCATTTTTTGTGATTTTATAGTTTTAGTAAAACACTTGCACCAGTGTAATCAGTGTGGTTCGTGTATGGAACGTCAGACACCTAAAAGTTCTAGACTATGATGCAACAATAGCTATAATGTAACTTGTACTGTTCAGTTTTATAACATACAAAGAAACAAACAAATAAACACAGACGTGCAAAGTGAAAGAGAGATTTCCTGTTTACAAACAACACAAAACCAAAAAAAAAACGAATTGTAATTTTGATTGAGCGGTCTGCAGCAACTTCAGTGAGAAGCTGAAAAGCGCACTGGATAGAGCGTGTGTCAAACTCCACATATGTGTGCACATTAAACTATTAGTTACAGTATGATTACAAATTACAAATAGTTACAAATAGTGTGTATATCCTACCTTGATATACACACTATTTGCAGCGAACGAGTCGATATCTGCAGAACTGAAAAAAACTGAAACTGTCGTCACGAGTCCAAGACCCCTCCCACCAGATCCTACAACCCAGATACTATAAAAAGACGTCGGCAGAGAGACTTATATAATTATCACAATTTGGCGACATAGAAGAGGACGACTGATCAAAACAAGTGAGGCGAAAAGTTATTTTTATAAAATTTGCTATATTATTGATTAAATACTCTAGAATTGCATGAGGTGCTAAATGTTGCGAGAGAATCAATTAACAGTATGAATGTGCGCTTCAGCACAGGTCATTGTTTAATCTTTGGTTATCCAGAAGCTCACTGGCGAACCAGATACTTTTTTCGTAAAAGGACATTAAACCTTGACTGCTATCCATGTAAACTACGCAGTTTAAGGTATCTTCCTTTATAAAGTTTGCGAGTAGCCTGCAGATGCAGAATAAAGGCAAACTAATGAGAGAAAGAAAAAGAAAGCAAACATTCCCTCAGCTTGAATAAGAAATGATGTTTCTTCTTCTATCAGGTTAAGATGACCCACATCCCTTCATCTGTGTAAGCAGGCAACTTAAGATCTCATCCAAGCATTTACACAGAAGAAATAATGACCTATTAATATAGTTTGATATGTCTTTTCTGCTTCTCCACAGGGCTTTGCTGAAGGACACAGCCGAGGCTGTTATCATTCCTCTGAAGAACGGCATCATCTCCATCACCAGAGTCTATGAGTCCCTCATAGATGCAGATGTAGATCCCATTAGTGGACAGTGCTCCAACTACACCTCCATCAGACAGCAGATAGTGGAGACCCAGCAGAGTCTGGAGGAGTCAGAACAGGCAGCCAGTACAGGACTGAAGGGTCTGGATGAACACCTTGAGGAACTTACAGAAGTTGAAGGGAAATGTGAACAGCAAATAAGAGATACAGAATCTACTTTAAGCAACTTGAGAACAGAGCAGAGGTCTAATGAAAAGTTATTAAATGACTGTAACGTTGCTTTAGAGCAGGCCAGACACAATCTGTGTTCAGCTGAAGAAATTCAACGCAATCAGGAGAAGAGGAAACATGATGCTGAGATAGTAACAGACGTGGGGAGGGGACTGTCATTTGTGCCTTTTATTGGATCAATTGCTGGTAAGAAACACACTAATTATTAAGTAAACTGTATAGAATGAGCATTTAGTTATTTACAAGATTACAGTTTCGATGTGAGCACTGAGTTGAAGTTTTAATTCAATTGCCTCTCTGTTTAGGGACTGTCATGGTGACTGCTGGTGAAATAGAAATGTCTCAAGCATTAGAAGCTATCAGAGTGGCTAAAGAGGAGGTGAGAAAGTCTGAGGCCCAAGTGGAAATATACAAAAGTAAAGTGTCTGACTACCAGTCCAAAATTTCAGAGTTAGAGCACAACATCAAAGAGAAACATAATAAGGTGGAGCAGATTCGTGGAGAAATCCAGCAGGTGAAGGAGAAGAAAGAGGGTGTAGCTGAGTTTCAGGAGAAAGTGAGAAGAGTCGTCCACATCCTGAGTGGCCTGAGTGGGAAGACCAGAGTAGTTGAGTGTCAAACTCGCAGAGTCATCCTTGAGGAACCAGTGATGAAGATGATGGAGGAAGTGATGAAGGCAGCAGGACAAGTCACAGGGAATGAGCTCCTGTGTACTGAAGACATACCACAACTCATCAGTACCATGAGGGAGACTCACCAAAGACTGGCAGCTCTCACACAGTAACACTGCAGACTATTAATGACAGATATGCAGTACAGCATCTGATCTGTAAAGAGCTCATGAATATAACATATCAATGTAACACTTACGGCATATATGAGCCCAGTTCTGTTAGTTCATAGTTAGATATGATTGAAAATGAAAAAATAAATGATGAAAAAAAAACACATGATGTAAGGGACTCAAGGGAATTTCCTGTAGGAACTTTATATTTTAATGGTGTATGATATTATGACTTTAGTAATTAAAATGTGTGTTACTCATTGTTAAAGGTTTACATTTATTTGATTCTACTGAATACACATCTGATCTATACTTTTTTTTACAAATGTGTTTTGAAGATGAAAGTTTGTTTTTGCATATATTTATATATTTTACACAATATAACATTATTACTGCACTCTTTCTATATGAAACACATGTTCAAATCCTACATTATATATACACAGACAACAATATCTTTCAACATTCAACACTTTGACTGATAACCTTTTAACAAATTCTTCTATTCATGCCAGTTTCATTTTCTCACCAAGAGTAAGTTCAATCTCACTAATACCATAAGACTGCAATACCAAGAAATCACACAAGCTGCTTATATTCATCATACAGCAGACCTGGGCAAACTACGGCCAGCGGGGAAATATTGAAATGGACCTTGGAAGTGCCGTAGAAGTGCTTTAAAGCTAGGTTTAAAGCCTGGTTTATACTTTCACGAGCGACCGTAGCGCGCGACTCCGCCCACCTCGCGCAACCCTTTTTTTTTTTTTTTTGCAATACTTTCTCCCTTTTGCGTTTCCCACTAAACATTAGACGTCTTATGGACGTGCAGATCAAGTCTATATTGCGTCCATCTGTCCAAGACCAATTCTGGACTTCTACTCGACGTGCAAACTAGGTCCGTTATTTGGACGTCTAACTATGACCCCACTTGGACGTCGATATGCAGTTAAACACTTGAACGTCGGAATTTCAACGTCACGGAGACGTCTAAGAAGGGTACAGAAATGTACATGATACATAATATTTGTTTTTTTATATATTAATGAACATTTCTAAATGTTGAGTAAAGCGGTATGAGAAAACTTGTCTTTTGGGCGATAAACACTTTTGCTCGACTCCGTCAACCTAAAACTCCATGTAACCTCAATGGTGCTGTAACGCGGGGTTGGAGGCAGCAGGAGGCAGAGGCTGAGGTTCGAGGGTTTTATTCTCCATTATAAAACAGAAGAACTCAGGCCACTAGGCAGTACAAAACAACAGGTTTAACGAAAGTAAGAAAGGCAAGAACGAAGTGTAGAGCAGAGACCAGCGAGGCGACGGGAGACTCTCACGTTGCGAGGCGAGGGGTGCAAGCAGTATGCGCAGCACTGGACGGCGCGACCTGTTGGAATATAAAGAGCCCGAGGCTGATTAGTAACAGGTGTCAATACTCGGGCGATTGGGAGCGAGGGTGTGACCGTGCGTGAGGAGGTGTGTGCAGCGTTAGAGTGGGCGTGTAGGTAGAGGCAGGTGTGTGTGTGTGCGTCCTCTGGCGGCGTCTGGGCGGACCCACCGTAACAGAGCCCCCCCCCAAGGACCCCTCCAGCCTAAGCTTCCTCGGACGACCCGGGCGGCGAGGAGCCGGACGATGCGGATGTTCCCGATGGAAGGAGGCGATCAAGGAGGGGTTCAGCACCCGGGAAGCCGGAAACCACGACCGCTCCTCTGGACCGTAGCCCTCCCAGTCGACCAAGTACTGCAGGAGCCTGCCCCTGCGCCTCGAATCCAGCAGCCTCCGCACTATGTATGCAGGACCGTCACCCAGCTGCAGGGGGGGGGGGGGCGGACTGGACCCAGTCACTTCACTCAGAGGCCCCTGTCGGACCGGCTTTAGAGCCGAGACGTGGAAGGACCTCGAGATCCTGCGGTTCCCCGGCAGGCACAAACGATACGTCACCGGGTTAACGCGCCGCTGGATGACGTAGGGACCCGTGTAGCGATCCGCCAGCTTACCCCTGGGTCCCAGCCGACCGTCGCCGGTAGACACCCACACCTTGTCGCCCACCTCGTAGGCGGGAGCCTCACTCCTTCTGCGGTCCGCCTTAGCCTTGAAATTCGCGAAGCCCAGGAAACGCTGGAGCTCGCGCCGTGTGTGAGGCGCCTTCCATCCTTTCACAGCCTCCACCTTGCCAGGTTGCATGTGCACGGAGCCCGGCCTAATGATGTAGCCTAGGAAGCTCACCTCCGATAGGTGGAACTCGCACTTCTCAAGCTTGCAGTAGAGCCTATTGCGCAAGAGAGTGCCCAGGACAGCGCGTACGTCATGCACATGTTGGTCCAGGGATGGCGAATAGATGAGGATGTCATCGATATAAGCGACGACGCATCTGTTCAGATACTCCCTAAGGACCTCATTTATAAACGCCTGGAAAAACGACGGCGCCGAAGCCAAGCCGTACGGCAAGACCCGGTATTCGTAGTGTCCCGTGGACGTACTAAACGCCGTTTTCCACTCATCCCCCTCACGGATGCGGATGAGGTTATAGGCGCTGCGTAGATCAAGCTTAGTGAATACCCTCGCTGCCCTCAACTGCTCCAGTGCCGATGGCACGAGCGGAAGTGGGTAGGAGTAATTCACCAGGAGGGAATTGAGTCCTCGATAATCCATGCACGGCCTCAACCCACCGTCCTTCTTCTTCACAAAGAAGACGCTGGCTGAGGCAGGCGAGGTGTACGACGTGATGTAGCCCTGCGCCAAAGCCTCCTTGACGTACTGACCCATGACTTTCTCCTCCTCTTGAGAGAGTGGGTAGACTCTGCCCTTGGGTGGAGTGGTACCTTCTTTGAGGGTGATGGTGCAGTCCCACGGGCGATGCGGAGGAAGCTGAGCTGCTCTGGTGGCGCTGAACACCTCCGCCAGATGGCGGTATTGCCCAGGGATCGCTTGGAGGGAGGCTACATTAGGGCTCTCTATACTAGTGGTCATGAGACGTGTGGGGGCGCGACGATGCACACCTCTGGGTGAGGTGAACCACCGTAAAATACGCCCTGACGACCAACGAATGAGGGGATTGTGTAAACGCAACCACGGGAGACCTAGGGTGACTGGGTAGCGCAGGTTAGACAGCACGTGAAATGATATGTGTTCAGTATGACCTTGTATGGTGGGGCGGATAGGAGAGGTGCGATAACGAATGGTGCCCTCGCCCACCGGCCGGCCGTCC
Source organism: Brachyhypopomus gauderio (assembly GCF_052324685.1). Classification (NCBI taxonomy): domain Eukaryota; kingdom Metazoa; phylum Chordata; class Actinopteri; order Gymnotiformes; family Hypopomidae; genus Brachyhypopomus; species Brachyhypopomus gauderio. The sequence goes on from NC_135216.1 coordinate 33,866,859, forward strand.
ATCGCCTGCACATGCCTCGGGATCTCCAACTCTCTCAAGGGAACCCGCAGTCGCTCCGCCAAACTCCGCTCCATTATGTTGCCCGACGCTCCGGAATCGACTAGGGCGAAAACCCCCACAGAGCAACCCTTATAAGAAACCGATGCAGAAATGGAGAGCAAACTGCCGGTCAAGGAATTACTCACCCGAGCTCTACCACCGCCCGAGCGAGTGGTCTCTCTGGCTGCGGTCGTCTCTCCCAGCTGCATCGGCTCAGGGGCTTCTCGTTCCTTAGGCGCGGGTGCTGGGGGTGTGCTGGGCATGAAACCGGACACCGGACGCTTCTCCTGCAGCAAGCGGTCGTAGGTCACCGCCAGCCGAACCAGCTGATTAAAAGACTGGCCCTCCTGGCGGCATGCCAGCTCGGCACGCAACTCCGGCTTAAGGCTGGCCACAAACACGTCCACTAGAGCAGCATCGCACCATCCGGTGCTGGCAGCCAGGGTCCGGAACTCTAGCGCGTATTCCGATACCGGCCGCCCGCCTTGCCGCATCCTGAGGAGGCTCTGTCCACACGCCCTTCCCTGTCTTGGGTGGTGGAAAACCTCCTTGAGTTCGGCGATGAAACCGGCGTAGGTAGAAAGGAGCGGTGATTCGCTATTCAGGAGCGCCGCTGCCCATTCCAGCGCTTTGCCGGTCAAACGTGTGATCACGTACGCAACCCTCTTCGACTCGGACAGGTGAGAGTGGTACTTGAAGTATAGCTCAACTTGTACGAGGAACCCCCCGCACTTATCCGGGTCACCTCCGTAGGGGCCAGGTGGACTTTCTCCTCCTGGACCGGACGGGAGGAGGAAGCACTCGCCTGTGAGGAGAGGACCTGCAAACAGCTGGACATGGCCTGCATTAGGTTCTTCAGCTCCTGTATTTCCTGTTGCTGTTTCCCGATGGTCCTGCCCTGCATGGCAAGGATCTCTAGTGGCGACGGCTCCTCAGCCCCAGCTGCCATAGGCTGCGCATTCTGTAACGCGGGGTTGGAGGCAGCAGGAGGCAGAGGCTGAGGTTCGAGGGTTTTATTCTCCATTATAAAACAGAAGAACTCAGGCCACTAGGCAGTACAAAACAACAGGTTTAACGAAAGTAAGAAAGGCAAGAACGAAGTGTAGAGCAGAGACCAGCGAGGCGACGGGAGACTCTCACGTTGCGAGGCGAGGGGTGCAAGCAGTATGCGCAGCACTGGACGGCGCGACCTGTTGGAATATAAAGAGCCCGAGGCTGATTAGTAACAGGTGTCAATACTCGGGCGATTGGGAGCGAGGGTGTGACCGTGCGTGAGGAGGTGTGTGCAGCGTTAGAGTGGGCGTGTAGGTAGAGGCAGGTGTGTGTGTGTGCGTCCTCTGGCGGCGTCTGGGCGGACCCACCGTAACAGGTGCAGCTTGTGAACTGTAATAAATCCATATTATTATACATTATTTAATGTAGACACATATAAGAAAATGTATGTATTATCATGTAGGTACCATGCCTCCACAGACAAAGGAAGGGGGGGGTGCTCCCCCTAGGTGCATGGCCCACGTCAGGACGGATGTGGAACTACGTCATCAGACGAATCCCCTTTAAAAGGGGGGATCCCCCTTTGTTCGTTCTCTCTACCTGGCTGCATCAAAGTAGCTACCTAGAGACGAAGAGCGCGCACACCTTCGGGAACAAAGCGATATTGGTTCTGCACTCGGACCCTGTGCAGCACGCGACGCAAGAAGTAACTAGTTCGCTACTTTTATTTCTTTTGCGGAGTTCGCTAAAACCAATCGCTTCAGCTAGCCGACGATTAAGAACGGTTTGAACATTCGCGCGACGGCCGGACCTCCGCGAGTTCATCTTAACGTCGACAGCGACCACTTCCCCGGGACACCACGCAACGGACCATCGAGGGACCGCCGATTGAACGGCCACCACAGCTTCCCCTGGACGGAGCAACGCGATCCAGCGGAACCTTCTTCACGAAAGCGCACGAAGGAGTCCTCCTCAAGAGGCTACCTGGCCTACTGCGCGGGCCGCGGACTGAACAACTCAAAGTAAGACTGTGCATCTGGGCAGACTTAGAACAATATCTTGTTTTACTGCTTTCTGTGTGCTTAGATCGATGCTTTGTGAACGCTTGTTTGCAGTGGTGTTTATAATCACGTTCATGTTAAACCGTACTCTGTTTAAGGCTTAAAGAGATATTCTGTTCAAAGCTTAAATAGGTATTCTGTTTAAACTTGTTCGATTATTTACACTGATTCTTTTATTTCGTATAACTGTTAAACGTGTGTCCCACTATACGCTCGTTGGGGCTGTATAGTGACCGACGATACCGTGTCTTAGTTGGAGGAAATTTGCGTTGTCTGTGGCTGTAGTGAGAACTCGGTTTAAGTTTCGCGCCATCGAGTTTCCCTTTTGTCTCAAAGATCTCCTCCCCCATACGCACGTACACACGCACGCGCATCCGCGCGCACTCGAAGACACGCACGCGCATCCGCGCGCACTCGAATACACGCACGCGCATCCGCGCGCACTCGAATACACATCCACACACACACACCCGCATACCTACACACACACACACACACACTAGCCAACCCTCCTGTCCCCTTTGTTTGCTATGCTTTTATTACTATGCTTTGTGATCAATAAATGTTTTTATGTTTAAATACTGTCGTTTGAGTCGTTGCTTCTCTGTTACAACCTGAAGCCAGAACTATTATTTGAACTGTAACCTTCAGATTTATAGTTTGTTAATCAAACAATTTGGGCTACGGGAGTTGACCACAATTAGTGGCGACCTTAGTTAAATGAGTTTATATAAAATTTGGGTAAATTTAACATGGTCTGAACTCCCACCATTTCGTAGGTAATTTTATGAGACTGATTACTAAATAAATTTGGCCAGCACCTACATAATTGGTGCGCCGCATGAGGGATAGTTGCTTGGCTTCAGTTGTAACCGCGACAACGACTGCGCAGTAACAACCGCATAGTTAAAGGTATATACACCCATCCCGCCACTAGGTGGCGCCAAAATCTAAAAACAAAGGTTTTGTTTCATATACACTCATCCATACCGGATAACACTAGATGTAATTTCAACACATAAATACATCACATTTTCTCTAAGAATAACAACTAACCATACTTCTCTAATTTGATCAGTGCTAATTAATGAGCAACCACCTTTTACTGTCGAATCTTATTAATTAGGACTTTTGTTGATCACATCTGGGGTGTTGTTATTCAGTAACCATTGACTGGTAATGAATTAACTAAGTTATATTGATAAGCATTGATGTTTTGATATACTGATGTTGATTGAATTCAGAGTAGCCTTTTCACCTAACTGAAAGTTCGGTTGCTTGCCCCTGTTGAATAGAGTTTAATGCTGGTACACATCACTGGAGGTAGCTAGCGTGTGTGCTAACTGTAGTCCACCCTTGCCGCAACTAGAATAGATCCCTTAGCCGCTCCAGTACATTGGGTTTGCAGAAGTTGCTGCTCCTCGCTTGTTGCCCTATTTGATATAGTCAAGGTTTGGTGCTAGCTTCATATTCCCTTTTAATACACTGCTTATGGTTCCTATTTGAGACATTCAAGGCTTGGTGCTAACGTCCTACACCGTTTGAGTACATTGCTGGTCCCCATCTGATAGATTCAAGGTTTGCTGCTAGCTTCAGATTCCTTTTGAGTACATGCTTGTTGTCGTTTGACCCAGTCAAGGCTTAGTGCTGGTCCTATACACGTTGAGTACAGTGCATAGCCTGCTTGCCCCTAGGAGAACTGAGCCCTAGTCATAGGCCTGAGAATGAGCACAGCATCAGCATCCCGACGCAACTCTGGGGAGCAACCCCAGCAACCCCCTCACATCTCCCTTCCCAACCTGATCAGCCAACTCATCCGGCTGCCTGAAGAAGAGGAGAACAGCATCCAGCAATATTCCAGGGAGGACTGTGAGAGGAAGATAGGTGAAATGGTGGCTTTTATCCAGCAAGCTTCTGAGGTCAACATTCAGGAGGCCATTGGTCGAATATTCCTGCTCTTCCACAAGAAAACCAGGATGGAGCTAGATGCCCTGCAGGAGGAGGTGGATGACCTGACCAGTGCGCGACAGAGGCAGGAGGATGCCGGCTCGGGAGGTGAGAGCGACCTGGAAGTGAGGTCCATAGTGGAGGCAGTCAGCAGGATGTCCCTTCGCTCCCAGAACCCCAGAGATGGCCATGTCGTGCCTCCCCTGGAGCCAATACCATCTCGCTGGGACTCACGAGGTACCAGACAACCCAGCCTACGCCTCAGTCCGCCACGGCCAGCAGTATCAAGGACTGCTCCACGCCACCACACTTCAGGTTATGACTCAGAGGAGGAACACCTTGAAGAGCTCCGCCCAATACGGGCTCCCCGAACCCCCTCCAGGGTTCTCACGTCCCGCCACGCGCCTGAGAGACCCCGAACTACGCATCAGCACTACTCCTCCTCCATGTCCCCCTTTTTCTTCTCACCCCCACGACGAGAGTCAACTCGCTGCTCCTACCGCTCTGATGCTCAGCACCAGGAACAAGTTCGCTTTGCTGACCAACAGCGGAAGGGCCTCCTAGAGGTGCGGAGAGCTGCGCACTCCAGACCTCCCTACCAGGACTACAGAGACTACAGACCTAATGACTACTCCCCGGAAAGAGAAGAGCCCCCGCACCATGACAGATATGACGGACGCATCCTCCAGCCTCCTCAGCGTGGCAGGTACGAGCCACATCACTATAGCTTCGCCCGAGAACCAAGACCTAGTGATGCCCCACGCCTGAAGCAGCTGGACGCCCTCGCCAAAGACATTGAGCGCTTTGATCCAGAGAAGCGCGACCACAACGTTGAAGACTACCTCAGAGAGATAAGGCATTGTCTTCTCGACCTGCCTCACTCCACTCACAGAGAGAAAGTCAAATTAATCTGGAAGACGACTTCCAGATCGGTCCATGCATTCATAGAGGCCCAGCCAGCCGACACCCGTGATGACTTTGATCTGCTCTGTGAAGCTCTAGCAGAGGAATACTCCCCGTTTGCGGATGAGACCTCTGCGACCATTTCAGCCATCCAAATCAAGCATGGCCGCCACGAACATCCCCGTGACTTCTACACCCGCCTGAGACACGCCTACTTCCAAGGAAGAAATGGCCCAGGACTGGAAGAAGACAGAGCCTTCAAGTCACTCTTCCTGCACAACCTGCATCCATGCGTGCGCACCCACGTGACTCTCCTCACCCGGCAAGGTGACCCATCCATGCGTGACATTCGGAAGATGGCACAGATGGCCTGGGAGACAATCGTCCGACCTGGGGATAAGAGAGAAGAGAATCCCCAAGTACTCGCCATGCAGAACTCCGCAAGTAAACCCATAGAATTGGAGGACGCGGAAGTACCAAATGGTAACCATGTCCACCATGGGGCTAGCCTGTCTCATCGCTCCCACTTGGAAAAAAAGCCAAGGGATTGGAGAGATGGACACAAACAGTCCAAGGGGGGTGATCTACACCAGTCAAGGGCACCCCAGAAGAGCCGTGGCAACCACTACTCCTCCCATGAGCCTAAGCGATCACCTAGAGAGAACAGATGGGACAACCACGATCGGACCTCTCGACGCCAAGAACACAGAGACCGAGGCAGAAGTCCAGAGACAGAGTCGCAAGACACTGCTGAATTAAGGATGGAGCTTCAGCTTCTCAAGGATGCAATCACAAAGATGTCCCAGGAGAAGGACATGAACACCAACCGGCCAACCAAGGACCGTGAGAAACGCTCTTGTGAAGATGGAGGCCCCTCAGTCGCATGACTAGGCCGAGAACCCTCAACACTACCCCGGATCCATCTCATTGGCTGGGAAAGGGACCATCAAGCGAGAACGCACGGTCACCAACTGCGGAACAACCTTCACCCATTCTTTCTGCTTCTTCCTCCCCACTCCTGCAGTTCCTGGGAGACCTGGTCCAGAAAGGCAGCGCCCAACACATCTATACCAGTGTCCTCCTAGAAGATCACCCAAGTTTCAATACGCTGTTGGACACCGGATCGGAGATCAGCCTCATATGCACCGACACATTCTCCACCGTGAGACAGGCCTCACTCGCCATGGGGAGATGCCTCAACATTGAGCCCCATCAGCTTAGCATCACCTGCTATAGGCAAGACCACGCCCCAACCAAACAGAGAGCTTGGTTGGAGTTCAAACTCCCAGAGATGAAGAAAACCTCTAAATTTGACGCGGAACAGCTGCTCATCAGTCAAGACCTGCTCGATAGGCTGGCTCCTCTGATTGACTGTTGCAATGTGCAGTTACGGACCCAAGTCACAGTTTGTAAGCCTGTCAGTGACAGGACCAAGACATACAACTGTGACTGGAGAACAATTCCCCAAGCATGTCGGGTGGTAAACGGGTTGAACTTGACTGTCCCAACTAGGTCGGCTAGCGTTCCGTTTCGACTCATGGTCTTGAGAAGACAGAAGTTTGACTACCCAGGGGCTTTCTTTCATCCCGCACCGTGGTTCCTTGAGCTGAACCTCACCACATGTGGAACTCCTCTCCTTGAGTTGACCAGTCGTTCAGCTTACCTTCTGGTACAGAATCTCACTAACTGTACTATCCAGGTGCCTGCTCGTACAACGTTGGGCTATTTGATCGACAGCACATCCCATGACTTTGAGCTGTCCATCCCCGCGATTGGCGAGTTGCCAAGGCTGCTTGAGGGACCCCAGATTCACGACGATGTGTTCTTTACCCTGCCTTCGAGAATGATAGCCATCATTCCAGACAGGATGCCAGGCTCGATTTGTCGAGTTGATCTCAGTAAGAGGAACGAGATGCTTGTGTATGCAGTCATGCATAGTAGTCAGACCCAACCTTCTGTGAATGAGCTGACCACTGACCTTCCCAAAGAACCTTACCCAGGGTTTGAGGAGGAGATCCGGCAGCAACCCTCTGAAGAAGCTGATGTCCTGACAACAGACCTTAATCAACAAAAGCTGCGAGGACCGGGAAAAGCACTGCAGGGCATGATCATCTTACTCAACGCTACCGCCCAGACCTTTAATCATCTATACCATGTAGCTGAGTCAGAACTTGTAGAGCTCAGTAGGGTTAAACAGTTCCTACAGGATGCACTGAATGAGGTTAGTTCCTCGGTAACTGGCCTGAGCGAGGGAAGGATACCTCCTTACTCTGACCCCATTGAAATAGTCGAAGGCATCAAAAAGTCAGCGACTGGAGCCACAGATGAAAGGTGCAAGGCCCGTGTGGCAAGTCAGGATGATGTTACCGAAACTAGAGTAGAAAAAGCAGGTGACAGGTGGCTTGTCAACACCCCCCAGCATGAGGTTGTAATGACGTATGAAAGCCAGGACATGGCTATGAGGATGAGGCTCCCAAACCAGACTGTACTCATTAGGGTCCCACCAGGGGCCACTATACACTTAGATGATGCTGTCCTGTACCACCTCAGTTCTAAAAGATACGAAACAGAAATTGAGTTAGTTGATGTCTTTAGAGGCCATAGTTTGCATCTAGGAGATGCCCTTCAACAGCAGCTTCTGCTGGAAGGGACTAAAACAGTGCAGGTCAGCCTGGACGAATCAGGGATCCAGACAACCTGGCTGAGCCCCATAGCAAGGAGACCTGTGGGTCAGTGGAACCTGGTTAACACAGCTGTCTTTGGCCTTGTCTTCACCGATTGGTTCATAACTGCAGGCGTCTGCCTGATGCTCCTGAGGTACACCCAAGCTCTAAACACTCTAATTGACTCACTCACTAACACTCCTCAACACCTTCGCCTTCAACCACTTGAGGCACCTCTTCCTTCCCCTCTAAAGGTAACTACCCTGACAAGGCAGTAAACCCTGACCGTTCCTCTCCACATTTGTATAGATATAAAACCCATACCCTTATCTCAATGATAGGAGGCCACACCGACACTACCTAGTGTAGTTAGTTGCTTATAGTTTGTTGTATATTTTGATTGTTTATTTTCTTTTTCTATCTTTGGTGTGTATTTTCTCCCAATATTGCATGTGATCTGCACAGATGTTAGAGTAGATATTCTGCCCAGATGATACAGTCCAAATGTTCTGCCCAGATGTCAGTCATCACTTCCTGCCCAGTGTCATGTTTTATGATCTGTCCAGATGCTGTCAGTTTTGAATTATGTAGGTCAGCCGACCCAGGAGTGAAAAGGACACTGCATGGACATTGACAAGGCGCTGGGGACCAAGGTGGACGCGCACTAATCGGCGCCTGCTGTGGATGACAGGTGAACAGCGTGCTCTGAGGGCTCTACAACTTCACCATCAGACCAAGGGGGGAATGTAGGTACCATGCCTCCACAGACAAAGGAAGGGGGGGGTGCTCCCCCTAGGTGCATGGCCCACGTCAGGACGGATGTGGAACTACGTCATCAGACGAATCCCCTTTAAAAGGGGGGATCCCCCTTTGTTCGTTCTCTCTACCTGGCTGCATCAAAGTAGCTACCTAGAGACGAAGAGCGCGCACACCTTCGGGAACAAAGCGATATTGGTTCTGCACTCGGACCCTGTGCAGCACGCGACGCAAGAAGTAACTAGTTCGCTACTTTTATTTCTTTTGCGGAGTTCGCTAAAACCAATCGCTTCAGCTAGCCGACGATTAAGAACGGTTTGAACATTCGCGCGACGGCCGGACCTCCGCGAGTTCATCTTAACGTCGACAGCGACCACTTCCCCGGGACACCACGCAACGGACCATCGAGGGACCGCCGATTGAACGGCCACCACAGCTTCCCCTGGACGGAGCAACGCGATCCAGCGGAACCTTCTTCACGAAAGCGCACGAAGGAGTCCTCCTCAAGAGGCTACCTGGCCTACTGCGCGGGCCGCGGACTGAACAACTCAAAGTAAGACTGTGCATCTGGGCAGACTTAGAACAATATCTTGTTTTACTGCTTTCTGTGTGCTTAGATCGATGCTTTGTGAACGCTTGTTTGCAGTGGTGTTTATAATCACGTTCATGTTAAACCGTACTCTGTTTAAGGCTTAAAGAGATATTCTGTTCAAAGCTTAAATAGGTATTCTGTTTAAACTTGTTCGATTATTTACACTGATTCTTTTATTTCGTATAACTGTTAAACGTGTGTCCCACTATACGCTCGTTGGGGCTGTATAGTGACCGACGATACCGTGTCTTAGTTGGAGGAAATTTGCGTTGTCTGTGGCTGTAGTGAGAACTCGGTTTAAGTTTCGCGCCATCGAGTTTCCCTTTTGTCTCAAAGATCTCCTCCCCCATACGCACGTACACACGCACGCGCATCCGCGCGCACTCGAAGACACGCACGCGCATCCGCGCGCACTCGAATACACGCACGCGCATCCGCGCGCACTCGAATACACATCCACACACACACACCCGCATACCTACACACACACACACACACACTAGCCAACCCTCCTGTCCCCTTTGTTTGCTATGCTTTTATTACTATGCTTTGTGATCAATAAATGTTTTTATGTTTAAATACTGTCGTTTGAGTCGTTGCTTCTCTGTTACAACCTGAAGCCAGAACTATTATTTGAACTGTAACCTTCAGATTTATAGTTTGTTAATCAAACAATTTGGGCTACGGGAGTTGACCACAATTAGTGGCGACCTTAGTTAAATGAGTTTATATAAAATTTGGGTAAATTTAACACGGTCTGAACTCCCACCATTTCGTAGGTAATTTTATGAGACTGATTACTAAATAAATTTGGCCAGCACCTACAATCAAAATATTGTAATTTATGTATAACTATTAATGCATGATGTTAAATACAATCAATTGACTATGATACAAAAGTGAGCCTACATAAAAAGCTCGAGCGAGTTGCCTCGCGCATTTAGAGGAGTTTAAATTAAAAAGAAATCTGTTACTTTTTACAGTTATTTACGGGCGATTTCAAGGTAACATTAACAACTGGTCTTTCACAAACCTCAAAATGTTAACCTAAAATGTTTATATGTTGTAACAGATCAATAGATATAATCACATTACCTTGTACTTTTGTAATGGATTTTTGTAAGGTTTGTTATGTTTTAACGTTAGCCAAAGGCTAGCTAGCTACTCACGTATTGGATGGAATTTACCACAGACATTACTACTTTTATAAGTTGGCGTTTTGGTCAGTGATCAATAAAAATGAAGGTGGAAAGAAATTGGACATGCCATTCATGTGATTTATTTGTAAAGCATATACAATTGTAACGTGTCCCACTAAACATTAGACGTCTTATGGACGTGCAGATCAAGTCTATATTGCGTCCGTCGGTCCAAGACCAATTCTGAACTTCTACTCGATGTGCAAACTAGGTCCGTTATTTGGACGTCTAACTATGACCCCACTTGGACGTCGATATGCAGTTAAACACTTGAACGTTGGAATTTCAACGTCACGGAGACGTCTAAGAAGGGTACAGAAATGTACATGATACATAATATTTGTTTTTTTTATATTAATGAACATTTATAAATGTTGAGTAAAGCGGTATGAGAAAACTTGTCTTTTGGGCGATAAACACTTTTGCTCGACTCCGTCAACCTAAAACTCCATGTAACCTCAATGGTGCAGCCTGTGAACTGTAATATATCCATATTATTATACATTATTTAATGTAGACACGTATAAGAAAATGTATGTATTATCAAAATATTGTAATTTATGTATAACTATTAATGCATGATGTTAAATACAATCAATTGACTATGATACAAAAGTGAGCCTACATAAAAAGCTCGAGCGAGTTGCCTCGCGCATTTAGAGGAGTTTAAATTAAAAAGAAATCCGTTACTTTTTACAGTTATTTACGGGCGATTTCAAGGTAACATTAACGACTGGTCTTTAACAAACCTCAAAATGTTAACCTAAAATGTTTATATGTTGTAGTAACAGATCAATAGATATAATCACATTACCTTGTACTTTTATAATGAATTTTTGTAAGGTTTGTTACGTTTTAACGTTAGCCAAAAGGCTAGCTAGCTACTCACGTATTGGATGGAATTTACCACAGACATTACTACTTTTATAAGTTGGCGTTTTGGCCAGTGATCAATAAAAATGAAGGTGGAAAGAAATTGGAAATGCCATTCATGTGATTTATTTGTAAAGCATATAGCCTACAATTGTAACGTGTGTAACTGGTGCCAGAAGGTGGCGGACCTGTTTATTGTTCCCGTTCATCTTTCTGAAGTTCGTTAGGTTCAGCAGATTTGAACCTTTACACTTTTGTATACATTTCCAGTTATCTGCTGCGACGAAAAGGAAGCTAGGAAAATTTACCAGGACAAAATGCTACCTTCTAAAATGGCACTAGTTGTGCACAGAAACTATGAATCCCCATGGAAATTGTTTTAAGAAAGCATTTCCTTCTATATTACAGCTCTATTTAGAAATAGCTGTTGGTAGGCTTATAAAAACGATGTCTAAAAGGAGTCAACGTTTTACGCAAAAAAAGACCTACACAAGACTTCATTTGGACTAGAATTGGCCCTTATCCGGACGTCCCGGGGTCGTCGATACACGACGTGCAGAAGACGTCGGAAAAAAGACGTCATCTGGCGTCACAGTCTGCACCTTCAGGGGACCAAAATCCGACGTGCAAAAATGACTTGGAAAAGACGTCGTTTCAACGTATCTTTGTGCAGTGGGGTGTAACTGGTGCCAGAAGGTGGCGGACCTGTTTATTGTTCCCGTTCATCGAAGTTCGTTAGGCTCAGCAGATTTGAACCATTACACTTTTGTATACGTTTCCAGTTATCTGCTGCGACGAAAAGGAAGCTAGGAAAATTTACCAGGACAAAATGCTACCTTCTAAAATGGCACTAGTTGTGCACAGAAACTATGAATCCCCATGGAAATTGTGTTTTAAGAAAGCATTTCCTTCTATATTACAGCTCTATTTAGAAATAGCTGTTGGTAGGCTTATAAAAACGATGTCTAAAAGGAGTCAACGTTTTACGCAAAAAAAGACCTACACAAGACTTCATTTGGACTAGAATTGGCCCTTATCCGGACGTCCCGGGGTCGTCGATACACGACGTGCAGAAGACGTCGGAAAAAAGACGTCATCTGGCGTCACAGTCTGCACCTTCAGGGGACCAAAATCCGACGTGCAAAAATGACTTGGAAAAGACGTCGTTTCAACGTATCTTTGCGCAGTGGGTTCTTACTTTTGTTTGCGCGTCACTGCTTTTCTTTGCGTCTCGCATTTTATGTTCATAATTTTTTTTTGCGCTTCTCTCTTTTCTTTGCTTCGGTTTTACCCTCTGTGTGGGGGCCGGGAAAGAGGCGTGGCCAAGAGCGAAAGGCGTGCTGTGAACGTTCAGCGTCAGTTCAGCTTCCTTCCACTCGCTGAACTGAACTACTGCTGCAGCGCATCTGGTGTTAAAGGAAGAGAGAGGTCGGGTGTGTGCGAGGTGGTGGCGCATTTCAGGGCATTGTTTTTATTCGCTCAGGTTTTCAAAAGATCATTTCAAACCGACCTCAGTAAAATGTTAATAATAATAATAATAATAATAATATATATTTTTTAAACGAAGTTTTAAAAGGGCACTTTCGTTGATAAAGGGTAGAGTTGGTGGTGCTTTAGCACCTGATGTCTATGTCTGCACGCATATACCTGTGGTCCAGCTGGGCGACCGTCTGCCATGATACCAGTAACCAAATTGCCGCGCTGTGTGACGGTTCAACTGATGACGCTGAACGTTCACAGCACGCCTTTCGCTCTTGGCCACGCCTCTTTCCCGGCCCCCACACAGAGGGTAAAACCGGAGCAAAGAAAAGAGAGAAGCGCAAAAAAAAATTATGAACGTAAAATGCGAGACGCAAAGAAAAGCAGTGACACGCAAACAAAAGAAAGAAACGCAAAAGGGAGAAAGTATTGCAAAAAAAGCAGCAACATAAAATGTGAAACGCAAAGAAAAGAAAGAAATGCAAAGAGGGAAAGTATTGCAGAAACAAATTAGGAACATAAAATGCAAAATGCTAATCTTATATTTGCGATATTATTATTTTTTCGTCACCATTAAAGACCCTAATTTGACTCCATAGACCTCGCGAATCGACAGCGCACGAGGCGCGAGGCCCTCGCGCACAGCCAGAGCGAGAAGCCTCTCGCTGCAGCCTGCAGGAAGGCGGAGTTGGACATCCAACCCCGCCCACATCCAACTCCACCCTCTTCTCAAGTCCGAAGCCACGCCCATGTTACGTTCGAAACTCGGACTGTTTTTGCTCCCAGTAAACAGAACTGCCAGAACTATTTACGTGTGTTTTATAAGTGTTTTAAGTGCAGAAGTGCATTTTAAGTGCATTTTCAAGTACTTTAGCCTAAATTCCAGCACTTTTCAAATCTGAAACACAATACAACATTAAAATTGGTCAGGTAAATGTTCCTTCCCCTGTGTTTGAGGGGTGTTTCTTTATACTACTACATATCGTTTCAGGAGGACACTGCAAAGAATGTGACGCGCGCGAGGTGTGCGGAGTCACGCGTTACGGTCACTCACGAAAGTATAACTAGCTTTATAGGGGAGACATGGAAAGGCATCGCTAAAAAGGAGAGCTCTTATGTGATTTAGGAATGTGGATCTTGTGTTTAAAAATGTCTTTTATAGAATTATTTGTTCAATTAATTGGTTCAACGCAGACAGATTTCTTCATAACTTATAATTAGTAGGCTTGAAAGTTACCGGATCGAGGCAGACAGTTCCCGGAACGCACCCTTCAAAATGAAAGAGTTCCCGGATCCTGTTCCGGCAGGATCCGGCCCAGATTAAGCCCTGATTACACCACTTCTCCATTACCAACATTACCAACATACCCCTTCTCTATCACCAACATTATCAGTAAACAGTAAACATTACCATTTTAATTGTGTACTTATAGTAGCAGAGTTGCCAACTCTCACGCATTGAGCATGAGACACACGCATTTGACCGTCTTCACACGCTCTCACGCCACACATCCGATTTCTCACGCCGAAAAAAATCTAGTTTATTTACCTCTGATCTACATCTATGATTCAATGAGTTACTAGTTCGCTCTGGCGCCAACCACCAGCGATTGATCTATCGCGATATAATACTTAATTTGTGTCCATTTTACATCCCCCCGTCAACATTTTACGTTCGCCACCCAATAAATAAAAATAATGAATAACATACGTGGAACGATACACAAAGTAAACGAGGTATGTGTAAATTAAGTGCAACGACGTGTCTCTTGAACACTTGTGAGTTATTATGCATATTTTCAAGTACCACAGTTATTCTCGAACGAAGAAGTAGTGGGTTGGCGCACGACAGCGCATTAGAGGGTGGAGTTGGATGTGGCTGCAGCGAGACATACTTGGCCAGAGCCACCGCGATTACGTCATTTTCGCCGCGCGGACCCTTCCACAACCTGAGTCAGCTGGGAAATATTGAAATAGACCTTGAAAGTGCCGTAGAAGTGCTTTAAAGCTAGGTTTAAGCCTGGTTTATACTTGACGCGCCGCGAGCGGCGCGAGGGTCCGCGCGGCGAAAATGACGTAATCGCTGTGGCTCCACCCGTGCGCGAGGGCCTCGCGCACCTCTCGAATTTTGTAACTTCGCGCGTGCGCCGCGCTTCAGCGCGATGGACAAAGTCATGTTTGCCGGGTTCATACACCTTTACAAGGTGGAATTAAAGCACTTGTACGTCACTTTAAAGGTCCATTTCAATATTTACCAGCACGTTAAACTTAATTAAGTTAAATATTTATACATATACTCGAAATGAATCGAAATAATTCGCTTTTTTATCACATTAGTTAATGGTTATTTTCAAAACGCCCAATCTTAACGTCTTCACGTTCTCTCATGTTTCGTCCTGGAATTACATGCAGAATATTTAGATATTATTAAGCATAAATGTAATACTGCGGTAGCTGCTAGAGAAAGGCAGTCAGCATGTCAAAAAATTGCCAACAGAGTTAATGCGTGAGTGAAAATGATATTTTTATATTTAGCAGAAGGGTGCGATTATATTATTATTTTCTCCACCTTTATAATACTGTATTGAGTTTTTAAATATATTTTAATTGAACATTTACTAATTCCAGGTCTAATCTGAGTGGTGTGAAACACACATGGCATCAGATCAAAATGAAGTATAAGAATATTGTACAAAATGGTATGGCTGTACATAACTATATCTTATTCTTTAAATATATTAAAATATATTCTTAAAATATATAAAATATATACAGGAAAAATGAAATAATGAAACATAACAGTGAATTTGACTGTAATGTATATTAAAAGGTTACAGGGTGGATGGTGGGGTGGGTGGTGGTGCATGATTTAATGTGGAAAGCAGTGATTGCAGATGGAGTCTCTGACAACTCCACCATCTCTGTTGTCACCCACATGCATGTAAGGTTCCTCATCTGTGGGCATGTCAGAGATGGTAGGCTGTCGCTCTTTCTGGATGGTTGCAATGTTGTGTAATACCACATATGCCATTATTATGTGGCATGACCTATCAGAGGTTACTCTGAGCCCCTTCAGGCACTGGAACCTGGCCTCGAGGATTCCTAGGGTCATTTGTATTCTTGCCTTGGTTTTGCTGTGGGCCTGATTGTAGTGGGACTGTGGTCCAGGTGCAGAATCTGAATAGGGAGTCATAATGTAGGCCTATAGGACAGGCAGGGATACCCTCTGTCTCCATGAAGGAGGCCATCATAGTGTCCTATAATCGCTGTAGGGTTTGCAATGATTTAACTATTACACTGCATGTGAACAACTAGCATAACTACCTCAGGCCTACTCTGTTCAGATTTGTACAGTGTGGAATCATACACGGATCCTGACCATCTGGCTTCAACATTTGTGATGAGGTGGGAAGCATCACATATGATCTTGATGGGGAGAACGGTCAGTTACAATAGCTACGTTATTTTTGTTACCATTAAAGATAAGTATTCATTAAGGATTATAAAGGTTAGTACCTGTACATTAATGCTATGGATGGATTTTCTGTTTATGTAATCGCCTTCACGTTCTAATGGTGCTGGAATAGGTAGCATATGTGGGTTCCATCAATGCAGCCAATCACTCTAGGAAATCCTTAAAATGTAAATGGAATGAAGTTTGTTATATACTGCTTCTCCTTTGCTTAATTTTTTTATTGTCCGTGTGCATGGCCGGAGTGGACCACTTTTTCAGCCCGGGAGTTTCATGCGCAAATCTTATGGAGTAAGAGCACTGTCAAAAAAAACGTGCGCATACTCAGCAAAACACGTACGTAAATACATTTGTTGTACACAAAAATCTGTATTTATATATTCACGTACAGAATAAGCCATGCATAAAAACATTATGTCGTAACACTGTGTGTGTTTTGTGAGAATACAACTACAAAATCTACAACTTATGCATACGACTAGAATTTTTACGGGTACGACCTCTTAGTTATGATTACGAATCCAAAGGTGAGAAACGACTGTCAAAAATACGTCATTTGGGGCACAGCCGAAATGCATCGAGTACAAGAGCAATCGATTCGTCACAATGCGCATGCGTCCTCAGCCGCGTCCAGCTTTCAACTGTTGGCGGGTAGAAAGATGGCTGATGCAAGCAGCGGGAGCTCAAATCAGGTACAGCTTAAATTCTTTCCTCGTCTAAGCTAAATTGTTTTACAATTATTTGTTTCAAATAGTTTACGCTTTTGTTAGGTCTTCGTGGTTTAATATACTATGTGTCTCTCACAATCTTTAAGGGACAATGCTGTTATATGGCGTGGGCTAACCGCAATGGTGCCCTTTGAGATTCTCCTAGATGCGATCTTTTAGTAGTAATGGGCTTCACAAATCACTTTTTACTGCTTCACTTCTTCCTTTTTGCTTTTCCCACCGCTACGACAATGTTGCTTTCTTATTCGTGTATGGCTTTAACGTTATGCTAGCTTCAAGATTATGGTTCACTCAAGCTAGGTTTAAACTTGACGCGTCGCAACGCGCGTCAAAAATTATCTAATCGCGGTGGCTCCGCACATGCTATTGGAGAAGACTTCATTCATCTGTTCTTGGTATAAAAATGTTTGTTTGTCAGGTCCCTTTAGCAGACATCATCAGCACTGCTCAAAATCTTGTTACAATACTGAGCAACAGTTTAAGCTCAGCAGGAAATGTCAGGCCAGCCAGGCAGGGTAGGGCAGATCCAGGTTGTGGACAGGGAGCACAGACAGAAAAGGCCCAGTCCAGTCACCGCAGCCAGTCAGTACAACAAGAAATGGCAAGGTATGCGACAGGCAAGTAGGCTGTTTTTGTGTTACTTTACAGTTCCAGTACTCTAACCCAGTCATGTTTTTAGGTCTTTTCCTGGATTTTTCCGCAAAGAGGTCAGGGGGAAAAGACGTTTTGCACCATATACACGTCAAAAGAAAAGCTTTTTGGTCAACTTTTTCCTACTTGACAAACAGCGTGGGAAAACTCCCAAAGGAGAACTAGAATTACGACTTATGCTGGCTGGACTTGGGAAACGATCATTAACTATAGATGAAAACATCACTCATTCAGAGGTATGATAGTATTTGCTACTTTCCCCAGTTTGCTGTCAAAATGAAATAAATGTAATGTAAAATATAACGTGGTATATTTCATACACATTTATTAACCACATTTTTTGTTAGACTATATGCTCTGCAAGACTGCTCCAGTATTGAGCATCACATTGAACACACCACCAGTTAAGACGATCATAACACTATGCTGAGCAAACCTTTAATGAGATGCAGTCAGGCTGTTGAATTGGGAATATGTGATGTATGTAATTGATAACTGCATTGCATGTCTGTTAAACCATATGTTAATATTTGTTCAAATTTCTAAATTGTGTAAACTCTTCTGTGTCACTCAAGTTGACAGATTTGCTTGTGAAAGCATATCCAAAGCTTACAAATATCTCTGGTGGCTGGTTATTGCACAAGTCTACAGGTAAGTGGGCTCCCTATAATTAATGCCGAATTCAAATGTGGCTGTTTTGTAGATCTCATATTTTTTTATTGAATGTTTATCAATAATTAAGATATTTTTTTCCATTTTAGGTGGAGGGGGACAACGCAAATTGCTTGTCGTTCCTCCTGACTCAGATGGATACAGTGGGCAACAGTTAAAAGCAATTAGTGGGAATGGCAAATGTATCATGTACATTGCTCCTTTACAAGAAGAAATTGACAGTACTGCATTGCCACCAGAAGCAAAGGAATTTGAACAAATGCCCAAAGCCCAGTGTACATCATGTAGAAAAATGTTTCCTCTTCAGGCTCTTCCAATCCATATCCAGGAATGCCAGAAGGAGCAGGTTGATTTGTGTATTTCATCTGACAATGTATGTTGAAGCTTAGTTAAATCTTTTTGGGTTATTTTTTGATCCCATGATTTAACATGTACAAAATATTAAATCAATTGGCTGTTAACGTTTCATCTGCAGGAAAACTGTACAGAAGAAGATTCAGTCTCAAATGACCTGGACATCCAGAGGGAGATGGTAAGACGTTTTGTACAAATGTCCTGATAAGTGTTTTAAAACTACAAAACTAAATTATAATATTGTTTCTTTTGTTGTTGTTTTGTTGCAATTATTTTGCCAGACTGCTGAGTGTCCGATGTGCAAAAAAGTATTTAATGTTGATGTCATTGAAGTACATGCATCTGACTGTGGATTACGGTAAAAAAATGTCACCATTACCTTGATTTCATGACTGCGGTCTATATATGTATATGAGTTAATTTTAATTTCCTCATATCAAAAGGAGCTTGCATCATAAAATGCTACTAAACTTTATAAATATATTTTGTTAACACTCTTATTCATTAAGGGGAGTTGTATTTTTGTCTGTAGAACTGCAGAACATGGGGTTAGCATGTCAGATCACCCTATAGATTGCTTCCAGAGGTAAAACCACAAGTATCTTTTCAGAAGTATGTTGTCCATTATTCATTTAGTTATCTCTCTGCTGTCAGTATAACTTTCTTCCATTTTTTTTTTCCAGTTCTGACGACATACTTAATTGGATTAGTGGCCATGTGGAGGAAACCAACACATTTTCCATCTGTGTATCTCGAACTGACCTCTTCACCCGCGGCATGCAGCAGTGGCAACGTCAGAAGAAAACATCTCCTAAATGTAGACTAAGGGTTACCTTCTTTGGGGAAGCAGGCATTGACACTGGTGCCTTAAGCAAAGAGTTCCTAACAGGTTTAGTAGGTGTTAAAAGTACACATTTTAAAGTAGACAATTTGTGAAATCACAGTTTTATAATTTATAATTTTGCTGTTTTCTAGAAATGCTTGCAGAGATTGAGAGAAAGCTCTTTGTCTGTAGTGCAGACAAAAAAGGAAAAAATCCTCTTTACTGTCTGAACAGTTTGGATCAAAACTACTTCAGGTGAGTCTAATCAGTAGTTCTGGTTATTTTATATGTATTGAGGAAATAACCTAAAATATATTTAAATACATTATACTATTTGATTTTATCTTATTAGGAGTGCTGGAGAAATCATGGCAGCTAGCTTGGCGCAAGGGGGACCTCCACCAGCCTTTATGCGTGAATGGTGCTTCAGATATCTCTGTTCTGGTGATTCTGACAGCATTCAGGTGTCAGCTACTGATGTCACTGATCGGGAACTGTCGCTTCTTATTGAGACGGTAAAAAAATTATGAAATCAGGCGGGTACTGAAAAGTAACGATGATTATGCACTTATTAGTCTACAAGTAAAGGTAATTACATACAAAGGTAAATACAAGTCTGTTTGGGTAATTTCTGCTCTTGTACTGTGATCCGTGACCGTGCACAATAATTTCTCAAATGTAACATTGAAACACTAGTACACTATTCTGATATTGTGGATGTTACCGTCATCTAATCCAGTGTACTCATTTCTCTAACAAATGTTTTCCTCATAATATTGTAATCATGTCTTTCCACTGTATATATTGACATTGCTGATTTAGGGGACCAGATCCACATTTTTGGACAACCTTATTTTGGACAGTCTTCTTAAGAAGTGGAAATTTAAATAATTCAATTCAATATTGTGTTTTCAGATTAGCAGTGCAACTGATGATGAGCTCGGTGAACATACTGATGAAATTCTAAACTGTGGATACACTGGAAGGGTGTCTGTAGAAAAGAAAGATCACATAATCAGGTATTTATTAGGTGTTTCTATGTTGACTGCTGAAATGGTTACTACTTTTAACACAAAACACATGGACTACTTATGTGCAGTTACAGTTTCAAAACCACTATATTTTCCCTGCTCCAACACTCACTCACTCAGTTAATTCAGGGATGTCAGGTTTTATAAAAATTTTTTGCTGTTTTAAAAAAAAATATGTGTATTTCTACTGTTTTTGAAGGGCCGTTATACTCCACTCAACCATGAGAGTCGTTCCGGTGCTTGATCAGCTTAGGAAAGGACTGCTGCTTTATGATCTTCTTAAGATAATGAACTTGTACCCAGAACTTTGTCTACCACTGTTTGTACCAGGAGATGATGACAAGGTAACTAATCATTTACTATGGCATTTCTATTTAATTAGCATTAAAGGAATGGTTTCCAGCTCTGGGCATTGCTGATGTCCAGGTTAGAACTAAAGCTGCAGCACTATACTAACAGACACTAAAAGCCTAGTCACCTAAATCAAGACCAGGCTTCTTTGTGAATTTCATCCACTATTCATGCAGTTTGAGAGGTGGGTTTTTATTATTATTTGCATGTTTTTACAGGAACATTGTGGTCAGTTTTAGTGACTTCTAGTGTTTTGTTACCTCTAGTTCAAAACTAAGGGGACATCAAAATAATTGATTTTAGGTAGATGCAGCTTTTATTCTGGAGAAGTGCCACCCTGACTTCAGCGAGAAGGGATCCCTGAAATACAGCAAGGAAATTAACATTATGAACTTGTTCCAGGATTTCTTACAAGAAATTGAGGATCAAGGTATGTTTTAGCTTTTGTTAAAAAAAACAAAAACAAATCTCTATTCACCCTAACATGTTTTCAATCCTTTATGTAAGAACAAGGTGAACATGGAGAAATGTCCGTTGGCAAAATCATGCAGTGGATGACGGGCCAGGGACACAAACCTCTTTTGCCAAGTGAAAAGCAGGACTTCAGCATAACTGTAAAGTTCTATCATGACTGTGACGGCAGTCATACTGTTTGTTTTCCAACAGTAAGCGCATGCAGTCGCACAATCACTTTTCCCTCTGCTCACTTGAAAACATCTGATGACTTCAAAAACATTATGTACTTGGCCATATCTTGTGGGGAGTCTTT
This sequence comes from Brachyhypopomus gauderio, assembly GCF_052324685.1. NCBI lineage: Eukaryota > Metazoa > Chordata > Actinopteri > Gymnotiformes > Hypopomidae > Brachyhypopomus > Brachyhypopomus gauderio. The sequence continues at coordinate 33,888,215 of NC_135216.1, forward strand.
TGATAGGATGTAAGGAAGCAAGAAATGAAATTCAACACTTCCTTCCTTGTTCTTTTTATTCACATAGGATATCTTACATCAATATTAACATTTATGTATTTATATAATGTTTCACTGCCAGTTTTTTTTAATAACATGTAGCATGTCATGACAGCTGTCAGCCAAGGTAATGTACAAGTCTGCAGTTCATTTTAAATAAATGTTTACAAAACGGCTGTTATTTGCCTGTTAGGTCTCAGTTATTGCTTCCTGTTCTCCAAAGGTGTTCAGCATATTGAACCATTGATATGTAAATGTCTCTACCATAGGATTCTGATGTTGCAAGAGGATTGATGATAGATTTAATTGTTTCCATCACAGTTGGAGGCAGTGGGCTCTCAATTCGTGGCACCTGAACGCCAAAAGGTTCTTCATTTGCAGAATCGAAGGACTCCCAGTCTGTTCCAAACAGCTCCAGATTCTGAAACTAAATAAAAAGAAAATGCTACCTTGCATAAAATTGTTAATTAAAATATACAGCATAAGAGGCAGAGTTATGTCATAACTACCCTAGGGTAAGTGATTTAATACAAACCTGCAAATTCTCTTCAGAGTCACCAGTAGGGCTGTCGCAATAACCGCAATATTGTAATACCGCGATATTCACCTGCCAACCGCAGGGAATTCCAAGCAACCGTCACACCGCGATGTTCGTGTTTTCTTTTTTTCCACAAGGTTCTTCTTGTTTTACACGTAAGCCACTTCGCTGCGTGTGTGGTGGATGTTAATTACTATTTAAAAACTTTCGTATCCGTTGCTTCTGAGTGGCCTTTTTATGGAAACAATTGCGGCTACTCTGGTCGCAAAACCAAATGTGACCGCCAGTTTGGGAGCATTTCGGCTTTCAACCGAATGAAAAGAGAGAGCCGGACAATTTAGACGAGGCAATATGCAAAATCTGTGCGCGAAAGGTTGTTGTGAAACGGGGAAACTAAGAGAGCTCGCGCACATGCCGAGCTCGAGCTACCTGCACGAGCCCTAACGCAGATCCCATCGCCTGGTGGCGCGACAACCAGGTTAGATTTCCTCTGCTTTCTAAAGTGTCCCGCAAGTACATGTGTATTTGTGCAACGCCCACACCACCAGAGAGAGTTTTTAGTGCTGCCGGAAACATTGTTACCCCACTTAGATCCTCTCTGAAACCACATAAGGTGAACATGTTGGTTTCCTAGCACGTAACAAGGACATGATAACGCCGGACTAAACCTAGACTTTATTACTAAAGGAAGGGTTTCGTTTTCCTTCTTTTTTTTAAATGAATTCTGATCTCATGTGCTCAAGTTTTTTTGCCTTCTTTGCACAGCGCAGATCAATCGTAGGCTATAAGCTGGACTTTGTTTCCATGAAAGAGTAAAGGAGCGTTCTTATTGCACGTCATTAGCCTTACGTGCTCTGCATTTAACAATAAGGACTGTTTAATTTGTCCTACAACTGTGTCGGCTTTGTTATAAAAATATAATATTCTTAATAACAACTGCAATAAAAACGTGTTTATAATAGCACTTAAATCAGGATATGTTTGTGAAAACAACAAAAATGGCGATAATACCGCATATCGCGGTGTGGAGCCCTGTTAATTTACCGCAGTGGAAATTCTTACACCGCGACAGCCCTAGTCACCAGAAGAATTCTGCATGTGTCCCAGAACCCACAGCTGGTTTGGGCTAAGTCCACCTTCAGATTGTAAGGGATGATTATCCCAGCCTTCAGTAAAAATGTGGAGATCATGTTCTAGGCGTGCAAGAAACACATAATGCACACAGAACATATGGAGAGAATCTGACAAGTCCAGCAAGCCATCTTCTTCAAGCCCATGAAGAACTTCGTAGTACAGCTGAGTTACACTGAGCCAAACATCTCGCCAAAGGCGCTCGATTCTAAACAGAGAAGGGAAAGAGGAACAGCTGTGTTAGCCAAGTAACTGATAGCTTGCTCTTGAATATGCTTTTGAAATGGTTTTATAATAATCTTACTATTACAATACTTTGCATAGTTAATTGGTAACCTTTGATTATGCACACTCTTCCCTGCAATGAAGCTTCCTCTTCCTGTGCCTTTTACAGTGAACATGGTTTCTGCAATTCCAACATTTTCCACACCTTCATCACCTCTCACTCTAGAAAATGTAGGGAAAAAAGCATAAAGTAGCAGTTCAGCGTTTAAATACTGAGCAAGTTTGCTTAAGCAGAAAATCAAGAATCTTCTACCACGATTACACACCTTGATGGCCAGCCATAGTTTTGAACTGCTTTTAGAAAAAAAGAAAGTGCAGTGCTTGAGCAGTTATTATCTGCTGGTTCCAGGTACATGATCTATATGTAAAGTACACAAAATGTCTCAGTAAGCAATCATTTACTTTTCACGTAGCATGAAAATCGAACTAATCAAACTGAGTCTGACTCAGTTTAATTCGACACACCTTTCTAGAGTATCCATCGATCCCTCCAAATATGACAATGTTGTACCTTGAAAGCAAAAAGCACATCATAGCTTGTCCTTTTAAGGAGAAGTAACATTTTGATAGTATTATAAACTAATGATTACCGTATAAGTTTATGGTTTGTGTCCACGTGGACTAAGGATAGCGGATGCTGTACAAAATACGTTCTCCTGACAATGCACCCTAGCTTTGTCATCCTCTCCAAAACTCCAGCAGCATCTACTCTGTGCATGGACTCCTTGATGCGATCCCACTGAACTCTGTGCCCTTCTGCTTGCAAGGAACCCTTTACCATCCTGTATCCTGCAGTTGGTAATTGTCTCTTGATAGACATCACAGCATTATCCAAGTCATGGTCAGAGAGACTGCTATACGTGGACTTTGTAGACAGTCCATGTTCACGCATTCGACGAAAGATGGTTGACTGACTAACTCCTAGCAGGTTTGCAATACAAGACACGGGTAAAGGCATGTCAATGAGTCTGGTTAACAGTTCTTCAGAAAAGATCAGTTTTGGTCTGCCTCGTCCATTACTTGCATCCTTAATGAAAAGTTGGGGTGCTTCTTGTGAAAGAGCTCCGTTTATCTTCCTTTGAAGAGATAGAAGATTCTCCTCAATTTCACTTGGCACATTAAAGACAGTAGCAGCTGATGTCAAAATGAATACTTCTTGATTAACAACGTACAGGAAATAGTCCAAATCCAAATTTGGTCGATCCAGGATCCCACTTATTCTAGATTGAAGACGTTCCAGTAAGTGTGTAACCATAGACTCCTATGAAAGTGAAACAATATATTTTATGAATGTAATGTTAATATTTCACAGCAGTTAGGCAGCCAAGTGTATTCCAATACTGGTCCTGGAGTAACCCTGCCCTACACGTTTTAACTTTTGTCTTTAACATACATTATAGCTTAGCTAATTAACACACCCTTATTGAGTTGGATGTTCGCAGAGTAAACAAAAGTGTGCAGAACAAGTGGTAGTCTAAAACTTATGTTTTGAAAGTAAAAAGTGATAAAACGCCGATTGCATCATTTTTGACGCGCGGACCCTCGGGCCAGTTGCGACGCGTCAAGTTTAAACCTAGCTTGAGTGAACCATAATCTTGAAGCTAGCATAACGTTAAAGCCATACACGAATAAGAAAGCAACATTGTCGTAGCGGTGGGAAAAGCAAAAAGGAAGAAGTGAAGCAGTAAAACGCTGATTCGTGAAGCCCATTACTACTAAAAGATCGCATCTAGGAGAATCTCAAAGGGCACCATTGCGGTTAGCCCGCGCCATATAACAGCATTGTCCCTTAAAGATTGTGAGAGACACATAGTATATTAAACCACGAAGACCTAACAAAAGCGTAAACTATTTGAAACAAATAATTGTAAAACAATTTAGCTTAGACGAGGAAAGAATTTAGGCTGTACCTGATTTGAGCTCCCGCTGCTTGCATCAGCCATCTTTCTACCCGCCAACAGTTGAAAGCTGGACGCGGCTGAGGACGCATGCGCATTGTGACGAATCGATTGCTCTTGTACTCGATGCATTTCGGTTGTGCCCCAAATGACGTATTTTTGACAGTCGTTTCTCACCTTTGGATTCGTAATCATAACTAAGAGGTCGTACCCGTAAAAATTCTAGTCGTATGCATAAGTTGTAGATTTTGTAGTTGTATTCTCACAAAACACACACAGTGTTACGACATAATGTTTTTATGCATGGCTTATTCTGTACGTGAATATATAAATACAGATTTTTGTGTACAACAAATGTATTTACGTACGTGTTTTGCTGAGTATGCGCACGTTTTTTTTGACAGTGCTCTTACTCCATAAAATCTGGCCCAAAATTATTTTTCCATCCCAATCGGCCCAAACTATAGATTGACATGAGCCGGCCCATCGGGAAACCTCCCGAATCTTCCGATTAGCCACTCCGGCTCTGTCCGTGTGAATTTAAGACAATCCAACGATGCTGTGGAATTCCTCTTTGATGTCCATAACTGGCTTATGCCCAGGAAACACCACAAAACTGGGCACAAGTCATTTTAATGCCAGGCATAGTTTTCGGACAGGCAGACATACAGTGGCTTTGCTGACAGATTCCGCATCTCCTACACTATTAAAAAAAACTTCCACTAGCAAAAAACGAAGAGCGATGTATAACAATCTGGAGAGAATTTAGGGCTGATCCTCGATGTGTAATATTTGAAATGTGACGCTTAATAATGTTATTGGTGTAAGTAATGGATTGTGCTGAAAAACGATAACGTTCATTAAAAAATAATCCGAAAATGATAGTAGGCCTATGTCTATTCGGGGTTTTATAAGGCGTTCCCGACGAAGAGCTCGGCAAATAAACTGAGCTTCAATATCCACATGATCCTCGAGGAAAGGACACGTCATGATGACATGTTTGTAACTCTAGTTCAGGTTCAAGTTAACCTGCCAGCGAGCAGGTTAGCTTCAGAGCATAAGTTGCTATAGTAACTGACTCAGGTTCTCTTTAAGCTTGGTTTCTGGAACGGAAAACCTCGAGTTTCCGTGAATTCTGAGTTAACTTACCCGGTTTTCTCGCTTAACCTGCTTCTTGGAATACCCCCCTGGTTGTCACGTAAAGAGTGTTTCTGCCCATATTACATGTTGTATGTACTGTCTCGTTCATCTAGTCACCACGTTAAGAGTTGTTACTATTTTGTCTTAGTATTGTTATATCTAGGTATTATAGTGAGTTGATGTAATCCCAGTGTTACGTGGTCTGTCCAGAATGCCTCGTCGGTCTCGTCACCGTGTCGGGAGTTTGTCAATTGGTCATCTGTCTTTGGGTTCTAAATTAAATATACAGTCTACTGCACATACAACCCTGGTCTCCACGCATTTGTGACCTACTTCACCTAAGTCAGCAACGGAAACGTTACAAAAATAATAATAATAATTATTATTATTATTATTAAAATAAGTCATGGGCAAAAGGTAAATATTCACTTACTGTTCACACACCTGATGGCAGCACTGTATACTGGTCAGTCCTCCCCATTACATCACTATACCACTGCATACTGGTCAAATCTCCCCATTACATCACTATACACTGTATACTGCTCAATCCTCCCCATTACATCACTATACCACTGCATACTGGTCAAATCTCCCCATTACATCACTATACACTGTATACTGCTCAATCCTCCCCATTACGTCACTATACCACTGCATACTGGTCAAATCTCCCCATTACATCACTATATACTGTATACTGCTCAATCCTCCCCATTACGTCACTATACCACTGCATACTGGTCAAATCTCCCCATTACATCACTATACACTGCTCAATCCCCCCCATTACGTCACTATACCACTGTATACACGCCAATCCTCCCCATTATGTCACTGTACCACAGCAAACTTTATTATACCTAAAAGGCAGGAGATGGATATCACAATGACACCAAATAATAAACTATTGTATTGTTTTTCCTATGATTATTACAATTTATTCATTGCCTAGGTTGAACCTTAGTGACATAAAATGTTACACTGTACCGGCATAATCAGAGACTTAATTCAGTTTTAGTTAGTTATTGATGTCTTCAAGATAACACATTAATGTATAAATATTGTCATCTTACAGCCCCGAACCCCTCCCCTTGGGAGTGTGTCTACGTAGTCCGTGTCCGTGTATGTACATGTGGGGGTGTGGTTGTGTGTGTGTGTTCATTCGTGTCATTAGTCTAACGTGTTTCACGCGGTGTTCGTTAGTTGAAATGTATAAAGTGTGTGTGTGTGTGTGTAACTTCTTGTGCTCGTCTTTGTTTGAGTCATTTCACGTTTCCAGTGATTATGTTCTACGTGCGCTGTCTGTGCATCACGACAAATAAAACGTGTAAAAGTGCATATCGTCGTTCTGTGCCGCCTCGTTTGTTGACACGCACTCAACAATAATTAGTTGTTCCTATCCCATTCCTATGTTAGCTAATGGATTGTGTACAAACTGTATCAAATAAATGGTGCCAAGAGTTGGAGATTTGTTCCCAACTGCCCATATTTCTTGCCAACTGTGGTAGAATTTGAGAAGATTAATTCATTCTGGAGATTAAGGCCTCTCTATAAAAAAGATCTCTATAAAAACAACTTTCATTCACTTTCCTAGAGTAGCTTTGAACTTAGGGTCGGGAGACACTAAACTAGAACTTATTGTATAGAGACAATAAATACTGCAATGTAGGTTCATTACTAAATAACCAAATTGTCCATCACACAATGTTTTTTTAATTTTATGACAACATTGATGCAAAACGGTTTGTTTCTAAGCAGACAAAACTAAAACATCAACATTAACAATATACAGTGTGTTTCAAGTTATCATATGAATAAAGTTCTTGGTGTAATCTAAGGCTGTTTATGAAAGAGCAGACACTCCCGGCGATAGAACATCAATTAGATAGATTAGTTAGAACACCAATCTCAGTCTAATCTCTAGGTGACAGTTTAATTGCGAATACTTTCTAGAGGTGATAAACACATTGCATCAGGGCGCATTTTTGTTTTCAGTGGAACTGATAACAGTTTAGGTTCAACAAGGTTATCACCTCTTTCTTTAAGCTTCACCTGGATTCAGAATCACAAACAGAAATAATTTATTGATCCCAGGGGGACAATGCAGTTATTACTGTTGCAGCTGAAGAAAAACTCTATTTTTATATTTTATATTGCATACTATAAAGTATTGAATAGTAAACTAACCAAAGTGTCACACATTGAGGGAGGAATAATAAAGTTTGATGGTTTTGTTGTAGAGTGGGTGGGAGACAATGTCCAGTGTGTCTGTCAAGGTTGGCTCCAGATACACCACACCTGCCACCACAGAGGGGGGCTTGCGGTTTAGTTCCCGATGGAGTCGTAATCAGCAGTTATGACCTGCAGCTGTCTCCCCTCCTATTTAAGGAAGACAGTTGCGGTGTCTCACTGCTGAGTTGTTTGATGGCACTATGTGAATTCTTTCAGTCAGCCATTCTTTGGGCTACGTGTCCTCTCGATGTCTTCGCTACCTCTCTGTCCCTCTCTTGTCCCTTTCCTGATTATTTGAGGCCTTTACTCCTGCGCTGCTTTCTGGTCTCTCTCAAGGTTTTCCTTCCTATCCCGTTTGTTATTTTTAGGAAGGTGTTGTTAATGTTGGTACGCCTCTGGCTGCCAGTTACTTCCCTGGCCTTTTGGTTCTCGTTTGTATTTTTGCGCATTGAGTTTTTTCACGCATTTTTGTTTTCCATTTTGCAGACACGTTTAGCTTATTCCATGTATTTTTCGTGTTCCGTTTTGCTGACACGTTGAGCTTATTCTGTGTTTTTTGTTTCTTTTTTGCTGATATTTTTCAGCGTGTTTTTCTTTTCTCTTCTCTTCCTGTGCGGTTTTGACTGAGGTCTCAGTTCGTGGTTGAGTTCGTGTAGAGTGGTTGGGAGACATTGTCCAGTGTGGTGTAGAGTGGTTGGGAGACATTGTTCATAATGTTCTTCAGCTGAGACAGCATCCTCCTCTCTGACACTGTTGTCAGCGAGTCCAGCTCCTCACTCATTATGTCACTGGCCTCACGGATCAGTTTGTTAAGTCTGTTGGTGTCTGCCACCCTCAGTCTGCTACCCCAGCATGCAACAGAATAGAGGACTCACCACCACAGATGGAAGGAAGGAAGGAAGTCGGGCACCTCAGAAATTAAAGATGGCTTTGGCCCATCCTGTAGAGAAGGGGGTGAGAGGAGGAGAGAATTCATGTCTTTGCTACCCACGGCTTGTTGTCCACACAGGAGTTAGTAATCCATAATGCATGGACTCCATATGGCTGAGGTGCACTAAGTTGTAGTCCATGCAGTTGTATGTATGCTTCCTTAACATTAGCATATAGCAGTTCCAGTGTTCTTAACATTAGAACACAACATGGTGGCTTGGTGGTTAGCACGTTTGCCTCTCGGCGCTGGGGTCTTGGGTTCAAGTCCCTATCTGAGTGGAGTTTCCATATTCTCTCTGTGTCTGCATGGGTTTCCTCTGGGGTCTCTGGTTTCCTCCCACAGTTCAAAGACATGGAGGTTAGGTAAATTGGCAGTCCCTGACAAATTCTCCCTGAGTGTGTCTGCATCTCTTCATGTTAAATAAAAGCAGTTGTCTGAGTGTGTGTGCATGAATGTGTGTGTGCTTGTATGCTCAGTGGTGGATGGTGCTCTGTCACTAGGGTCTGTCCTCTCTCCCCTTCCTGCACCCCATTCAGTCCCCCAGGGGGCTGTGGATCCTGGTAGAGGGTACACTGTGTGTGATTGGCTGCTGCTTCTCACCGGTGTGTGTGATTGGTTGTGTAAGACTTGTACCTGTGTTAAAAATTGTAAATCTTGAAAGGCACTATATATATTGAACATTGCTTCATAAGGACCAGTGTGCTTAACATTAGCATACAGCAGGTCCAATGCTTTTTCCTCCACATACTAAGTGAAGTGTGATAGTGCCTTGACCATAGTGACATGGTTAAATTCACCTGATATGGTGATGAGGATACACAGGTGTTGAGTTTGGAGACCTGATTGAGTGGATGATGTCACACGCCAATATCGGGTTGGGAGGGGGGGGGGCATAAACTGCTATGATAAAAGAATGTAGAATGTTTGGATTTGAAAGTAAAGGAAACCTTGAAACCTTAGGAAGAACATAGGTTCATCACCAAATAAACAACATTTCCACCACACTTTTGACATTCATCAACAATAACAATACACTGTGTGTTCTGTGTGTTTGAAATTGTCGTATCCAGAGCCAGCGTGGTCTACATGCTCACTACGCACTCTGTGGAGGGCCCTGCAAAGGAAGGAAGCCCCCCTTGTCTCCCTAAACTAAAGGCAAAACTCCACGAAATCACCCACGACCCCCCACTCAATCACCCCTTTCTCATCGCATGCACAAACATACAGACAACCCTCCCAACCCACCCACTCAAACGCACATATCATAGCAGGTGCAGTCAAAAAAAGGTGAGTGAGTTCATGTAGGAGGGCCCCTTATCAAAATTGTGCTTAGGGCTCCAGCAAAGTCTGAACTGGCTCTGATCATATCAGTAATGTTCTTGGAGTAAGCTAAGGCTGTTTATATGAGTACAGACACTCATGGCAATGTAGCAGGAATAATAACGAGAACATCAATCTCAAGTCAAATTTCCAGGTGACAGTTTAATTGTGGATATTTTATAGATGATAAATAGATTGTGTCAGAGGGTGTTTCTTCATTGGAACTGCTAACACGGGTTCAACGAGGTGAGCATCTCCTGCTTTGACTTAAAGCTTCACCTGGATTCACCCTCACTTCTGTAGGACATTGGAGTTTATTTAAAAAAAGAAACTTTAAGCATCCAATAACCATTGCAATAAAAGCATGGACTAATTTATGTGCATCTGATGAGGAATGTATATGTATTTTATTATGTATATTATGTAGTTGGAAATAACATCATATAATGTAGTGGTATAACACTATATAGTAATAAATTGAACCCAGGAAGACAGTACAGGGTGTTTATTGACGGGCTGCTCATGAAACACCTTGAGCTTTTGGGGAAACTTTTTCTCTCTGCATTCTCTCAACTACTGACGATATACAGTGCCACATAGTGGAGCAAAACGGTAATTATCAGATACTCCCCCCACGCATGACTTGTTTGTGGAGAATCTTCACCTTGATAATGGGTCGGAGCAAATCCAGAGTGGACCTCAATCTCCTAGACATAGGAGCTACACTCAGCTACACTGTCTGAGAAGTTATTTTGTAGTTAAATAGAAATCTGCGCAATTCTGTTTCCTCTCATCTTTTTCATTCCCTCTTTGAATGAGAGCTAATAATTGAGAGCTAATAATAGTTGGGTCTAGGGCTGCGAGAGACAAGATACGTAATGTAGCATTGAGTCTACATTCTTTTACTATAACCCCCAGTGCAGAGGTAAAGAACTTAGGCGTCACAATAGACCCAGATCTCTCGTTCGATTCACACATTAATAATATAACTAGGGTAGCGTTCTTTCACTTACACAATATTGCTAAAATTAGAAACATATTAAATACTAGTGATGTGGAAAAACTAATCCATGCATTCATATCCTCTCGTCTAGATTATTGCAACAGTCTCCTATCTGGATGTTCTGGTAAATCGATAAACAAACTCCAGCTGGTCCAGAACGCAGCAGCGCGAGTTTTAACAAAAACTAAAAAGTTTGATCACATTAGTACCGCAAAATCGTCATTACACTGGCTGCCAATTAGATTCCGTATTGACTATAAAATACTTTTATTAACATATAAAACACTGCACGACTTAGCTCCAGAGTATCTTCGTGAACTTATTGAACATTACAACTCAGAACGTTCAATTCGTTCACAGGACGCAGGGTTATTAACTGTTCCTAGGATCAAAAAGAGCACAGCAGGTGGAAGAGCCTTTTCTTTTAGAGCTCCACAACTGTGGAATAATCTTCCTGCCTCTATTTGAGACTCAGACACGGTTTCAATGTTTAAATCTCAACTAAAAACGTATCTGTTTACTTTGGCCTTTGATTAATCTGTTACATATTTACCACATCTCGTATCTTTCTTCTCCAAGATTCACCTGGGGAGTAACACTGCAATCGGAGCCTACAATACTGCTCCGACTCGGATTGAAAGCCTGGCGTTTACAGTAAACAGACATTTACAGTGAAAATATCAACACCCAGAACTTTCATTTTTACTTTGTCTGATTGTGTGATTTGTGTGTGACTTGTGTATTTGTCTGTATTTTGTGTAATTTGTGTGTTAACGGGACGTCCAATGGAGGATGGGTTCCCTTTTGAGTCTTGGTTCTCCCGAGGTTTCTTCCTATTCCCCACCATCTAGGGAGTTTTTCCTCGCCACTGTCGCCTTTTGGCTTGCTCATTAGGGTTCTGGACCCATAGTATTGTTAACCTTTTAAATCCTGCAAAGCTGCTTTGTGACAACATGTGTTGTGAAAAGCGCTATACAAATAAATTTTAGTTTGATTTGATTTGAATGTTCTAACTGCTCTTTCAGCCAAATCATTGGAAGATGCGGGATGAAGAGCAGATGAGTCATGTTAAATAAGTAAGTAAGTAAATAAAATTTTATTTATAGAGCACCTCTCAAGATAAAAATCACAAGGTGCTTTACAAGATAAAAGAGAAAAAAAACAATAGTAAAACAGTATCTATATGTATATATAAAAAATTAAAAATATATAAGAAAACTAAACAAATCCCATTTCTGCTGAAACATGACATTTTTTAATGGTGACTTGCCATGTGGTAGTGTTTGTGGCATAAACTCTACACAATCCACATGGAGTGTGAATCAATGACAATCAAATACATTTATTCCATGAAGGGACTTCAACATGAACCCGAATACAGGGTGATCCTTGCCACTCTCAAGGATGCAATGGTGCACAAGCTGGAGCTTGCTGGTTCTTCAGACATTCAACACACGTCTGCACCTGTTTTTCAATACCTTCAACCATGCCAGGCCACCATACATGAGAACGGGCCAAGCCTTTCATTCTTCTTATGCCAGTGTACAGGTACTCCACTTTTGTCTGTAAGAATGAACACTATCTTTTTAGCCACAGTCCTGCTTCCTCCAATTGCTGTAGTATTTCCTGTAGGTTTGTTTAAGTGTCCCTCCTCATCTTTAACAGTCAGCAATAGATTGAGATAAACTGTCATTAATGTTAGAGTGTTAACTGTCTGGCGTTTGTGCTGTGCTTGTGTTCTCAGCTTTTATTGACAGGTTGTTGACGTTGTGGGACAAATTGGCTTATGATGAGCTAATCATCCTTCAGTGAAGGGGACATGTCTCCACGGCTCTGAAGGCTTGTCCTCGAGCATGATTGATTTGATTACCTGATTGGAGAACAGATGCCAAATAGTCACACTGTAACTTTACTTTACTGAGGTGTGTGTGTGTAAGACTATCACAGCTTTAACTTTCTCTGCTTTCTTACTTCAATATTCAGAAACTCTTAACACACTCACACACTTCATGCTTCTCTATTACACATTAACCACATTAAAATTATTTTTCAACTACAATGCGTAGTGCTATTTGTGTACGTTTTTTTTCTCAGAAGTACGAAATAGCACAGCACAGAATGATATGAAAAAGAACAGTGACGTCTTAAATTGTTTTCCCCTAATGATACAAATGTTCCCCCACTCAACAGTTCTGAAGCGAAATGCTTGTTTTTAGCTGCTCAGGATTCTGAAATCCCAAGTTTGTGCATTGCTATCTGTACTGAATGTTACAGTATTACCCACAGTGTCCCTCATGTACAAAACTACCTGGGGTTTTGTTCTGGTAGATCTCAGACTGAGACTGATTTAAATAAAAGCCCTATTCAACTATTCAAAGGTTCACAGTTTCATATAGTATATTTAAAAATCTCTGTAGAAACACTACTTGAAAAAAGAGATAAAAACATTTAATTTAATTTATTTAACAGGGACAGTGCACATTAATAAACATTTTAGTTTCTATATCAATGTAAATGTGCTGGAGTTAGCCAAAAAGCATTTTCATCCGCAGTCGGCCTTGGCAAACTACAGACAGGAGAGAATGCAAAACACTTCTACCACTATTCCAAAATACACTTCAAGTCATTAATCAAAACTGTGTAAGGACCTGCCCAGACATCTACTATAATTTTTTCTTTTAGGCAGTATTCTATTCCTAGTAGTTCTACGCCCAGCTGTGTCGTCTTGTAGAGTGTTATTAAAACCTTAAATACGTAAAACACACAAATTGTGTCCGACCCATACACTTCTTCCAATCTCAGGGGCAGGGAGTTTCCAGGGAGAATTTGGGGGAGGAGACGCTACTGCTCCGTATGATATATACTGCTCCGATGTGTCCTAGTGTAGTTCCAGCTCAGGCACTCGTTCACTCGTTCGCATCACGTCGACTGTCAAGGTAGGTACATCTTTAGTACTTTAACTCAGCTCGCGTGATGACGTAGCTATTTTAATATCCAAAATGTCGCCTGATGCATTCTCAGGTAGACCAAAACATCCAGGATTAAGAGGGGAGGATTCAGGATTCTGTTCTGCCATAAAAGGTCCCTTGTAACTTTCATTCTGAAATAGCTGCAAATACTTTTTAGCCCCATTTTAGCCATAGGCTATAGATGCGAGTAGCCATTTATATTTGGCCATAAAATTGACAAGAGATTTAAAAAATACTGAAATAAAATATATTTTATTTAATATTGTGTTCAATTAAATATACAGCCCTGTGCTCATTTCCCACTACAGAGTTTAAATAAACGGGCATTACTTATTAGTTACACTTACACTGTTTTCGATTGAAAATTATACCGCAGCGATTTTCATCAGTGTTTGAAAAGTACGATCGTTGTCTCGATCGATATAGAACTATAGTAAATGAGGTTTGCATCTGCATTCGGGTAAAAATCTACGCCGCACGCACCAGAGAGGAGGATGTATGACGTCAAATCCAAGTCAATAATCGCGAGCGCGGAAAATCATTTCGCGCGAAGAAAAGTGCTTATTCGCGCCAGCAAAACAACTCTCGCGGGCGAGGAGAGAGTTGCTTGTGCGAGGAAAATTTGTCACACCCTTTCTGCTTGCGATTAAGCTCCTGCTCGTTAGTGATGTGTCGTTCGCGAACGATCCGGCTCTAAGAGCCGGCTCTTTGAAGTGAACGATTGGAACCGGCTCCACAATGGGAGCCGTTTTAGGATCCTATTTGGGAGCCGCTTTTTCCTTTAGTATTGCGCTTGTGCTCTGTAAGTGCCACAGTTTTTTTCCAACATCGTTTTTATTTGTCCTTCAGTGCCTCGCTGTCTCTCCCTCTCCTTGCGCGTATTGCTCTGTTTCTGCCAGTGGTAGAGCATACTAGGCGCGTCGCGACCAGCGGAGGAGGGTACGGCTCGAGAAAAGAGACCACCTCCCCGTGGCTGCGTGTGCGTGGCTGCCTGGCCATGGCACAAACGCGTTCCTGATCTCGCGCATGCTCGTTCGTGTGCAAAACGATGGCCGACGCCAGCGTTTAGTGTAAGTTAAAATACCTCGTTTTTGTAGACAAACGAATCTTACATTCTAGTCTTGTATTGGCAGTGTATATGTTCATAAAGTTACTTTATGGAGAGGAAAACATTTAAGAATAGCCTGTTAAGTTCTCTGCATTGTAAACTTCGCATGGGAACAATGAACAATGCTTGACAAATCGGGAATAGGCCTACCAATCAACTGTAAATTGAACAGTGTTTAAAGAGGGGAAGCCATGCGGCTTTTGCAAAAATAAAGTTCTAAATGGAAATATTTTGTTTGTGTGTTTTCATGTATTTCTACCTGAATTTTATCTGCAAAACATTAAGTTTAATGTGCATTGAAGTTTTCAAATCCTTTGCAAACATCCTTATAATGCCATATGGGATGTTTCGTAAATACAAAGAGTGAAGGTATAACTAGTATATGTAGTTATTTATGTAGAAACGGTAAATTTGCATTTATTACTTTTATTTAGAAATTCCTATCACGCGAGACTATAACGGAACTTCACCAGCGCGGTGCAGCCAGGATGAGAGAGCCATGGTGAGAGAGTCTCCCAGTCTCGCGCCGTATACTCTTGGACCAGCGCGAGGGTCCGTGCGCCGAAAATGACGCAATCGCGGTGGCTCCGCCCCTGCGTGAGGACCCCCGTGCGAAGCGAGGTCGTGCACCTCTTCAGCGCAATGAACAAAGTTATGTATGCCGGGTTCATACGTACGTCACTTGCCATTTTCAATATTTCCCAGCACCTTAAACTTAAATATTTATACATATACTCGAAATTATTCGCTTTTTTATCACATCGATTCAGTCAGACATCTATTTGTTGTGAAACAAAATACAGTTACATTTTCAAGTACTTTAGCACTTTTCAAACCTGGAGCACAATGCAACATTAATTTTCGTCAGGTAAAATCCTGTTTTTCCCTGTTTTTTAGGGGTGTTTATACTACCACCCATATCGTTTCAGACAACACTGCAAAGAACTTCTCCACTGCCCGCATGTCAAGCGTGTGCTCCACACATCTGACCAATCACACGCAGCTTTCAGTTAATAATGTGGTGGGAAAACACTGGAAAAAAAAAGTCTCCACTTTTTTTGTGGAAACGGCAGGCAATTGGCCAAGCTGTATTGCGTTCTATTTTGTGATAATTTAATAATTGGTTATAATAAAACTTTTATTTATAAAGCATTGTTATGCAGCATTTTTACTTAACAATGTCAATAATGAAACAAAATGTTATAAAATTAGGTTTAAGCTATTAATTAATTAATAATGTAAAAATATATATGGGGAGCCGTTTGGGAGCCGAAAGAGCCGGCTCTCCACAGTAAGAAGAGCCATTAGAGCCGCATCTCAAAATAGAGCCGAAAATCCCATCACTACTGCTCGCATGGGGCAGATCATTTGATTTTTGACAGTCGTGGGAGGGACCCAGACAGGATTGGCTTCTGGATGTGAATTGTGATTGGCTGTCAGTAGGGTCTGTTTCAGGTTTATTTTTTCACGATATCAACGCATTTAGATAGTTGGAAGCTCCATGAACTATGGTAAAACAAATAACCAGCTAGATAGCTAGATATTTATGGTGTTAATTTTGGGACAAATGTTTTGTTCATTTGAAAATGAGATCTGAAACTGAAAGTTACAGTGTTGAGCCTGAACATCAAAAAATACCACAATCGATTCAAAATAAAAATAAGTGAAGCAAATGTTTTTTCAGTTTAAATACAATTTTGATTCAATTCTGTATTTATTTTGAATCAATTATTTTTTTTCAAGTTTCAGGTTGCTGTATATTTTGATATTTGAGGTTTAATGTATTTCAGATTTCAGACTTTTTTTTCAGATTCAGATCTTATTTTTTTGAGTTTTGGATCTTTTTTTTCACTTTCACATTTTTTTTTCAAGTTTCGAAGCTGTTTTTTTCCGTTTCAGATCTTCTTTCAGTTCAGACTTTTGGCCCCGATCTAACGTGAGGGGCGTGGTATTAACAGATAGGGGCGTGGCCAAACGAGTGACAGCACAGCAAATCATTCCTGAGAGCCTTCCACAATGTTGCCTGATCAAAAAATTGACAGGCTTTTACACTTTATATTGAAATAAATGCAGCAATGAAAGAGTCCTGTTAAGCGAGACTGTCTGGAAAGGATTTATGTTAATAGCTTAGATACACTGTGATAATTGTTCAGACTAATGTTTCCAGCTTTGCACCCAGCACTTCGCGCTCGTCACTGTTTTGAACGCAGCGCGGTGACTCCATACGCCTGCCTCTGCTGACAGACATCTAAAGACTCTTTGGTGACTCTGCGTATCGCCACTCGTCTAAAATAATCCCGACAAGCTCCGAATCACCATTTGTTGAAATGAAGATGGTTCATAACTTTTGTTTGAAAATTATGTTGAGTGAAATACTAGCCGACATTCAGCTAGACAGCTCTATATTACTAGTTCAGAATACTGTTTAGCGATAACGTCGAATTAAGATTATAGGAGGGTACGTGAATCTACAGTGGTAAACCGTTAACGACAGCACTAAATTTAAAGGGTTTATTATTATAGATGTATGGTTATCAGTGAATGTTCCTACACGCCATCAGCGTCATTTAAACCTCTGCGAGCGAGTGGCATCGCATTTAGTATTTGTGCAATTTGTAGTATATTTCGCTTTGTATTGGTTTCTATTGTTAGTCTAGATTACGTCTGTTACGACCCAACGATGTCATGGGTCTAGATTTGGGGTGTGTGGGGTAGTAGAATGTGCGTAGTGGACAAGATGAAATTAAAGAACGCGAAAACCAGACGGATACGTAAGAAAACTCTTTAGTGCAGAGTGGTAATGGGTATAAGCCTTTTCTACGCAGCAAAACACTGAACAGACACGTACGTACAAAAATACACGATTAATAACCAAGGAAATAAAAACCAACCAAGGAAAGGAGCAGTAGACGGCACCAAAGAAAAGAAACAAACAAAATATACTACACTAAGTTAACAAAGCAAGACTCACACCTTACTAACATAAAGAAAATATATCTACGACGATAATCTCAAACAAATATACATACACGGTGCCCGCCTCTATACTGGTGTTTCTTATATAACATCTCTGCATGGGTGTCTATATAAGTGTGCACATGCTACTACGTTCTTACTCCATGGTGGCGATTTTCACAACGCTATTGATGACAAAAGCCATCGCACAAACCCTCACCTCTCACATGAGAATCATGAGCTACAGTTTCTCAAAAGTCACACACACAACCATAAAGGCAGTAAATGCTCGCATCGCCTCCCGGCAACTTCCAGCAACTCCGTCATGCAGATTATGAAGCCGAAGATCCGCCCCCACAACCAAATCACGATCTTCGATTGGCCGACAGAATCCACCCGTAACCAGGCAATCTATCTGTTAAACCAAAACTAACCGAAAGAGAAAACAACCTCCCCAAAATCCACAGTTCACGTAACACCGCAGCATCAGCCATCAACCACCAAGCGGCTACTGCCACTCATTGTCTACCACTAATCTAAACTCGACATTATCGTTAAAGAGTATGTGTTCTGTATGAGAGTATGTGGTGTGTGCATGGGCAGTGGCGTGCACAGACATTTTGGGGGGCAAGTGCTGGGGGGGGGCACTTTTTAGCGCACGTGGAACAATTCATTATTAAAAAATTACAAGCGCATGTTGAATGAAATTTGACTTTTATTAGTAACATTCTCTAAACGTGAGTTTTCAATGGAAAAAGTCACACCGCCAACTGATAAAATCCATATCCAATATTAACTATATACAGTCATTGTTAAGTCCTTCAGTTAACTTCTGTTTATCCTCCACTGTCTGCGGGCCTTGTTGCATATATTTTGCAATTATTAAATCAATATAGGCCTACAATTAAGACAGTAAAAAGACCAAAAAGTAGGAGAAGGAGTTATAGGCTACTGACTGTTGTCATTACACGAATGCAGATGGGCATTTTTCACAGGTAATGGGGAACTTCCCGTTTCTTCTTTCACAAACGAATGTGTTAATTTATGTTGCCTAACAAAACCTATACAACAGAAAACATTCAGCTTAACACATAGATTTGCAAACTCTACCTTAATTATTTGTATGTGGTCGTCCTCACGTTATCTATCATTTATTTGGGCTAGAGCGACTAGTTTATCAGGTGACCATCGGCTAAAAATGCTTAGTAGTTTGGTGCTGAGACATTTTACTGCACAACAAAATGATTTCACGTTGGGCTTAGAGGGCAAACGGTACGATTTGACTTGATGTGTATGTGACCTGGCTGGTGGGGACCGGAGAAGAAGTCTATCTGTGACCGTGCGTGCTGTGCTGAAGTCCGTGTGTCTTCTATTATATTAACGTAGTTAAGTTAATGTTAAATGTGAAACCCCTTATATAAAATGCTCTTCTCAGCAAGTGTGTCCTCCCATTAATAACACTTTACCCCCACGTCACAACATAAACAATAAAGATTTATTACAGATTATTAATCAGTGAATGTTCATCACGCCATCAGCGTCGTTTAAACCACTGCGAGCGAGTGGCATCGCATTTGTAGGATTCGTGGAAATGAAGATGGTTTATATTTTTTGTTTGTTAATTTATGTTGGGTGAACGATTCGGAGCTAACCGACAGCTCCAAACTACGAGTTCAGGATGCTGTTTAACGATTATGTCGGGAGCCGCTCGGCTGACAATCTAGACTAACAATAGAAACCAATACAAAGCGAAATATACTAAAAATTGCACAGATACTAAATGCGATGCCACTCGCTCGCAGAGGTTTAAATGACGCTGATGGCGTGTAGGATCATTCACTGATAACCATACATCTATAATAATAAACCCTTTAAATTTAGTGCTGTCGTTAACGGTCTACCACTGTAGATTCACATACCCTCCTATAATCTTAATTCGACGTTATCGCTAAACAGTATTCTGAACTAGTAATATAGAGCTGTCTAGCTGGATGTCGGCTAGTATTTCACTCAACATAATTTTCAAACAAAAGTTATGAACCATCTTCATTTCAACAAATGGTGATTCGGAGCTCGTCGGGATGATTTTAAACGAGTGGCCGATACGCAGAGTCACCAAAGAGTCTTTAGATGTCTGTGTTGTCCTCACTGCAGTGTAGCGACTGAAGCTATCCAACAAGTTAAACTCTGATGCAAAAACCAGGAGTCTGTACTGTAGTCAACATTTCACTGTTGTTTACTGAAGAATCCTGCATTACATGGCAGAGTGAAAACTGCAACAAAGTTTTTTTTTTTACTGTTTTTAACATCAAGTTCAGCTTCACATGAAGTCTCATGAAGTATACCTGTAAATACATGTAAATAAAAACGATCTTTTAAACTATTCATTACTCTCTCTTTCAACTTTAAACTTAACTTATTCTATAAATTATTTAACTTAACAATGAATTTTACTTACGACTTTGCTTCTAGCATCATTCACGGTCAGGAATTCTTAAGCAAAAAAAAAACTTTGACACACAGAATCAGAGTGGGAAGTAACTGACGACGAGGCAGGAAGTGATAAGTTACAGGAAATGGCATCAAAATAAAGGTCCCATTATTTTTCAATGTGTCATTATAAAAGTCTCTGCATATATATCGGCCTAATGGCGACACACTCTCCGCCTGACCACTGTGGTGGGGTCACTACACTAGCATGAATATTAAACTCAACTAAGAACTACAACTGAGACATCAGTCCTTGCGAAGGAGCAAAACAGTTTCGGTCACTGGTCTAAGGTAAGTCTTTGATTGTCCTTGGTTTGCTGTCTTTAATTCCACCTTACGAACTCTTCCATCCGGTCCTGGAATAGCCTTTGTGACCACTGCCAAAGGCCAGTTGTTGCGGGTAGCTTGGTTGTCTTTGAGGAGGACGATGTCACCGTCTTGCAGGTTCTGATGGGACCTTGTCCATTTTTTGCGGCTTTGTAAGGTCGACAGGTACACTTGTCTCCAACGTTTCCAAAACAAGTTGGATAATGCTTGTACTTGTCTCCACTGCTTAGTGAGCAGGTCTCTGTCTGTGAAGTCACCTAGAGGTGGTGGGACTCCGACTTTCTGCGTTAACAGCATTGATGGTGTGAGGATGAATGGATTATCTGGATCATTCGATACTGGAACTAGTGGTCTTGCATTCAGAATTGTTGTCACTTCTGCCATTAGTGTGCACAAAACATCATGAGTTAGGCGAGTGCTGTGTTCACGGCGCATCGAATCCAGGATTCTTCGGGCCAACCCAATGAGGCGCTCCCATGAACCCCCCATGTGTGAGGCATGAGGCGGGTTAAACACCCAGGAGCATCCTTGTTGTTGCAGATACCGCTGCACTGTTTTGTCTGGTTGATCTGCACTCAGCCCAAGTTCTTTGCATGCCCCAATGAAATTTGTGCCGCAGTCTGACTTCAGTTGTTTGGCTGGTCCTCTTATGGCAAAGAAACGCCTCAACGCATTTATGCAGCTCAAAGTGTCCATTGAAGTAATCACCTCGATGTGAACTGCCCTGGAACTCATGCAGCAGAATAGTATGGCCCAGCACTTGCTCTCAGGTTGCGTACCTCTGGTGCGTCTGGTGGAGATGTGCCAGGGTCCGAAGACATCCAGGCCCACATATGTGAAGGGAGGGCAGGTTGTAAGGCGCTCTGCGGGCAAATCTGCCATTTGTTGTTCCTGCATCCGTCCTCTAAGTCTGCGACAGGTGATGCATTTGTGAATAATTGAGTTACCAAGCCGCTTGCCTCCCAGGATCCAGAGCCCGGCAGCTCTTACAGCACCTTCTGTTAAATGACGGCCCTGATGCTGTACTTTGGCATGGTGGTATCTGGTGAGAAGTAAGGACACATGGTGTTCTTTTGGGAGAATGACAGGGTTCTTTAGATCAATGGCCACATCCGCATTCTTCAGTCTGCCTCCAAGGCAGAGGAGGTCATCCTGTAAGACTGGGTTGAGAGAGCGTAGGCAGCTGTTTAACGGAACTTGCTTCCCTTTCTCCAGAGCTTCAATTTCCTTCGCGAATGTATTCTTCTGAACAGCTCTGATAATGACTTCTCTTGCTTCAGAAAGCTCATCCACTGAGCGAGGTAAGTCACAGTGATGCCATCCCTTACATTTGCCTGTCGGAGTTTTGAAGGATCTTGCTATATGAATCAGGAGTGCAATGGCTCGTTGGAGAGTGTAGAATGTGGAGAATCTTTCAAAGCGTTCGGTGCTGAGAACTTTCCCTCGTATATCAGTGATGTAGCTCTTCACAACTGGACGAACCTCTGCATCTGACTCTGGTGAGATTAAGCTGAATGACTGAGCAGGGTCTGGCTGAATTGAGAGCTTGCGCAAGAAGGTTGGTCCGTTGAACCATATTGTCTGTGTGAGGCGTGCTGCTGGAACTGACGCCAGATCAGCCGGATTGTCTTCGGTGTTCACGTAGTGCCATTGTTCAGGGATGGTAGACTGGCGTATACGCTGGACCCGATTATGGACATACACATAGAACCGTCTGGACTGGTTGTAAATGTAACCAAGGACAACCTTGCTGTCGGTGTAGAACTTGGTTGCATCCAGCTTTAGATCCAGTTCATCATGAATCAGCTCAGCCATCTCCACTGCCAAGACTGCTGCACACAGTTCAAGTCTGGGAATGGTCTGGTCTGGTTGAGGGGCAAGTTTGGTCTTTGCCATGACAAATCCAACATCCACTGTATCTTCTTGGATGGCTTTCAGGTAGGCTACGGCACCAATGGCCTTTACAGATGCATCACTAAAGATGTGGAGTTCTAGTCGCTCAGCTTTGGTTGGACAGATGCCTGTGTACATCCTAGGTATATGAAAGTACCTCAAGTCTTGAAGCGAGTTTCTCCAAGCTTCCCACTTGCCTAACTTTTCTTCAGGCAATGGGGTGTCCCACTCAGATGTCTCAGAATTCAACTCTCTGAGAAGGTCCCTGCCTTGGATTGTAACTGGAGCCAGAAACCCTAAAGGGTCAAATACACCGTTCACCATTGAAAGAACCCCTCGACGGGTGAATGGTTTGGTGTCGGTTGACACAGAGAAGGTGAATGTGTCGTTTGCTATTTCCCACAGGAGCCCCAAACTGCGTTGGGTGGGTGACTCATCTCCGCTGAGGTCTACGTCCCATTTGGCTTGTACACAGTCCTCACTTGGGAAGGCTTCCAAGACCGCCTGACTGTTTGAGACAAATTTGTGGAGCCTCAAGTTAGACTCAGCAAGTGAGGCTTGAGTTCTATGGAGCAGCTCAATAGCCTCTGCGTCAGTTGGGACGGAACAGAGGCCGTCGTCAACGTAAAAGTTCCGTTCAACGAAGTTGACTGTGTCTGTTCCATATTTCTCTGCACCATCTCTGATGGCTCTTCTGAGCCCATAAATTGCCACCGCAGGAGATGGGCTGTTCCCAAATACATGAACCTTCATCCTGTAGTCAATGACCTCGTTGGCTACGTTGTTATCTTTAAACCATAAGAATCGCAGGTAGTTTCTGTGCTTTTTGGCTACAAGGAAACAATAGAACATTTGCTGAATGTCTGCCATCACAGCGACCTTGTCTTTTCGGAACCGCATGAGCACTCCTAGAAGGGTGTTGTTCAGATCTGGTCCTGTCAAAAGCACATTATTCAAGGAGGTCCCAGACTGTTGGGCACTTGAATCAAACACTACCCTGATTTGATCAGGTTTCTGTGGGTGATACACGGCAAAGCTTGGTAAATACCAGCACTCTTCTCCTCTTAGCTCTGGTGCCACCTCAGCATGGTTGTTTTTCAGCAATTTGCCCATAAATTCGACATATTGCTGTTGCATTTCTGGCTTTCTTCTGAATTGGCGCTGGAGCGATTCAAACCGCTTGAGTGCTTGCTCGCGGTTGTTGGGAAGCTGTCTCCTAGGTTGTCTGAACGGCAATGGAGCAACCCAGCTGTGCGAGTCATTTCTGTAGACTTCTTTGTCCATAATTTTTAGGAAGGTTTCATCTTCAATTGAAGGTGCTAGCTTATTGTCCTGTTCCGTACAGTCAAACACATTTTGACCCAGACTGTCTTTCTTAGCTCTGGGTGGTGAGGCGCTGTTTCTAGGAAGTCTGTCGTTAAGTTCCTCTTTAATGTGCAAAAGGCTTGTGCATGGCTGGAGGAGTGAGGGTCGATGACAGTCGACCATGGTCGTCCGGAAGGAACTGACGTTCGGCTTGTGTGTGTTCCCTAGACAGACTTCTCCGACCAACACCCAGCCTAAGTCAAGGCGTTGCGCAAAGGGTGAATTGGCGGGGCCATTTATTTGTTCCCGTACCTTGTGTGCTCTAATCGCGTCTCTTCCTAGCAGCAGGAGGATTTCAGCTGTGGGGTCCAGCTCTGGGATGTGTTCTGCTACCTTTGACAGGTGAGGCTGATGAAGAGCGGCATTTGGTGTGGGAATTTCAGACCGATTATCAGGTAAGTCATTACACTCAGTGAGGGGTGGTAAGGGAATCGTAACTTTTCCATTGAGGGACTCCACAATAAATTCTGAAGTCCTTCTGCCGAAAGTTTCTACTATTCCAGAACATGTTTTCAGTTGGTAAGGATATGGTTTAGTGTGAATGGCAAACTTGTCAAAGAAACTGGACTTGGCCAACGATCGGTTGCTTTGGTCGTCTAACACGATGTAGGCTTTGATGGCTTCCTCTGGGTGGTCTTTCTGGTACACTCTTGCCAGGCATATCTTGGAGCATGACCTTCCGACTTGTCCTGTACCACATACTGCTGTGCAGCTTGAACTAATCTCACTGGTGTCGTTTACCTCTTCTCCCTCGCCATGCTGTGGCGAGGTCAGAGGAGTTGCGGGTTGCGGTGCTGGTCCTGGGTGCATAGCTGAGACATGTTGGGTGCTGTCACACTCAAAACACTTCACCATTGTAGTGCAGTCCTTTGTCATATGGTTAGTTGAGCTACAGCACTTGAAGCAGATTCTGTTTTCTTTCAGAAATGCCTTTCTGTCTTCAAGAGTTTCGGCTCTGAAGGCTTTGCACTTCTTCAGTGGGTGGGGTTTGGCATGTATTGGGCAGATCTTACTCGGATCACTGGAGACATTTGGCTCTGCAGGAGTGACATTGATCTTGTGAACTGTGATGGGTTTGTTGATGGTTTTAGGAAAGGCACCTTCAGCTCTGACAGATGATGTTGTAGTGGTATTCAAAAACGCAAAGCTGGGGTCATTTCTTTTCTTAGCTTCATAACATATGAATTTTGTGAAGTAATCAAAAGGTGGGAACCGTCCTCCATTTGCTTCTTTATACTTAGAGCCGGCCGTGACCCATTTTTCTTGGAGTCCATAAGGCAGCTTGGTCACTATAGGTTCAATTCCACGCGTCGTGTCCAGGTAGAACAGGCCTGGTAAGTAGCCATCTTCCTTAGCACACTGCACTTCCATAAGCAGGTCAGCCAGCTCTCGTAGCTTCAGATTTTCTTTGGCTGAGACTCTGGGAAATGCATCCAGTCGGGTAAAGAGGGCCTTTTCAATGACCACTGGGGCTGCATAACACTCCTGAAGACGTTCCCAGGCTTTCACCAGAGCTATTTGTGGACTTGCTATGTGCACTGCACGAAGACGTTTCACCTGGTTGCTGGATTCTTTTCCAAGCCATCGTGTCATCAAGTCTAATTCTTCGGTGGCTGTGAGGCCAAGTCCTTGAATGGCATTTTTGTATGACGACAACCAAGCACGATAATTTTCAGGTTTATCATCAAACTCGTACAAACTTGTATTCACTAGGTCGCGCCGTGCTAAATATTGTGCCAGATGTTCAGTTGCAGGCATACTTTGAGCATTTGTCAGCTGGGGGTTGAAGGATGGAGCCCCAATATTCAAGTCACTGATCTGTGAAGCAAGAGTCTTGGGAATAACCTGGGGCCCTTCTCGGGTAAATGGATTCTGGCTGACTGACTCTTTGGCTGCTGGTGGTGCATATTCTAAGTCATAATCTGTAAAATCCACATTGTTTGTGCTGCCGTATGAAAAACCCGGCAGCTGATGGTGTGAAACAAAGGGGTTTTTCGGGCTATAACTGAGAGTGGCATAGGTAGTTGGTTGAGTTGGTGGCGGACTAGCCTTCATGGTTGTTCGTTGGACAGAGTTCGTGGAATGGAAGTGAGTTTGGATATATTCGCTTGTTCGTTCAAGTTTGCTTTGTTCTGTTGAATTTGTTTCATCTAGCACAATATAATTGTCGCTCCCTGTAACTGCTGACTCCCATACAGCTACTACGGCTTCAGCTGCTGCTGCTTCACGGCAGATAGCTAGTGTTTCAATCTCAGTCTCTTTTTTAACTTTTTCAATCCTAGCTTTGGCCTCTTGCTCAGCATATTCGACACGCACTTTAGCAGCTGCGGCTTTTGCTCGTGCGTGAAGTAAAGCATTGGTTGATGAGGCAGATGAATGAAAGCTGCTTCTACTTTTTCCTGATTTGTTAGATCTAGTTTCCATCTTGACTCGATGTTCAATGCTAACTTCTCAGTCTTTTCACTGTGTTGTCCTCACTGCAGTGTAGCGACTGAAGCTATCCAACAAGTTAAACTCTGATGCAAAAACCAGGAGTCTGTACTGTAGTCAACATTTCACTGTTGTTTACTGAAGAATCCAGCATTACATGGCAGAGTGAAAACTGCAACAAAGTTTTTTTTTTTACTGTTTTTAACATCAAGTTCAGCTTCACATGAAGTCTCATGAAGTATACTTGTAAATACATGTAAATAAAAACGATCTTTTAAACTATTCATTACTCTCTCTTTCAACTTTAAACTTAACTTATTCTATAAATTATTTAACTTAACAATGAATTTTACTTACGACTTTGCTTCTAGCATCATTCACGGTCAGGAATTCTTAAGCAAAAAAAAAACTTTGACACACAGAATCAGAGTGGGAAGTAACTGATGACGAGGCAGGAAGTGATAAGTTACAGGAAATGGCATCAAAATAAAGGTCCCATTATTTTTCAATGTGTCATTATAAAAGTCTCTGCATATATATCGGCCTAATGGCGACACAATGTCTGTCAGCAGAGGCAGGCGTATGGAGTCACCGCGCTGCGTTCAAAACAGTGACGAGCGCGAAGTGCTGGGTGCAAAGCTGGAAACATTAGTCTGAACAATCATCACAGTGTATCTAAGTTATTAACATAAATCCTTTCCAGACAGTCTCGCTTAACAGGACTCTTTCATTGCTGCATTTATTTCAATATAAAGTGTAAAAGCCTGTCATTTTTTGATCAGGCAACATTGTGGAAGGCTCTCAGGAATGATTTGTTGTGCTGTCACTCGTTTGGCCACGCCCCTATCTGTTAATACCACGCCCCTCACGTTAGATCAGGGCCAAAAGTCTGAACTGAAAAGAAGATCTGAAACTGAAAAAAACAGCTTCGAAACTTGAAAAAAAAAAATGTGAAAGTGAAAAAAAAGATCCGAAACTCAAAAAAATAAGATCTGAATCTGAAAAAAAAAGTCTGAAATCTGAAATACATTAAACCTCAAATATCAAAATATACAGCAACCTGAAACTTGAAAAAAAATAATTGATTCAAAATTAATACAGAATTGAATCAAAATTGTATTTAAACTGAAAAAACATTTGCTTCACTTATTTTTATTTTGAATCGATTGTGGTATTTTTCGATGTTCAGGCTCAACACTGTAACTTTCAGTTTCAGATCTCATTTTCAAATGAACAAAACATTTGTCCCAAAATTAACACCATAGATATTTATAAGTCCAACTAGTTAGCTAACTATGTATACAATGCTAATGTCGGACTTATTTTAACATACAAAAGTTTTGCTGCAAGGTATTGTTAGTTTTCACATTAACATCTAAGGATTTTTACCTCATAAACAATGTGTCCACATATGTGGGCATTATGCAATAATGGCAATACGTTGAACGATGTACCATGTCATAGATTTTTAAGCCGTTCATATAAATAATAATAGTAAATTTGTACAAAATGTGTTGTTGCTGTAAATAGAAACAAATATAAAAATTTCTATTTTTTATTGCCTAAAAAGCTAAATCTAA
Source organism: Brachyhypopomus gauderio (assembly GCF_052324685.1). Taxonomy (NCBI): domain Eukaryota; kingdom Metazoa; phylum Chordata; class Actinopteri; order Gymnotiformes; family Hypopomidae; genus Brachyhypopomus; species Brachyhypopomus gauderio. The sequence continues at coordinate 33,915,852 of NC_135216.1, forward strand.
GAGCATTTGTGTGTGTGTGTGTGTGTGTGTGTGTGTGTGTACTGTTGGTGAAAAATTCATATATTGTCTTATTGTAATATTCATCAATATACACATATGTGTTGATTACACTTAGTAGTGAGTAGAATGGAAATCACGTTATTAAGGTATATATTGAACATATGTTAGGCCTAGTACACATTGATCATTGTATGCCTTACATGCTTGTAGGCACTTTCTAGTAATAAAGTAGTAAATTCCTTGTGAGACGAAGGCAGACAGCCCTGAAGGTCTCTGGTTTGTAGATAGGGATGAGCTGCATCAGAATGGTGCATCTGACATACCGGAGGAATAAGGAGACCTTGGCCAAATGACCCTGGCAGGGAAGCAGTGATGGGGGTGATACCTCATCCCATCACCTCACCTCACGTGGGCCACCAATGAGACCTAACATGCTTAACTCATGTCATGGAAGTATGATGTAATCATGTAGCAAATCATGTAGTTTGATACCTCACCCCATCACCTCACCTCATGTGGGCCACCAATCAGACCTAACATGCTTAACTCATGTCATGGAAGTATGATGTAATCATGTAGCAAAAAAAGAACTATGGTCTGTGAGTGGGGGGCAGCTTTCTCTTGCAGACGCTTTTGAGTGTGTGTAACGGAGATCTCTGGATCGATCCATTTTTCTATTTTTCTGTCTTTTGTCTTTAATAAACTTTGTACTCTACTCTGATACCATACCCAACTGCTTTTGACTGTTCTTGCTCACCATTAAGGTTCAAATTTCAACTACAGTACATTATAGCACACATGTATATGTTGTTTTTCAACCAGAGCAGTGTAGATCATCAACATCACATTATACAGTTATTGAGGATATTCCAGTAGGTAGTGAGTCCACTTACAGTGACAGTGACATCAGCGAAGGAGAATATGAGCCAGATGTGAGAAGAAGTGAAAAAAAAATAACAAAACGAGGAAGGGAACAAAGGAAATGAGGGAGGTTTAAATAATTAGCAAAGAAAACAGAATGTCAGAGGCAGGAATAGAATCTGGAGATACAAGGGTATTGATTCCCATTGAGTCCCACCTATGTTCATGGGGATTTTTGAGGTGAAAGCGCAGGGTAATTATTCACCTAGAGATTGCAACAACAAATACATTGTATATAGAAACAAATCTTTATTTTACCATCTATGGTTTCATTTGAAATAGCCAACTTAGCTAGCTAGCTAACAAACCATGTAAACAATGCAAAAGTCAGACTTATAAATTACTAGCTAGCTAGGTTAACTAGCTAGCTGGTTATTTGTTTTACCATAGTTCATAGTTTTTGGAGCATCCAGCTGCCTAAATGCGTTGATATCGCGAAAAAATAAACATGAAACGGACCCTACTGACAGCCAATCACAATTCACATCCTAAAAACAGCCACAGCCAATCCTATCTGGGTCCCTCCCACGACTGTCAAAAATCAAACGATCCGCTCCGCGACCAGGAGCTTAACCGCAAGCAGAAAGGGTGTGACAAATTTTCATGGCGCAAGCAACTCTCTCCTCACGCGCAAGAGTAGTTTTGATCGCGCGAAAGTCATTTTGCTCGTGCGAGAGTAGTTTTGCTTGGAAAATCATTTCGCGCGAGGAAAAGTGCTTATTCGAAATGATTTTCCGCGCTCATGATTATTGAATTGGATTCGACACCATAAGGATGCCTCACGGCAGGGGTGCTGAAAACTGCTGAGATGTATGGTGGCCTTGAAAGCCCATCGCTCTGCAAAGGAAAACGCGCTGCAAATACAGAAAGCAAATTCATCAAAATGACAACGCATGCGCTACAGTTCAGAAACGTGCTGCAAATTCAGAAACAGTGTTGCCAACTCCTCAACAAGGAAAGTAGCTATTGGCTGTCCTAAAAGTCGCTAAATTATGTCATAACCTAATTTGCATAATACAAGTTTTTGAAGCTGTAAAGCAATAACGTTGTGGGAGAGAAAAAAGGTGAATAAAAACACCCTAAATATGTTAGAACTACAAATGAGCTCTGAACAAATGAACAACTTCTGTTGTCCTTGAAATATAACTTCAAAATAGCTTCAAAATAACTTCATGGCTTTAATGCTTTATATAAATCATTTTAACGTAAATTACATAAATCAGTTTTTTGCCGTGTTGTTAAATGTTAGCATAAGATAGCAGTCAGCAAGAACTGCTATTCTACATTCAACCCTCCTTTATCCGGGCTTGATGTTTAGCTTTTCACAAAGAGGCACACATTGTGGACGAGGTGAGTCACAGGCTACATGGTGAATGAGGTGAGTGACTGAGACCGTGTGAGTTAGATGCAGTCACTTCTTTTCGTGTCACACTGAAGACGCATTTATATTTACATCCTGCTCTGTAAATATGGGGCAGGGTCAGTCAGCGGCGGCTTTGGGCATGTGCAGTTCATTTGCAGCGTGGACATAGAGCGGTGTGGGTCTGCTCTGACTCTGAGACTGCACTGTGAGTGTTGTGGGACAGGGCTCACGGCAGCACATGCTGCTCTCTGGGGACAGTAACTGAAGACCATGAGTGTTTAGCTCAGAGTCTCAAAGTTTCCAATAACAAAAAGTCCCTAGATTTGTTGCTAGTTGCTTAAAAAAAAGTCGCTAGAAGGTCTGAAAAGTCACTAAAGATAGCGACAAAGTTGCTATGTTGGCAACACTGTTCAGAAATGCTGCAAGTGCAGCAAACACAACGGAAGTGTTTCTGGGGATTTTTGAGGTGAAAGCACAGGGTGAGGTACCCATTGAGTTATTCTTCAATCTGTTTCGAGACTCACTAATAGATGAGACTGTTTTTGCCATTAACAACAGTTTTGTTATACAGTTTCTCATTACGTGGGAATGGGATTTAAAGAGTAAAGCCATTGACTGTATATATAATGGACGGTACGTCACCGTTGACTCCCATTGTGAGTTTTTGAAGCCACCAAGATGGCCGCACGGACGCTGCCATCTTGAAAATTGGAGCCAGAGCATGCACATTAGAACCGGTAGGCAGGACAGTATCTCCGCCAGAGACCGTATCTCCGCCCTGACATTTGTTAGGATACGCCCACCAGTATAGAAACTTATGACGTTTTACAAAATAAACAAATGTAAAAGGTTTTAATACTGCTGTCGAGCTCGACAGCAGTATTAAAACCTTTTACATTTGTTTATTTTGTTCACATTTTTAATCAGGGTTTTTAAGCCATAGTTTCAGACTAAATACCTAGCTAGCTACATTTAAAGAACATTTAGCTCTTTACCCGTGATATAAGCAGCGACTACCTAGTATAAGATGGAATGTTGTCAGTACTTTGGTATAGCAAGTATATTACTGCTCCAGGCCTGAGAATTAAAATATATGTAAAATATTCTCGTAATTCTAAGCATGAAATGCAGTCGATCCCCAAGATTGCTACAATAGCAACCAACCTTTGGTACAGTGTGTCTTTGTTTCAGGGTTCGTACGGTCATGAAAAACCTGGAAAAGTTATGGAATTTGAAAATAGCAATTTCCAGGCCTGGATAAGTTTTGGAAAAACTAAAAATACTCAAATGTTTTGGAAAAGTCATGGAAATTTGCTTGACACAATAAATATATGTCGTTCCGATAACCGGAAGAAAAAATAAACATATATAATATAGCCATGTTTTTTCTTTGTGCGGACCACTAACGTAACTTCACAGGTTAGTGCGCTGCGTTAGCGTTGGACTATGGTGTGATTTTTGTTTCAATAGTTCCACAAAAGCAAAAGTAAATCCAAGAGCAGAAAGTATATGTTATGAATGCAAAACAGAAAAAAATATATCAAAAGTATATATTTTTTATATAATTGGTTATTTGAAACTTATTTTCGTTTGCATTTTGACAAGTTTTTGGTTCCATTGTTTTTGTTTTTTTGGATTTTCCCAGTAAGGTCTTTTGCTTCTGGAATCTCTCTTTGCTTCTGCTTCGTTTTTTGCTTCTGACTTTTGGAACACATTTCACGTGTGGGAGGGTCTTAGATGAAGGCGTTCCTCTGCGATCTCCATTGGTCACTGATTCCGGACTGACACAGAGCTCTGAGACCACCTCTGGGACCAAGCCACGCCCACCCCACCAGCTTCCCAGCGTTTTCAAACATGGCGGAACGCGGTGGTTCTGTTTCACAGCAGCATGTAAACTGAGTTTTACCATTAAAGTTTATACGAAGTTTATAATTAATTGCTAAATGGTCTGTAGATATTGCAAATGTACACTGTATAATAACTACATTAAGCATGCTCACCAGCACGAGCTTTTAAAAATTTTAGTGAACTGGATGGAGAGAACATTGATGTGTGGAAGAAATATGAGTATTTGCAATATCTGGTATGGCGACAGACGGGGGGTGGGGGGCAGCTGGTGTACGAGAGGTGATGCCAAATATAGTAAAATCCATAATAGTAAAAAAATACCAAAATTAAAGCAATACTGAAAAGTGGCCACCCTATATACAACCAGCTTTGTTCACTCACAGTTTTTCAGTGTTCTGCAGGTACCACACACAAACACACATCACATGCATCTTGTGCTGTCCATATTTTATTAAGAAGTGAACAATATTCATTGAACATAGAGATACTAAACATAATACATGTCAGACATGACATTCAGACACTGTCCGACTCAGAGATAAAAACAAAAAGATTTTAACTTGGAGGGGTGGGAGTAAGAAGAGTAGTCCATTGAAACGCAGAGTGCGGATTAGTTTCCTTCTCACTTTAGACCCGCGGGGACGCTAGCGAATGATCCAGGAGGAGCGAGTAACTAGTCGCTACTATTGTGAATGTAGCAAAACGGTGACAGAAGCTACAGCAGCGATTAAATTAAAAATAATTTAAAGGCTAGCTTTAAACACGCTCTTCCCTGTTGACTTCTCTCACGGTAATGTCGCGCTGAAAAATATTGACCTGTCTTGTCAATATATGGAGCCAGATCCGTAAACGCGAGCCGCTTTCGCCATTCCAGATGGCTCAGTCAAAACCATTACATCTTAATGAACCAATAAATAACATCAGCGGCAAAAATGAGTGTAAAAAATACCAGGGTTCATCATTTAGAACTACAAAAAAATCGTTTCTTATTTTACTATCTACCTATTTTTCATAAGAGTTTGTTTTACCGCAAAATATGAAAACTTTAAAACGGCGAATTTCGCCGCAAGGTGACAGATTTTCATGCCTGCATCCAGTTCACTAAAATTTTAAAAAGCTCGCGCTGGTGAAGTGTGCTAAATATTAACTGCCATGCTTAATGTAGTTATTATACAGTGTACATTTGCAATATCTACAGACCATTTACCAATTAATTATAACCTTTGTATAAACGTTTATGGTAAAACTCAGTTTACATGCTACTGTGAAACAGAACCACCGCGTTCCGCCATGTTTGAAAACGCTGGGAAGCTGGTGGGGTGGGCGTGGCTTGGTCCCAGAGGCGGTCTCAGAGCTCTGTGTCAGTCCGGAATCAGTGACCAATGGAGATTGCAGAGGAACGCCTTCATCTAAGACCCTCCCTCACGTGAAATGTGTTCCAAAAGTCAGAAGCAAAAAACGAAGCAGAAGCAAAGAGAGATTCCAGAAGCAAAAGACCTTACTGGGAAAATCCAAAAAAACAAAAACAATGGAACCAAAAACTTGTCAAAATGCAAACGAAAATAAGTTTCAAATAACCAATTATATAAAAAATATATACTTTTGATATATTTTTTTCTGTTTTGCATTCATAACATATACTTTCTGCTCTTGGATTTACTTTTGCTTTTGTGGAACTATTGAAACAAAAATCACTCCATATTGGACTCCAAGTGGAGCTGTAGATTGTACTTTGATGACGTGTAAATCAGCGTAATGCTGGTAAATGCCGATTCAACTATGGCTGCTTCAGTTGGACAAATACAAGCTATGGCTTGAGAAAGACAAGGACACGGGGCATGCAAAATGTGCACTGTGTGGTTAACCAACTGGTTAACGTTGGGGTTAGAGACTGAAAAGTCCGACGCAAAGCAGTTTTCGTCGTTAAGCGCGAACCTAGATTTAGACACGCCTTGATCGTAAACACAGAATAGAAAAAAACTAACAATGTTCCCGTGCGTACAGCGTGAGAAAGAGCGACCGCGTTGCCGAGATGGACTGCGGTGGAGGCTGCGCTGCTTCAGCTTATCGTACACAACACTACACAACACAACACTCCACTACACTCCACAACACTCCACAGAGCTGCCACTGCACCTCCACGCACCGCGCGAAATTAAGAAAAGTCGGTCGTAACTCCGTCCGTCGTTAACCAGACCCGTCGGTAAAAGGGAACTCACTGGCTTTTAGCCCGGATACGGCTTATAGCTACAACATTTTCCATTAAAAAAAACTTAGATGCGGCTTATATTGATATTGAAAATACGGTAAATGTTTATTTTTTCAATTAAACCATGTGTCTTTTCATTAATTGATGATATACTGTGGAATTTTAGCCTGGATTTTTTCTTATTTTTCGTGTCTACACATATGTTTAGAGAATGTACAGTCATTGAAATTTGTCTGAAAGTCATGGAAAAGTCATGGAAATTAGTTGTCAAAAAAGTGAACCTATGAAGATTCAGCCCACTTGTCAGATTTTTTGCCACACTAGATTGTAGATGTGATATATTTTGCACCCATTTACTAGAGATGATTCTTCATAAATGTCAGATCACACTGCACGTTATCCAACTTATGCCAAGGACCTGGCAAAGTATTTCTCTGACAAAGTCAATCATTTATCCACTTGTTGGTAGCTACTTGAAAGCATTTAAAATGTTAAATTTACACTTTTCAATCTTGATTAAAAGATCAAACGCAAATAAAACAAGGCAAAAGTAAAGGTTTCGTTCTATAACCTCAATAATTACTAAACACACTTATCTACTGAAATGATGAATGTTATGTTTGAAAATTATTGTAGAGTTCTAAAATATCTTCATTCCCCCCCTTTTTAGGGGGGACTAACAGAATGGATTCCCAAATTGCAAAGGTCAGTAAAAGCCTCACCACAGCTGAGGAGATGAGAAACCAAACCAAGCTTATAATGCAGCCCTATGCCAACTGGGAGGGGTACCTGACTCCTGCACCACTCTCGATAGCCATCATGGGAGAGCTGGTCTTCATCTCTTCACAAACTGATTTCTCCATCAACAAAAACCCACCCAAGGATGGCTACAAGTACATCAAGTACCCAGAGTCCTTTCGCGCCTGCCTCATGCAGGTGTGTAATTCTGGCTGGGGAGCGTTCAATGAAGCCCATAAGAACATGGATCAGATTCGACTCCACACCCTCACTGTCCCAGATTACATGAAGAGTGTTGTGAAGATTCTGTTCCAAGGTGATGATGAGGTTGTTAAAGCTCTCCTGCCTGACCAGCTGGAGAACATTCGTGTCATTGCAGATGAGTGCTTTACTCTGGCTTCTGCAACAGAAAAGGAGTTTAAAGATGTCATCAACATAATCCAAGAGCTGCTGGAAGCATGTGTCAATGCAGAGCACTTTTATGGAGAGGAACTGGAAGAAATAAAGAAGAAACTGGAAGAGAACAAAATGAGGAAAGCATCATCAGAAGAGGCTTTAAAACGCTCTGAAAAAGCAGTGAAAACCATAGAAGGGCAAATGAATGAAGCACATGAGAGTTACAAAAGTGCAATGGCGTCACTTCCCAGTGGATGGGAGATGATCGGGATGGATTTTGTTTCAGGTCTGTCTGAGGCTTTCACAGGTCTAGTGAGTGGACTGACATCTCTAATTAACCCAGTGAACACAATTTGTAATGCTGCAAAAGCAATAAATCAAGGAAGTGGATCAAAAGGCCAGGACAAAACTTCAGATGGAATTGATGAAATAAACATCTACAGCAAGTCTGCAGAAATCCTGAAATGTGCAGAGTCCATTCAGACGTTTGTGCAGAAGGAGAACGTACAGTGGACTGAGCTGTATGATCAGAAGAATAAATGTCCAAAATCAAAGTTTGCATTAGATCAATTGATAAGAATCAATAAGAGTTTAGAAAAATCCCCACAATGTGAACCAAAGAATCGTGCCCAAAAGATATGTGAACAGGGCATCAACATTTGTAACGAACTGGCGAAATATGCACCAGATGGAAAATGTGAGGAAGCCAAAACAAAGGAGCTGATTGAAAAGATCACAAACCTGACTGAATCAGCATGTGCATTTGACAGCAAAAGTAAAGATGTCACACATTCTCCTGCCTTGGCCCCAAAACCACCCATGATGTATAAGGAAGAGAGTAAATCTCAGAAGGCTTCACAGAGAGCCTCAGATAACGCTCGGTTCCGCATAGAGCAGAGCAGAGCTCAACTAGACAAGACCAGAGAGGTGTATGAGAAGAATGTGGAGAACATGGAGAAAAACCAAAAGGAACTGACTGAAATCCTGATCGCCATGAGGAATTGTGAAATCAAAGAGATAGATTTTCAAACCACCATCAAGATGCTGGTGAAAGGTATGGATGCCATGGGCAGAGTGAAGGAGCAGTGGGAGAAGATGGTTCACTTCTTTCAGATGGTGTCCAGCATTGTGAAAGCCAGCCTGACTGTAAGTCTCAAAAATTTTGTCTCTACATCTGAGAAGACTCAGTCACTTTCCTATAATGGAAAACTCTTCACCAAAGACCTACTTTACAATCAAGCCTTTCATGCCACTAACATTGCTAATTTGGTCCACATGATCTCAGCAACCTACACTGAAGTATCTGTGAAGCACATCATGGATCGGATCAGCTCACTGGGAAAACTTATGGCCATGGACAAAGAAAAGCCAGAGTTCATACAGGAACATAAGCAGTTACAGAACAACTGTGATGCAGCTCAAAAAGCCATTTTACAACTAGTTCAAAAGAACAAGGCTGAGTTTGAAAGGAACATGCACTCAAGACTGGAGAAGATTGATAAAGAGCTGCTGGCAATTCTGCCTCCTGCTTCCCCTGAAGAGAAAAAGATCATCCAAAAAGCTATCAAAAGTGAATTCTCAGAGGAAGAGGAAAATGACCTCATCTGAGTGGAAGAAACATTTTGTTTACCAACTATCACATTACAGTCAAAACACATGAATCATACAATGTTGTAGCAGTTGTAGCATTTCCTCCAACATGCAATTTCAAATGTAATCTCTGGTGTGCTCAGCTAACAATACAAACTCATCTAAACTCATTGTTGTTTAGGTTTAAAAGTGATGGAATGGCTCTTTGTTGCAGTGCTGTTATACATATTGAAGTAGCAACCTTAAGAAACTCATCTCCCACTTATATTTGCTTTATTTTGCAATTGTTCTCTGTTCCATGTGCTTTTGAAAACAGCATCAGGGTCAGGAGCTCATACCGAAGTCTGCGGTCATAACAAGCTCAGTGCCAAGATCTCTCAGGCCTCTTCCATTACTCTCCTCACCTCTTCCTCACCTGTCTCTCCTCCTCATCTCTCCCTCACCTGTCTCTCCTGCTCCTCATCTCTCCCTCACCTGTCCCTCCTCATCATCTTCTCCCTCACCTGTCTCTCCTCCTCCTCATCTCTCCTTCACCTGTCTCTTCTCCTCACCTGTCTCTCCTCCTCCTCCTCATCTCTCCTTCACCTGTCTCTCATCTCTCCTTCACCTGTCTCCTCCTCCTCATCCCTCCCTCATATTTACACTCTGATGTTGATGACTGCCTGATGTTTTATTAGCACCTCTTTAATAACATGTTATATTTCTCCATGTGCATGAATAAACTTTGAAAATCTGAGGATCAGCTCAGTCTTCTGAGTCATTACTAATGAAATTAACAAGTTTCTTAAAGAAATTGTTCAACCAGCATACATTGGCTGCATAACATTGCTATAAAGAGCAAATCTGCCCACGTTCACATTTGTCTTTCAAAATTCTTAATTTACCAAGAGACCAGGCAATACTTATCCTATATGCACAAATTCTAGATCAGTGATTCTCAACTGGTGGGTCGTGACCCAAAATTAGGTCACGGACAGCTTGTAAAAAAAAAAAAAAATGCTATAGCATATTAATATATAATTTTGTACTCACCTTTTATCCCAAAAAAAGACAGAAGCACGCGCCAAACACAAGGTTGCTAACCTTTGACGTTCGCTTGGAGTGAGATTTTAACCTGGAGCCGGTGGCGAGTGTATTTTGTTGACCGGGGGGTGACGAACGAAAGTTGTTGGGGGGGGGGGGGGTGCGGTGGCGACAAAAGTTGTTGAGCGGGGGGGTTGGCAACCCCGCAAACATGCCAGGGCTCCAGACTCGACTAAAATTGTCACAATCACTAAGATAAATGTTAACTTGCGAGTAATGTAATTATTTCACTGGCTAGTGGTGACAGCATTATTTTTTATGGGTGAGGATTTTTTGTCATTGGAAAAATATCCACCATTTTCTTTTGAGTTTGTATTTTAAAAGTTAATCGAGATGCTGTAGCTCCCACTCACATGTTCGCTCTGCCCATCAACAAATGCGGGAATCCGATCACGTGACTCGCGGAGCCAAGCTGAAACGTTAGCACTTAGTGTTAGCTTGTTGAAAATAGCGAAGCGAAAAATATTGGATTTTTTCACACAGTCTACATCTCTGTCGGACCCAAAGAGGACACACTTCTTTATAATTACATAGTTTAAAGTTAATTTTAATGGGATCAAAAGTCACTCGTATGCATACTAGGAAACTTCAGTAAAGTCGGTTTCACGTTCAAATCTTTCTTGAATAACTTAAGACAGTATTAGCAAAAGTGCCAAAATGTGGAAATTCTTATTTCCGGCAACTAAGACAAACATCTACAAATTTGTTTACATCAGGAATAGACGTATTTTAAATAGCAGACGACATGTTATTTTAAATGTGCAACTTTCACCACTGAAACGTCTAAGGCAACGTCGACAAATTACCTTAACCAGAGCACTACACACTAGGGATGTCTGCGATACTAGGGATGTCTGCGATACGACTGCATCGGTAGATTCAACGTGCATCGAGTTTAATTTGCGGGCGAATTCACGATGCATCGCCTTCAGTGAGGTGGTCACGCAATCTGCAAACAATGCCGTGGAGCTAAATACGTTAGTAGCACAACGAACCTGGCGACACGCATGAAAAGACGGCACGGTGTGGACATCTCTGCGGACGCTACCCCCTCGTAACCCCCCCCCCCGCTCAACAACTTACGTTCGTGAGTGTATCGTATCGCATCGCATCGACAAGGGGTTTTAGAGTATTGCAGTTATATCGCATCGTTGGCAGTGTATCGAGATGTGTATCGAATCTAGCTTAGTGGTGACGATATACATCCCTACTACACACTCTGTTTTTTGCAATAATTTCAATAGCTTTTAAAAACGGTCCTTCATAAGACCACCAAACAAGTTGTATTACATAAAGTGCAGGATGTACGACAACCTACAACTTTTTAAAAAAGTGGGTCGTGACTTCATTACTGAGAAAAAGTGGGTCCCGGGCTGAGACCAGTTGAGAACCCCTGCTCTAGATCACCTAGTCTGTTTGCAGAACCATAAACTACATTTGACCCAATTGTATCAGTAAGAAAACACTGTCATTTACAGTATAAAATTCTTGTAGAGCAAGTGTCCTACTGGCTACTCTTCACGACAGAACAACAGGAGCTCTACTGGGCCTCTCTGGTAGAGGTAATGCTGGGGAATTGGAAGCTGGACGCAAGTGCGGACAATTAAGCGGTTTAATGAAAATATGAACAAAATTAATACATAGTACACAAACATGAAATAAAGACAAATTCAACATTAACCAAGAGTACATGATAACAGTAACAGAATACACTAATATGATGAACAGGGGAGACAGTTCTGTCTCCTCTACACCATGTCCTACAGTCTCCCCTACACCATGTCCTACAGTCTCCTCTACACCATGTCCTACAGTCTCCCCAGCACCATGCATTAGTCTCATCTACACTATGTCCTACAGTCTCCTCTACACCGTGTCCTACAGTCTCCCCTGCACCATGTCCCACAGTCTCCTCTACACCGTGTCCTACAGTCTCCCCTACACCATGTCCTACAGTCTCCTCTACACCATGTCCTACAGTCTCCCCTACACCATGTCCTATAGTCTCCCCTACACCATGTCCTACAGTCTCCCCTACAAAATGTCTTACAGTCTCCCCTACACCATGTCCTACAGTCTCCCCTACACCATGTCCTACAGTCTCCCCTACACCATGTCCTACAGTCTCCCCAACACCATGCATTGGTCTCATCTACACCATGTCCTACAGTCTACCCACTCAAAGTGGGTGTTGTGTTGTAGGTGTTTTTATATTTGGATCTCAGTAAAGGAATTTCAGGTTAAATCATTATTACATATTTTTATTAAATATCATTGGTGTTTTGTAAATATCATTCTAATTTTTGTTCTTCTGTTCAGATGTAGTCTCCTTCCTCTTCCTCTGTTCAGATGTAGTCTTCTTCCTCTTCCTCTGTTCAGATGTAGTCTCCTTCCTCTTCCTCTGTTCAGATGTAGTCTTCTTCCTCTTCCTCTGTTCAGATGTAGTCTTCTTCCTCTTCCTCTGTTCAGATGTAGTCTCCTTCCTCTTCCTCTGTTCAGATGTAGTCTCCTTCCTCTGCCTCTGTTCAGATGTAGTCTCCTTCCTCTTCCTCTGTTCAGATGTAGTCTCCTTCCTCTTCCTCTGTGAATCCACTTTTAACAGCTGCTTGAATGCTCTTCATCTCTTCAGGGGCAGCAGAGGGCAGAATTGCAAGAAGCTCTTTATCAATCTTCTCCACTCTTGAGTGTGTCTTCCTTTCAAACTCAGCCTTGTTGTTTTGAACAAGTTGTAAAATGGCTTTTTGAGCTGCATCACAGTTGTTCTGTAACTGCAGACGTTCCTGTATGAACTCTGGCTTTTCCTTGTCCATGACCATAAGCTTTCCCAGTGAGCTGATCCGGTCCATGAGGTGCTTCTCAGACACTTCAGTATAGGTTGCTGCAATCATATTGACCAGATTTGCAATGTTAGTGGCTTGAAAGGCTTGGCTGTAAAGTAGGTCTTTGGAGAAGAGCTTTCCATTATAGGAAAGTGACTGAGTCTTCTCAGATGTAGAAACAAAATTTTTGAGAGTTACGGTGAGGCTGGTTTTCACAATGTTGGACACCATCTGAAAGAAGCGCACCATCTTCTCCCACTGCTCCTTCACTCTGCCCATGGCATCCATACCTTTCACCAGCATCTTGATGGTGGTGTTAAAGTCTATCTCTTTGACTTCACAGTTCCTCATGGCGATCAGGATTTCAGTCAGTTCCTTTTGGTTCTTCTCCATGTTCTCCACACTCTTTGCATAAATCTCTCTGGTAAGGTCTAGTTGAGCTCTGCTCTGCTCTATGCGGAACCGAGCGTTCTCTGTAGCTCTCTGCTTCTCAGATTTAGATTCTTCTTTATTCATCATGGGTGGTTTTGGGACCAGAGCTGGAGAATGTGTGACAGCTTTACTTTTGCTGTCAAATGCACGTGCTGATTCTGTGAGTTTTCTGATTTCTTCAACCAGCTCCTTTGTTTTGGCTTCCTCACATTTTCCATCTGGTGCATATTTCGCCAGTTGGTTACAGATGTTGATGCCCTGTTCACAAATCTTCTGGGCACGATTCTTTGGTTCACATTGTGGGGATTTTTCTAAACTTTTATTGATTCTTTTCAATTGATTCAATGAGAAATTAGATTTGGAAGATTCATTCTTCTGATCATACAGGATGGTCCACTCTATGTTTTCCTCCTGCACAAACTGCTGAATCAGCTCTGCACATTTCAGGATTTCTGCAGCCTTGCTGTAGATATTTATTTCACTGAATCCATCTGAAGTTTCACCCTGGGCTTTTGGGTGATTAATTTCTTTTTTCGTTTTTGAAACATTATTCATATAAGTTAGTGGGTTAGATAGGGAAGATGTCAGTCCATTAATTAGATTGGTGGTACACTCAGTCAGACTTGAAACAAAATCCATCCCGATCATCTCCCACCCACTGGGAAGTGAATCCATTGCACTTTTGTAACTCTCTTGTGCTTCTTTCATTTGCTCTTCTATGTCTTTCATTGCTTTATCAGAACGTTTTAAAGCCTCTTCTGATGACTCCTTCCTCATTTTATTCTCTTCCAGTTTCTTCTTTATTTCTTCCAGTTCCTCTCCATAACTGTTCTGTGCATTGACACATGCTTCCAGCAGTTCTTGTATAATGTTGATAACATCAGTGAACCTTTTTTCTGTTGCGGAAGCCAGAGTAAGGCAGTCATCTGCAATGACACGAATGTTCTCCAGCTGGTTAGGCAGGTGGGCTTGAACAACCTCATCACTACCTTTGAACAGAATCTTCACAGCACTCTTCATGTAATCTGGGACAGTGAGGGTGTGGAGTCGAATCTGATCCATGTTCGTATGGGCTTCGTTGAACGCTCCCCAGCCAGAGTTACACACCTGCATGAGGCAGGCGCGAAAGGACTCTGGGTACTTGATGTACTTGTAGCCATCCTTGGGTGGGTTTTTGTTGATGGAGAAATCAGTTTGTGAAGAGATGAAGACCAGCTCTCCCATGATGGCTATGGAGAGTGGTGCAGGAGTCAGGTACCCCTCCCAGTTGGCATAGGGCTGCATTATAAGCTTGGTTTGGTTTCTCATCTCCTCAGCTGTGGTGAGGCTTTGACTGATCTTCGCAATTTGGGAAGCCATTTTCATCAGTTTCTACAAAACCAAGAAGAAATGACAATGAGTAGCAGTTTCTAAAAGGTCAATTTCATTAGAATGGACATTAAAACCACCAAAACGTTGTCACGATACAAGCACCCCCCACCCCCCACCCCCACCACCTGCCGGTCTGCCCCGTCCACAGCAGCAGTTGTCCTGTTACTGTTATGTTGTTTTCATCCCTCAGGTGAGCGGGGCGTATTAGCAGGCCACCACCTGAGGGTTGTTTGTCCATCTATATATGTCTTGTCTTTGTACCAGTTGACTGCTGGTTATTGTATCTTTAATTCAGGTCATGTTGCGGGTTTTTGGTTTGCGCACATTATTATTAAACCTTCCTTTTTCTCTGAGACTTGGCGTGATCACTTCCTTTTTCATTCGCACTCCCTGCCCATCACATACTGTAGGTAAGAAATGTTTATTAGACTTCTTCTTGTCATGTTGTGGGGGGGCCCCCTGCCGGTCGCCCCCGGTTACAGCAGCAGCTGCCCTGTTTTGGTCACGTGATGTTCGTCCCTCAGGTGGGCGGGACCCGTGATCCGTCTCACCTGAGGGTCGTTTGTTTGTCTATATATGTCTTGTCTTCGTACCAGTTGACTGCTGGTTATTATTTCCTTAATCTGGATCTATGTCACGGGTTTTTGGTTTCCGCACTTTCAATTAAACCATCCTCTTTCCCTGATACTTGGCGTGATCGCTTCCTTTTTAGTTGCTCACCCTACCCGTCACACTTCTTATTAAACTATTTTTATTGTTTATGTTAGATGTTGGCCTAACGGTTGTATTAACCAAAATTTTACTTCTCAGTGTCTTGCAATATCTACTGTTTGTGGGACATGCAAAAAAGAAGGAAGTGATCATGCCAGTCTCAGAGAAAAGGAAAGATTTAACTTTGTTCAGTGGCCATTTTGAGCCAATTTTTAAACAATTTGTACTAACACACTTTAACACTAGTTATCTCAAGGTGTACATAAAGCAAAATGATAATTCAGGATTAAACTAAAGTAGACAGTTGGGCCAGAATATTGATTCACCTCCAGGCTTATATTTCCATAATTTTGTTTTGATTTCGGGGATTTAAAGTGTGCAAATGTACACTGGTGATGTAAACTCTGTCATGCTCTGTTGTTTCTGATTCAACAGGGTGTTGTTTGACAAAATACATAATATTGAGCATGTACATGGAAGTACTGAAAAGCTCCACAGTATTGTCCACTTGGTGTCCAAGGCCTCTCCAAAGTGCCACACCTTTATCCAAATGTGCCACACCCTTATCTAAGACGTTGGCCACTATACATCTGTAAGGAATGCCACCTGATCTCCACCTAACCAGCCTCACCTGACGCTCATCACCACACCCCCTGTATCTCTACTTAAACGCCCACATTCCACTTCCTAGTCGCGAAGTATTGCCGACTCATGCCGCGTACCAAGCCTTTCTATTACCTGTCTGCTTTCCTGTGTTCCGACCCTCGCTTACGTCCCCGACCTTGTCTCCTGCCTAGTCCCTCTGTACCTCCTGACTTCGGCTCCCCCGGTATGACCCTGGACCGTCCTGACCACGCCAAGACAACGCAGTTGTTACTAGTCATAGTGCTCGTGATACACCTGCCTGTGTTTGTACCAGCGTTTCATTTCAATAAAAGCGGTGTTCTTCCGCATTTGGATCCCTCTCTGCCTGTTCAATACGTTACAGAAATACTTCGCCAAACCATGGATCCAGCAGAAGATACACTAAAGACACTCACCGAGACGGTCCAACAACTCGTGGGAATAGTTCGAGATCAAGGACTCCAAGTGGCAGCACTCCAGGAAGCCGTTCGTCTCGTCACAACGACAACCCCCACACCCGTGAGCGTCCCCGTAGCCGTACCCGAACGTTACGACGGGTCTCCCGACCGATGCCGTAACTTCCTCATGCAGTGTTCAATATACTTCACGTACCACCACGCTCGATTCCAAGCAGAGTTGCCAAGGGTCCACTTCATTCTCTCGTTTCTCACTGGTACAGCAGGTGCTTGGGGCACCGCTTTGTGGGACACCAAAGACCCAGCCCTCCAGTCAGAGAACCAGTTAACAGCGCTGCTCCGAGCAGTCTTTGATCACCCTGCTGACGGTCGCGACATCGGAGACCGACTCTGCGACATCCAGCAAGGACAACGGAGCACAGCAGATTATGCTAGGGAGTTCCGCACACTGGCAGCAGGGAGCGGTTGGAGCGACTCAGCCTTGAGGACCGTGTTTCGTCGGGGTCTGAGGACCGACGTGCAGGTCGAACTCGCCTGTCGGGGAGAAGCATTCTCTTTAGCTGAGTTCGTTCAGGCAGCGATACGAGTAGACAAATTGTTGGGGCCCTACCGTTCCGAAATAGATGACACTCCCATTCCCATGTCCTGTGCACCATCTCCCCGCGTATGTGAACAGAAACCCCATGAATCTGATGAGTCCATGCGGCTAGGCAGGTCCCCACTCACCTACCAACCCTTACTGGTTACCCAGAGGAAAAACCAAGTCAACCTACCAGTACTAGTATCTTGGGGAGGCATAGACACGAACCTGTCGACTTTAGTGGACTCAGGAGCGGCTGGCGATTTCATAGACCGGGACCTAGCCTATCACCTCCACCTTCCCACCGTACCTATGGATCCTCCCCTGAAAATTAACTCGCTAAACGGACAACCTTTGGGTGAGGGTGTAATTTCACTTCGTACCTGCCCCGTAGAGCTACGAGTGGGCCTGTTCCACAGCGAGATGCGGGAGTTTTTCTTGATATCCACGCCCCGGGATCCTCTCATACTAGGCTTTCCCTGGCTATCGGCTCACGACCCGGAAATCTCCTGGAAGAGACGAGAGCTAGTACGGTGGAAAACCCGCTGTCTCGAAAATTGTATTCACTTACCACTCCGGTCCTCCTCAGTAGAAAGTCCTGATACACCCCTGTCTGATGTCATCCCCGTACAGTATCGTGGATTCGCTGACGTGTTCGACAAGGACAGTGCCTGTCGTCTGCCTCCCCATCGGCCATGTGATTGCGCAATCGACCTCCTCCCAGGAGCCCCTTTACCTCGTAGGACGAAACCTTACCCTCTCTCACGTCCCGAGGATCAGGCGATGGAGTCCTACGTCACCGAAGCCTTACAGAAGGGATTTATCCGACCATCCACTTCTCCTGTCGCAGCTGGCTTCTTCTTCATCGAAAAGAAAGGAGGGGGATTACGTCCTTGTATTGATTACCGTGCCCTTAACGCAGTCACATCGAAGTACGCTTACCCTCTTCCCTTTATCACCGCCTCACAAGAACGTCTGATGGGGGCGAACCTCTTTACGAAGTTGGATCTACGGAGTGCGTACAACTTGATTCGAATCCGAGAGGGCGATGAGTGGAAAACCGCCTTTATCACCGCCAGGGGGCACTATGAGTACCTCGTAATGCCATATGGACTGACGAATAGTCCCTCCGTGTTCCAGGCATTTATGGATGACATCTTCCGTGATATGATTGATGATTTCGTGTTTGTCTATATTGACGATATCCTAATTTATTCCCCATCTGTCTCTGAACATGTCCGACACGTCTCAGCGGTGTTGCAGCGCCTGCGGGAACACCACCTGTATGTAAAGGCTGAGAAATGTGAGTTTCATCGTTCCCCAGTGACCTTCCTCGGATGTACGCTCTCTCCTGGTCAGGTCTCCATGGATACAGATAAAGTCAAGGCAGTCACGGACTGGCCAACCCCCCGTTCTACTAAAGAACTGCTGCGATTCCTGGGTTTCGCCAACTTCTGTCGCCGTTTCATCCGCGGCTTTGGTGAGTTGGCAGCTCCTCTTACCAATCTCCTTAAAGGGGGAAAGTCACGGGAGTTTATCTGGACTGCCGAGGAAGACCGAGCGTTTTCGCTCCTTAAACGGGCTTTCACGTCGGCTCCTGTACTGCATCTCCCTGACCCCCTGCTCCAGTTCATCGTGGAGGTCGACGCCTCGGAGGTGGGAGTAGGCGCTGTTCTCTCGCAGCATCAGGGAAATCTGCCGAAGTTATATCCCTGTGCCTATTACTCAAAGAAACTGTCAGCCGCCGAGATGAATTACGACGTCGGTGACCGAGAGCTCCTAGCCATTAAACTCGCCCTCGAACAGTGGCGTCATTGGTTGGAGGGAGCGACACACCCCTTCTTAGTCTATACAGACCACAAGAATTTAGAATATCTGAAATCTGCCAAGCGACTGAACCCGCGGCAAGCCAGATGGGCGCTATTCTTCTCTCGGTTTCGCTTCACTGTAACTTACCGACCCGGATCGAAGAACGTCAAAGCGGATGCCCTTTCCCGACTGTATGAAAAGGACACTGTTGTTAAGGAACCCGAGTATATTCTGCAGGATTCCTGTTTCCTTGCTGTCATCAGGTGGGAGATTCAGGAGGAGTTGGATGAAGCCCTGCGTACCGATCCAGGTCCCGTGGAATGCCCCGAGGGTAAACAGTTCGTCCCCGTACCCCTTAGGGGGCGTGTCCTCCAACTCGCTCACGACACGGCAGGCACGGGTCACCCAGGTATTACACGTACACAACACCATCTCACAACGTTATTGGTGGCCGTCCTGGGAAGATGACATCAGGGATTACGTATTAGCGTGCTCGGTCTGCACCCAATCCCGCACTCCCCGTACTCTCCCAGCAGGAAAACTCCTTCCTCTACCTGTTCCTCTCCGGCCCTGGACTCACCTCGCTGTGGATTTTGTCACAGATCTACCCACTTCTGGAGGTAACACAGTTGTTATGGTTATAGTAGACCGATTCTCTAAAATGTGCCGCTTGATTCCTCGCCCCAAACTACCTACTGCTATGGAATCCGCGCTGGATCTGTTTAATTATGTCTTTCGAATATACGGCTTACCTGAAGATATCGTCTCAGACCGAGGAGCACAATTCACATCTCGGGTCTGGAGGCAGTTCTGCAAGCTTCTAGGCATAACTGTTAGTCTGACTTCGGGTTACCACCCCCAATCCAACGGAGAGGTCGAACGATACAACCAAGAATTAGGGAGGTTTCTCCGTCAGTATTGTGCCTCCCAACATGACTGGCACAAATACCTCCCGTGGGCAGAATATGCCCGCAACTCCATCATACACTCCGCTACTAAACTCACACCCTTCCAATGTGTCTATGGTTATCAACCTGCATTCTTCCCGTGGGACAAGACACCTGCTGACGTCCCGGCCCTGGATGAGTGGCTCAAGCGCAGTGCCCGCACCTGGGAGATGGCACATGTCCATTTACGCCGCGCCCTACACACACGCCGGCTCAACGCGGATCGCCGTCGTCTTCCAGCCCTAATCTATCATCCGGGACAGAGGGTATGGCTTTCGACACAAAACCTGCATTTGAAACAGCGTAGTAAAAAGCTTAGCCCATGGTACATCGGGCCATTCAAGATACTCAGCAGAGTCAACGCTGTCTCGTATAAGCTCCTTATGCCTGCTCATTATCGTGTCAATCCTGTCTTCCATGTCTCTCTCCTTAACACTAGAGCTCCTAGAGAAGCGAAAAATTTCACAGGGCTTGGTAGGGTCCATGTAGCCCACTCCCCTGCTGTGAAGGGATTAACGCCCATTGTCTTGGTAATGCGGTGGAAGCGGCTCACCCCCAGCTCATACGCCTGCCAAAGCACAAGCTGGCTCACCCCCAAGCTCATATGACCAAAACACCAAACGTGATACTTCACGAAAAAGTTGAAGTTACAAGCAGACTGTATGTTACCGATACTACAACAAACGGCAGAAAATTTGTAGACTCGTGTTTCAAAAGTTACAATTCAATCGCACGTAGAGACGACAGTTTCTCTAATGAGTCCCGTCAAACAATAAAAATAAATAAAAATGTTTGAATCTTGCTCTTTGTATATTTCATATACTATACTATATAATATTTGTTGTAATCAAACACTTTCTGTTTCCGCGTTTGAATTCGCGTTTGAAAAGCTAAGAAATTATATGGCGCAATTAGCTTGATGCTAATGTTATATAGGAAATCCCATATCATTGCTAGCGAAAATTAGCATGGTCGCGTTGCATCACTGCATCACTGATAAATGTTGTGATCTAAACAGCAGGCTGGAAAAGGAGAGGAAAAGACAGGAAAACAAATTCATGTGCTCTCTATCTATCTATCTATCTATCTATCTATATTTGTGTTAGAAGCATTTGATAGAAGCATTTGTGTTTCTGCTTGTTTGTGATCTAAACAGCAGGCTTGAATCTTGCTCTTTGTACATTTCTTATACTATCTATCTATATTTGTGTTAGAAGCATTTGATAGAAGCATTTGTGTTTCTGCTTGTTTGTGATCTAAACAGCAGGCTTGAATCTTGCTCTTTGTACATTTCTTATACTACCTCTCTATCTATCTATCTATCTATCTATCTATCTATCTATCTATCTATCTATATTTGTGTTAGAAGCATTTGATAGAAGCATTTGTGTTTCTGCTTGTTTGTGATCTAAACAGCAGGCTTGAATCTTGCTCTTTGTACATTTCTTATACTATCTATCTATCTATATTTGTGTTAGAAGCATTTGATAGAAGCATTTGTGTTTCTGCTTGTTTGTGATCTGTGATCTCTGTGATCAGAGACTTTCTGGGTGAGGCTGCTGCCTCAGTCTTGCTCTGTGAATTAACATAATAAAGGGGGATGTTTGGCTTTGCTAATTGCTGGCAAGAAGGAGAAGAAGGAGGGGTGATGTCCTCAGAATCCTGAATTCTCAGGAGCTCTAGTGTTAAGCCAGTTCACTATAGTCCGTTCACCACTCCCCCTGTGCCCACTAGCCCTCCGGATCCCCTGGAAATCGACGGTCGACCGGCATACATCGTCCGAGAGCTTCTGGAGTCTCGGCGCCGAAGGAACGGACTCCAGTACCTCGTGGACTGGGAAGGATATGGTCCCGAGGAGCGGGCCTGGATTCCGGCGAGGGATGTCCTCTGCCCTACCATGATCGCGGATTTCCACGCAACACACCCCAACTTTCCCGCTCCCAGGCGCCGCGGTAGACCCCCGGCTCGTCGTAGAGCGTCAGGTGCCGCTCCTTTGAGGGGGGGTACTGTAAGGAATGCCACCTGATCTCCACCTAACCAGCCTCACCTGACGCTCATCACCACACCCCCTGTATCTCTACTTAAACGCCCACATTCCACTTCCTAGTCGCGAAGTATTGCCGACTCATGCCGCGTACCAAGCCTTTCTATTACCTGTCTGCTTTCCTGTGTTCCGACCCTCGCTTACGTCCCCGACCTTGTCTCCTGCCTAGTCCCTCTGTACCTCCTGACTTCGGCTCCCCCGGTATGACCCTGGACCGTCCTGACCACGCCAAGACAACGCAGTTGTTACTAGTCATAGTGCTCGTGATACACCTGCCTGTGTTTGTACCAGCGTTTCATTTCAATAAAAGCGCTGTTCTTCCGCATTTGGATCCCTCTCTGCCTGTTCAATACATTACAACATCAAGAGCATGCAACATAATTTTTTACTAAAACAAAATAATAACATAATAACAACGATAATTTGAAAGTGGGGCCGGGGGGGACTGACGGACTGAGGGACGGACGGACGGGGGGGGGGGGATTGTAGGTGACGACGACAATTGCAGCGACATCTCAGTCAAGCGAACCGAAACACTCAAGCGCCTAACGTTAGTTAGTCTGACTAACTTAATATACTACTAATCAATTGCATCAATTGTGTTAAATATTGAAATTACATCTGGTGACTTGACTAGGACTTGAAGTTTAAGACTTGGGACTTGACTCGAGACTCGCTTGTATTGACTTGGGACTTGACTCGAGACTTGATTGTATTGACTTGGGACTTGACTCGAGACTTGATTATGAAAACTTGAGACTTACTTGTTACTTGCAACTTAGTGACTTGTTCACATGTCTGGTACATACAGTACATAATACTGCTTATATTCTAGTACTTAGTATGCATTTTCTTTACAACTGTTTATTCATACTCACAAACACAACTGCGTCCTTCATAGTCCTTCGTAGCTCTTCTTAGCCATTCTTATCTAACTTCCAGTTTATCGTTCTACCCAAACAACTCCACATAAACTTCAGCTAAAGTAAACCTTTTCTTTTTCTATGATATCCAAAAGTATATGCAATCGAAATATTCACTAACAAAATAATCTACGACTGCTTCAATTTCGCCAACCCGAGTCAATCGCGTATTCTAGTTTAGCTTAGCTTACCTTAGGTTAGCATGGCTTGTTTCACTACCAATATGGCTTGTTGTGATGCGCATTGAAATTCCCAAAGACAAGCAATCACAAATCACGGCAAGTGAGGTGTTCATCTTTTCAGCTTCGACTGAGCTATTGGTTAGAACAGCCATCAATCACTTCGAAGGTGTCAACCTGGTTGCTTTTGCAGTAACTTGATACTCCCCCCCCTTCCCCCTTTACACCTCACAAGGCTGAGGTGTGAAAAGCTGTCATTCAAAACCACCACCCCCCTCCAGACCAATAAAAGCTACGGAATTCAAAAGTTAACAGATGCAGCTTTGCAATTTGAGAACAGATTAGGTAAAACGGCGCTGCAATGTCGCTGATAGGTCAGCGCTGATGTCGCTGCTCGCAGCAAAGGAGAGGATTATGTATTTTTATAAAAATTACATGTGCAAGCAAATAAAGGTATTTACCAACATTCCATACGCTGTTTGAAAGTGTGATGTGGATGCTTTGATAGAAAGTGAATTTTAGGTAACAAAACATGGTCATCTTTATTCGTAGACTTTTTAAAAGGGCAATTTAAAGGGCAAGTCAAGTTGCACATGTAAACTACATGGGTGTGTTCAGAACGGGACTTTTCGCGAACAGTTATGTGAAGATGGCTGAAATTGATATGCAGGAAGTTATACTAGTTCTAAAAAATACAATTAATGTGTTTGCGTTTTAATAATAATTATAATATTATAATTTAATAATTTTTTGTGGATAAACAGATTTTGGCCAATGACGGGACCACTAGGGGCGCTACTGCACAAAGTGCACTAACACAAAACCCTTGACTTAATGCAAATGAAGGATACAATAACCACAGTTAACTGGTACAAAGACAAGACATACTGTATATAGACAGATAAATGACCCTCAGGTGTCGGGATCCTAATAGACATACTGTATATAGACCCTCAGGTGTCGGGATCCTAATAGGCTCCGCCCGCCTGAGAGACAAACACAATGCAACAACAGGACAACAAACTACAGCCTTCAGATGGAGGCAGCAGGCACAGGACCTCCGTACCGTGACGATATGTTGTGCAGACAATTTTTTTTCCAGTCTATGAAAGAGAACCCAGAACCCTGATGAGCTAATTTAATGGCTTTACATCTTCACTAAATAAATATTTAGAAGTCCATTACCTGTTAAAAACTGCACTCTGTATCAATCATTCTTTTTTACTCTTAGCTGGCTTATAGAGCCAAGAGCTGATTTTTTTTTACAGCTGTTCAACACATTCAGACACATTTGAGTGAAGGTGCATGAGCGAACTCACCAGACAGAATCAAATTTCACAAACAAAAAATAAACAGATGCCTTCAAAATAAAAACTGAAATTTTATTTCATGTCCTTATCACAGTGTAATAGGTGTCATAGTCATACATTCACTATTGACTTCTAACTTATCAACAATCTGATGCGAGCTGGTCAGAGATAGTCAGTGCCAGATGTGGCCTGCTGGCCGTAAAATGCCCAGTTCTGCTCTACAGTGTTCATTTATCTATAACTAACCCAAACCCTAAACCTAACCCAAACCCTAACCCTAACCCTAACCCTAGGAAGTGAAGTGAAGGAATACCTAAATGGACAGAAGTCAGGAAAGGTAGTTCAAACCCATGCAAAAGATAAAGATATACAAGTAATGACAATAAATGATAATGTCAATATCATATTCAGATGTTCATGAGATGAACTTGCCAATTTACAAATTTTAATCAATAGCAAGGCATGTACTTTTTGCACTACACACACTAATTGGCACAGAACATTAAAGCAGTGATGGCCATTAAAGGCCATTAAAGCAGTGATGGTCATTAAAGGACATTAAAGCAGTGATGGTCATTAAAGGCCATTAACACATGATACTGTTCTTAACTTCTTATAACATTATCAATTACTAATACTCTCACCAGCACTGCAAACATAATACATCATATCCGTTTGACCAGTTTATGTTTATTTTGGAATATTATATTGTTTATTATATGGAACATAAAATATTAGTTACTGTTTTTCTACCTTGTTATTTCAGATTTGTAGTAAAGGTCTTGTTCTTGTTCTTCTCAGTAGAAGCCAGTGGGTGAAGTCTGTGGAAGACAACACACTTTATAGAGGCTCTGCTGTTGACTCAGACCCTCCTCCTCACAGCCCCGCCCCCTCACAGCCCCTCCTCCTCACAGCCCCTCCTCCAGACAGCTCCTCCTCCTCCCAGCCCCTCCTCCTCATAATTCTGAGGAGCAGCTGCCAATTCCAATGAAGTGTAAATGAAACGATGTGGAATGATTCTGTAGCATTTAAAATAAGCAATAACACAATAAGTAGTGAGCCTAGGACAAATTTCTGTGACTTATTTAGACAGGAGACAGACACAAAGTAAGGCAGCACAATCATTTAGGATTAAGAAATGACAAGTGAAAGTAAACTACAGTGTGTAGTGCTGGAGTTCTTCACTCTTAGGGTTTAACCCCTTTGACGTCACTAATTACAGGACAAAATCTCCTGCCTCTGACAGTGATGCCTCACATCCAAATGTGCTGAATGAATTCTATTATGAATTCTATGCATGGTGTATCACACAGAACAACGTAGTGGCAAGAAAGACCTGGTCAAGTGGTCAGAGGATGTGAAGATGAGATGCCAGATGATCTCATGGATATCTTCAAAATAACCTTGACCTGGCATCAACATTTTTATTTTCACAAGATATAGATGACTTCCTCCTTACTTAAGCTCAGCAGTAGAGCAGTACACAGAATACACTGAATACTTTCTGTGAATTCAGGCCATCAACACTTTTATGACTAAGCAATTTTTGTGGTGACAGAACTGAGAATACAAAATGTGCAGCTCAATAGACACATCAAGGTGTCAGTCACACAGGATGCAGCTGTTCTCAAAGATTATCGACCAACTTATTATTTAAGATGTTAAATAATAAGTATAGACATAGTGTAGATTACTATATAGATAGTATAGATAAGAATAGACAGATAGAGGTATAGATGTCTGTTCCAGTGTGATGGCTGTTCCAGTGTGATGGTTGTTCCAGTTCAGAGTCTATTATTTCTTTGTTTATTTTTACCATGTGTACATTTTTGAAAACATTGAAGGTGTGAAAAATGAAATAACACATGTAGTCATCAAGGGCACTTATCATTCCTCTGAAGAACGGCATCATGAACATTGTCATGGTGTGCAGAGTGGTCAGAATGTTTTAACTTCATAAACTCTGAGATGTTAAAATGGTGTGATGGGGACATAATGGCACAAACCCAGAGATGCGCACACCATGTGTAACACACTGAAATCCCCTTGGCAAGATGTCAACTCTCAAGTGTCAATTTTCACAGGTTACAGATGACTCTTTAATTCAGGATACCATGAACTTCTTTAATGAGACAAGAACAGCTATTGTGGCAGAACAGAAAACCACATGTGTGTCTCAGCAGTATTAAAACCTCAATGTGTCGAAATTCACACATTTCTGCGAATGGTGCATGCAAACTCATATCACTTCTGAACCCTTTCAAAATTCAAACCACAGATGTTTCGGCAGAAACATTTTTTTAAATAATGTTTCCTTTGGTATAGGCGGGGGCACAAATCATGCTTTTGAATTTAAAAGCTGAACAGACAAAACTACAAAATATATTTAAAATATCAAAGGTTTAGAACAGTGGTGGGGGAGGGGGGGGCAGGTAGGGAGTGTGACAGTATTGTTGTCAGAATAAGATGAATGGAAAAAGACGTATATAGCGGTCCAGGTTCACCCAGGCTGATCCCAGGTGGAGCAAATCTAAAATGAGGTAAAGGAGCAGAAGGTGATGGAGCAGAGAGAGGGTGTAGCTGAGCATCCACCTCCTGACTTACCCAAATGGAAAGACCAGAGTGGTTGAGTATTAAACTCACAGATTCATCCTCCTGAGTGAGAAGACCGAAGTGGTTGACAGAACCAGTGATGAAGGTGGAGGAGGGACTGCTCACTAAAGCTGCTGTTCATAATAAAGGGAACTGTTCTGAAAATCATAACAAACATAGCAAGAACAGACTACATCAGCATCAGAGACAGAACATGGTAATGTGTCAACAGAGACAGATGGACACTTACCTTGTCCAGTCCAGCATTCTACCATCAAACAGAGAGCAAGAGACGTGAGCTTGTGTGCCTTGGATCTTGGGCCGTTCCCTTCTTCCTCCACGCCTTTCCGTCACTTTGGTAGAGGATCATTTTGGTTTCATCAGTCCATAGGACTGTGATCCAGAATGTCTGTGGATCATCTGGCCTTCTGATTCTTGCTACTGTTGAGGGGTTTGCATCGAGCTGTATGGGCTCCATAAGTCTGCTCTCGTAGTCTTCTCCGAACAGTGGACTGGGATACCTTCAGCCCTGCTCTATGGAGGTTGTTGGTGATCTGGCTTTCTGTAGTTTTTGGGTTCTTCTGTTCTTGTGCTAGGACAATTCTTCTCTCATCAGAAGATCTAATCGGGTATCAGTTCTTCCTTCATCCATAAACTCCAGATAGTTCAGAAGTCTGCTGCCTGTCTCCTCACCCACACTCACACATGTCACCACATCACTCCTGTCCTTCAAAGTCTCCACTGGCTCCCTGTCAAATATCGTATCCAGTTTAAACTCCTTCTTCTAACCTACAAAGCCCTTAATAATCTTGCACCTTCTTACCTATCTGATCTTCGTCCCTACAAACCATCTCGCTCTCTCAGGTCTTCCTCTGCTGAACTACTAAGCTCCCCTACATTACACCTCCAAGGTTTTGGTCACCGAGCTTTTTCTCGAATGGCACCTCCACTCTGGAATTCCCTCCCTTCTCCAGTTAAAAATTCTTCTTCTCTTTCCACTTTTAAAACAAACTTAAAAACATATCTCGTTGCACTGGCCTATAACACTCCCCTTACCTTCAATATCTGACTCCAAACCCTTACACCACTGTCAACTCCACGTATACTGGTCTACTGTATTTTACTCCATCATCAGCTCCCAATATGTTACCATCCTTCATGACCTCTTCCCATTTACAGCTTTATTCTTATTGTCTGTTGACTGTACTTTTTCCATCTGTCTGTTCTGTTACTCTTAAATGTAAGCGTCTTTGGATTCCTGAAAAGCGCTATATAAAAATGACGAATTATTACTATTATTATTATTATCAGTGGGTGTTGTTTTTCTTGGTCAACCCACCAGGGGACTGATTTGACAGGATCAGGATATGTCGTGTGAAATTTGGATACCTGTAACTGTCCACTTTTTCCAAAATGGTGCAAGAACACCATGCTGTTCTTCAAACACAATTATATATATATATATATATATATATATATATATATATATATATATAAAAGAATAAAGGGAACACTTAAACAACACATCCTAGATCTCCATGAGTAAAATATTCCAGTTGAAAATCTTTATTGCATAGTCGCATGCGTTGAGAACAAAATAACAAAAAATGATCATTGTAAATCAAAATTATTATCCCATTGAGGTCTGGATTTGGAATCATACTCAAAATCAAAGTGGAAAATTAAAGGACAGACTGATCCAACTACAGTGGAAATTCCTCATGACAGGTTAAAATGAGGCTCAGTAGTGTGTGTGGCCTCTACATGCACGTGTGACCTCCCTACAACACCTGGGCATGCTCCTGATGAGGTGGCGGATGTTCTCCTGAGGAATCTCCTCCCAGACCTAGATTAAAGTGTCAGTAAACTCCTGGACAGTCTGTGGTGCAATGTGGCGTTGGTGGATGGAACGAGACAGGATGTCCCAGATGTGCTGGATTGGATTAAGGTCTGGGGAACGAGCAGGCCAGTCCATAGCATCAATGTCTTCATCATGCAGGAACTGCTGACACACTTCAGCCACATGAGGTCTAGCATTGTCATGCATCAAAAGGAACCCAGGGCCCACTGCACCTGCATATGGTCTCACAATGGGTCTGAGGATCTCATCCCAGTACCTAATGGCAATCAGAGTACCTCTGGCAAGCACATTGAGGTCTGTGTGGCCCTCCAAAAAGATGCCTCCCCACACCATTACTGACCCACTGCCAAACCAGTCATGCTGGAGGATGTAGCAGGCAGCAGAATGTTCTCCTCCAGGCTCTGTCAGCTCTGTTACACGTGCTCAGTGTGAACCTGCTCTCATCCGCAAATGGCAAATCTGCCAATCTTGGTGTTCTCTGGCAAATGCCAATCTCCCTGCATGGTGTTGGGCTGTAAGCACAAGCCCCACTTATGGATGTTGGACCCTCATACCAGCCTCCTGGAGTCTGTTTCTGACAGTTTGAGCAGAAACATGGATATCAGTGGCCTGCTGGAGGTCATTTTGCAGGGCTCTGGCACTACTACTCCTGTTCCTCCATGCACAAAGGAGGAGTTAGTGGTCCTGTTGTTGGGTTGTTGCCCTCCTACGGCCCCCTCTATGTCTCCTGGTGTACTGGCCTGTCTCCAGAATCACCAATAGGAGGACAATATCTATCCCCTGTTATGTCCTATGATAGTGTTGTGTATTGTGTTTGCTGTCTGTTCCGCTCCAGACTCCGCTCCAGACTCCGCTCCAGACTCCATTTCACCCTGCACTATATAAGGCCCTTCCCGGTGCCTCCCAGCGAGACATTTTTGCTCCTTGGTGGTTGGTTGTTAGTTATTAGTATTCTGCTTTTGTACCTCATCTTAGAACTCTGGTTTTTGACTGTTTTGAACTTGTTTATGCTTTTTGCCTTTGCCCCTGTTGGATTGTCTGCCGGTTGTACATTTTGTAAATATTCTACGTGTTGTTGGTGTTCTGGTAAGTAGGGAGTGGCTGCCATTTTGTTTTGGGATTTGGGTTTGTTTGTATGGTTTTTTTTTGTTAGGGAGTTAGGGTAGTACTGTATGTTTGTTTTCTGTTAGAGTAATTAGTGTTTGGTTTATTTTATAGTTCAGTTCTGTTTGTTATGTTGGCCTGGGCCACTCCTGAAGCTGAGACCAGTTACGTGTATGTATATATCTTGTAAATTACAATTTCTGTATAATACACCTTTAACCACCCACTCCTGTTGTCCCATCATCACTAACATTCGCACTGCTGTTCACATACACCACTGTTACGGTCCTCACGCCTAGACAGGCCGTAACAGAATTGGGGGCTCGTCCTCCTTTCTTTTGGCTCTTTGTTTGCTGCTTCTTTTGGTTTTGGCTGGTGGGTTTTGTTCTTTGTGGGTGGGGGTGTGTGTGTGTGTGTGTATGTAAAATGCCGGACTTTGACCTTACCCAGTTCACTGTTTATCCGACTCTTGAACAGTTTGATGATTGCCGCAAGGTTGACTTATTGTTGGTGGCTGATTTCTTTAGTGTGGATGTGCCTCGTTTGGCTCCCAAGAGAGAGATTAAGAGGATTTTGGAGGCACAGTTGGTTAAGGACGGGATCTTGCCAGACCGAGACAAATCGCCTGGTGTTGCACCGAGTTTGGCCCAGGGGCTGGAAGCAGCGGAGGCTGTAACCGACTTCATGGCTAGGCCCAGCATGGAACCTGGTGTTTACCGTTCTCATGAGGTGGATCCTGTGCTAGCAGTGAAACTGAAGGAGCTAGAGCTGGAAATTAAGATACAGGAACGCGAGGCAGAGCTACTCAGAGTCAGGGGGTTGCAAGTGGAGGCTGACAAAGAGATTACCCTGAAGAGGTTGAGTATGGGCTTGGAGAAACCTATACCTCATCCTCGGAAGGTATCCTCACCAGCACCAGTTCCCCTTTCTCACGTGAGTTCACCAGTCCCTATGCCTCGTTCCTCACGTACATCTACAAGTCCAGCAAGCCCAACCGTGAGTACTGCTTTTGATGTCAGTAGACATATTGGCCTAGTTCCTGTGTTCAGGGAAAATGAGGTAGATGCCTATTTCCCCATTTTTGAGCGCATAGCCACCACACTTAGTTGGCCACAGAGTCTTTGGTCGCTGCTGCTACAGTGTAAACTTGTAGGAAAAGCGCAGGAAGTGTGTTCCTCTCTGTCTCTTGAACAGAGCTTAGATTATGACATTGTAAAATCCACTATATTGAAAGCATACGAGTTAGTACCTGAAGCCTATCGACAGAACTTCAGGCGTCTGGCTAAAACCCAGAGCCAGACCTTTGTTGAGTTTGCTAGAGAGAAATCTCTCCTATTTGATAAGTGGTGTGCAGCCTGCAGTGTAACAACTCTTGATCAACTCAAAGAGCTTGTGTTGCTAGAAGAGTTTAAGAATTGCCTTCCTGAGAAAATGGTGGTCTACCTTAATGAACAGAAGGTAGTTAATTTGTCTTCTGCTGCTACATTGGCAGACGAATTTGTGCTGACACACAAAACTGTATTTCATTTAACTCCCCGAAGTGTAAACCCTAGTCGACCTGTTATGTCCAGACCTGTTGCTTCTTCAGAGTCTCGGGAAAACACTTCAGCCACAGACAAACGGGAATGTTTTTATTGTCATATGCAAGGCCATCTCATTGCTGCATGTCCTACTTTGAAGCGTAAAAATGATCGTCAAAACCCTACTGTGAAGAAAGTCAATGCTTTTAGCTCCAGCCCTACAGAGGAGACACTAGGATGTCGAGCCACTGTTTCAGCCACAGTAGACCCTGTGTTTAAACCATTTGTGTTTTCTGGGACTACCTCACTAACTGAGGATTGTACACATAAACAGCCCATATCCATCCTACGGGACACTGGGGCTGCTCAGTCATTTATTTTGGAGAGTGTGTTGCCATTCTCTGTAGAGTCTTATTGTGGTAGTGATGTGCTTGTCCAAGGAATAGAACTTGGAGTACTTAGGGTTCCTCTGCATCGTGTATATCTATGTACTGAGGCACTTACTGGCTATGTTAAAGTTGCGGTCAGTTCTAAACTGCCTGTCACAGGTGTGTCGTTTATTCTGGGCAATGATCTTGCTGGTGGTACACTGTTCACTCTACCAGAAGTGGTAGATGAACCTGTGGATGTTTCACTCGATAAAGACCTCGATGCAGTGTTTCCTACATGTGTGTTGACTCGTGCACAGGCACGTAAATTCCGTGACATAGATTTGGCAGAGACATTTATGAATCCTAACCCTGTTGTGCCCCCTAGCCCTGTTCCTGATGTGACAAGGGATATTAGCAAACGTGAGTTGGGATCACAAGTAGAGGAGTCCAGTGTTCCTCCTCCTGTTACTAGAACAGCATTAATCAGAGCACAAAGGGCTGATCCAAGCCTGGTCCCTTTCTTTAATGCAGTTACGGAAAACCCCCTCTCACTAGACACTCGTGTGACATATTTTTATACAGATGGCGTCCTGATGAGAAAATGGTCTCCAGCAAATGCCAGGGGTGTGTGGGATGATGTGCACCAAATAGTAGTTCCCCAACCATTTAGAACGCATGTTTTGTCCTTAGCCCATGACCACCCCTTGTCGGGTCATTTAGGCATTCGAAAAACAGTTCAGCGCCTATTGCAGCATTTCTTTTGGCCAGCAATGAAATCTGATGTTAGTCATTGTCGGTCTTGCCATACCTGTCAACTTGTTGGGAAGCCAAATCAGGCCATTCCTTCTGCTCCTCTCTGTCCCATACCTGTGGTAGGAGATCCATTTGAACGGTTGTTGATAGACTGTGTTGGACCTTTACCGAAGTCTCGTTCAGGAAATACTTACCTTCTGACCATAATGTGTGCTGCTACAAGGTTTCCTGAGGCCATTCCATTACGCTCGTTGAAGTCAAGATCTGTAATAAAAGCCCTTGTAAAATTTTGTACTACCTTCGGTTTGCCAAAATGTGTACAATCGGACCAAGGGTCCAATTTCATGTCAAAACTCTTTGCTCAAGTTATGTCAGATCTGCATATACAGCACCAAGTGTCGAGTGCTTATCATCCTGAGTCCCAGGGTTGCTCACCCTGTCTTTTAGTACCAAAGCCTGATGGTACTTATCGCTTCTGTACTGACTACAGTAAAGTGAATGCAGTCACCATACCAGACTCGTTTCCTCTTCCCCGAATGGAAGATTGTGTAGACCGTGTGGGGTCTGCAAAGTTTCGCTACGCCAGACAACTTCCTACAATATACAGTGATGGCTTTTGGGTTGCGAAATGCTCCTGCTACATTCCAACGGCTCATGAACATTGTGCTAAAAGGTGTGTCGAACTGTGAGGCCTATCTGGATGATTTGGTTGTGTACTCTGACACTTGGGAGGAACACATGAAGTCCTTAGAAACTGTGTTTTCTAGACTGCATGGTGCATCATTGGTGCTTAATCTGGAAAAGTGCGACTTTGGGAAAAGCACAATTTCTTACCTTGGCAAGTTGGTAGGACGTGGTCAGGTGCGTCCCCTTGATGCCAAAGTCCAAGCGATAAACGCCTTCCCTCCTCCCCGGTCTAAACGTGAGCTTAGGCGTTTCCTCGGACTGGCTGGTTATTACCGTTGTTTTTGTAGAAACTTTTCAGATGTTGTTCTGCCGCTTACCTCTCTCTTGCGTAACAATGTTCCGTTTTTGTGGTCTTCTGCTTGTCAGTCTGCTTTTGTGTCTGTAAAGAATCTACTGTGTAGTTCACCTGTGCTTGCTGCACCAGATTTTGCTAAGCCATTTAAGCTAGAGGTTGATGCCAGCTGTACCGGGGCCGGCGCAGTGCTCCTACAGGAGGACTCATGTGGAATAGACCACCCAGTGTGTTACTTCTCAAAGAAGTTTGCTAGACACCAATTGGCCTATAGCACCATAGAGAAGGAAGCATTAGCTCTTCTTTTGGCCTTACAACATTTTGAGGTTTACCTGGGTAGTAGTTCTGAACCTATTTTTGTGTTCACGGATCACAATCCTTTGACTTTCTTGCATCGAATGTCCAATCTGAAACAACGCCTTATGCGCTGGTCCCTTATTATCCAAGGTTTTAACATTTGTATTAAACACAAACGGGGCTCTGAGAATGTTGTGGCAGATACCCTCTCTAGGTGTTAATTGGAATGTGTTGGGTTACCTGTGATTTGGTGGGAGGTCTCACACTTATGGGGGGGGGGGGGGGGGGGGGGGGGGTGTTATGTCCTATGATAGTGTTGTGTATTGTGTTTGCTGTCTGTTCCGCTCCAGACTCCGCTCCAGACTCCGCTCCACCCTGCACTATATAAGGCCCTTCCCGGTGCCTCCCAGCGAGACATTTTTGCTCCTTGGTGGTGTTGGTTGTTTGTTATTAGTATTCTGCATTTGTACCTCATCTTAGAACTCTGGTTTTTGACTGTTTTGAACTTGTTTATGCTTTTTGCCTTTGCCCCTGTTGGATTGTCTGCCGGTTGTACATTTTGTAAATATTCTACGTGTTGTTGGTGTTCTGGTAAGTAGGGAGTGGCTGCCATTTTGTTTTGGGATTTGGGTTTGTTTGTATGGTTTTTTTTGTTAGGGAGTTAGGGTAGTACTGTATGTTTGTTTTCTGTTAGAGTAATTAGTGTTTGGTTTATTTTATAGTTCAGTTCTGTTTGTTATGTTGGCCTGGGCCACTCCTGAAGCTGAGACCAGTTACGTGTATGTATATATCTTGTAAATTACAATTTCTGTATAATACACCTTTAACCACCCACTCCTGTTGTCCCATCATCACTAACATTCGCACTGCTGTTCACATACACCACTGTTACGGTCCTCACGCCTAGACAGGCCGTAACACCCCTAAAAGAGGACAATATCTATCCCCTTTGACATCACTAATTACAGGACAAAATCTCCTGCCTCTGACAGTGATGCCTCCCATCCAAACGTGCTGAATGAATTCTATTATGAATTCTATGCATGGTGTATCACACAGAACAAAGTAGTGGCAAGAAAGACCTGGCCAAGTGGTCAGAGGATGTGAAGATGAGATGCCAGATGTTCTCATGGATATCTTCAAAATAACCTTGACATTGCATCAACGTTTTTATTTTCACAAGATATAGATGACCAGCAGTAGAGCAGTACACAGAATACACTGAATACTTTCTGTGAATTCAGGCCATCAACACTTTTATGACTAAGTAATTTTTGTGGTGACAGAACTGAGAATACAAAATGTGCAGCTCAATAGACACTTGTGTGAAGGTGTGAAAAATGAAATAACACATGTAGTTTTGCCGTGTTAAACAAACATTAGTGTTCTCAACAATGTTACAGTGTTGAGATGAAGAAGTCATCAAGGGCACTTATCATTCCTCATCACATCAAGGTATCAAGTCACACAAGTTGCAGCTTTTCTCAAAGATTATCGACCAACTTATTATTTAATCTGTTAAATAATAAGTATAGACATCAGTAGCGAACCGTGACCATTATACCTGGGCCCGCTACCATCCCCCCCGAAAAAAAATTGTTTCCTCTCCTAATTAACTGCAATTTAAAAAATATATAAAATTGAGAATGAATCGAAACTAGCTAGCGGTGGTACGCTAACGACAGCTAGCATCGCCACAGCGGGCAGATATTATCATACAGTTAAGCCCGCCCATTAAGAGGGAAGATATGATTGGTCAATTTTGCTGTCATTTGAAACTGTTATTGCGCTGAATTATAACTGCCAGGCCCTCTGTAAACGAACAGCGGGCATCACAGTCCTGATAGGGGGAAACACAGGCGCTTCCACTTAACCCCTCACCTTCCAACACAGATTGAATAGACACGGGTGAATAATTTATTTGCTTATATTTTTGTAATTGTTTAGATGTCGATTGTCAAACTGTAAGCAGATAAAATAAAATTGGATAAATTATATATATTTATGTTTTAAGAATATTCGGCAGATCGGTGCGCGCTGTTCCTGCTCATCAAAATACCACCTGTTGTCACACCCGAGGGAGGAGGCACGACGAGATATGACGGTGTAACACAGAACGTTTATTTACACTGAACAGACGTGTAAGCTCCAAGCGGAGAGTGAGCAAAACACAGATACACTCACACTGGCATGAAACTTTGAACAGCGTGTCGGTGCTCCCGTGGACCTAGCGCCCGGTGGCCACCTGCGAGGAGCCTCGGCCACCTTCTTGGGCGCCACCGGAGTTGGAACTCGGCGCCGCGCGCTGGCAGGTATCCGCAACGTCTCCAACGGCGCGCCGAATCCCCACCTCGGGCCGCAGGCTGCGCCGAATCCCTTTTGCGCTCCTGGGGTGACCGGTGCTTCACCCCTCGAGGTGTCCATCGCTTCTTCCTCCACAGAGACACTCCGGCTCAGGGACATCGGCTCCTCAGCGATTGGGCAGCGGGAACAGTCCATGCTGCTCCCTGCCGATGGGGACTGAGGGGCTTCCTTCCCCGAGTAGGCGGTGCCCCCCGAACACCCAGAGGCGCTTTCTCCCTCCTCGCTCTCGTCACGCTCCGAGGGCGAGGAGCAAACGGACGGAGGGCGGCTGACCTCCTCTTCCTCCCCGTAATACACTGTAGGTGCCGAGTAGATGGAAGGGGGAGGACTGACGTCTTCCTCCGCACCGTGATGTTCGCCGGGCTCCGAGTAGACGGATGGAGGTGGACTGGCCTCCTCCCCTCCCTCCCCATAATACTCGGTCGGAGCCGAGTATACGGAAGGGGAAGGGCTAATCTCCTCCTCCTCCTCCTCTTCACTGGGGCGCTCGGTGTGCACTGGGTGAACGGATGGGATGGGGCTGCCCTCCTCTTCCTCAGGCGTTTCGGGAGCTACCGACCCGGAGGGGCAGTAGCTGGTCTCCTCTTCGTCCGAGCACCCGGAGGAGGGGAGACTCTCCTCCTCTCCGGAGTCCTCACTCCCGAACTCGACCTCAGGGGGAGAAAGGGCAAAGGTGGCCACCCCCACCGTTATGGGTTCCCCGTATTCCTCCTCGGGGAGAGCCAGGGTTGGAGCGTGGGGACTCTCGCTCCAGACCCTTGCGGCGGCCAGGCGGAAGCATTCCGCCTTTTCCTCGTTCCTGGCCGCCTGGGCTTGGCGCAGCAGGCTTGCACATACCGGATCCCGCTGCATGTCTGGTTCCTGCACCTTGGGGCGACGCGCAGGGGAAGAGACGTGACGGCCCTTTTCTTCCCCTTCTTCCTCGTGGAGGTGTACCCTGGCATCTTTGCGGCTCGTCTTTCTGTCACACCCGAGGGAGGAGGCACGACGAGAAATGACGGCAGGGCCGGAGTGGGACACTTTTTCAGCCCGGGAGTTTCATGCCCAAATCCAGCCCAAAATTATTTTTCCCTTCCAATCGGCCCAAACTAGAGATTGACATGAGCCGGCCCATCGGGAATCCTCCCGAATCTCCCGATTAGCCACTCCGGCTCTGTATGACGGTGTAACACAGAACATTTATTTACACTGAACAGACGTGTAAGCTTCAAGCGGAGAGTGAGCAAAACACAGATACACTCACACTGGCATAAAACTTTAGACAAAGACGAGCACAAGACACTGCGCGAACGCACATTAAATAGGTGATTAACACAGACCCTCGTGATCTCGAGACAAGGCACAGGTGCGACTACGAACACGCTCACGAACAACCCACACCCACGGAACTACATAGATGGACATAACGACACGCAGACCACGTAGCGGCACGCCCACAGGGAAGGGTCCGGAGCTGTCACCGTAACACCTGTTCTCTCGCTCATTATTGGTTGTAATACTTATAAACTAGAACTAGCTAGCTAGCTACCTCTAGATAACATAAATGCCGAAATGTAAAATTCCTTGCAATTCTAATAGACAAGAAAGTAGAATTAAATATTCCATATCGCACATTACAGTTTTTCTCAGTCAATTTGGTACATTTCTCACATCATGGTTTACATTGGCATCACAACTGCATTTCTCTAAACTGTATTTCTCAAAAAAGTATATTCTCATGGAAGCTAGCTAAGTTTTTGATTTCAAGAACACTGCACATTCTGTGGTATATCAAATGAAACAATACATGTTACACACAAAATACAAACTTACACAGAACACAAAGTTACACATCACTATATGTGAGAGACTGATTGAAAGAAATTGGACTGGAATCAAATTTGTACAGCAATATTGTTTGACTGTATTGTTCGCATTGCAATTTGTTGACAAAAACAAATCTGATTGAAATTCAGAAAAGACAGACAACTGACTGGGAAAACTTACTCTGCACATTCAAAACAACCTAAGCACATACAGCCTCCTCTTGTTGAGGCATGAAAATGGGACCTCTAACCCCTTATGACCTCATTTTGATGTCCTATATGGTATAAGAATGCAAAAATGCAATACAAAAAATTTTATTATCATGTTTAATTATCATGTGAATCTGGGACGTAGAAGCAACAAGACACGTCTAGTACCCTACATAACCCCCACCACTCTAATGGAGATGTAGAGCTCTATAATAATGGAGGTGTAGAGCTCTATAATAATGGAAGTGTAGAGCTCTATAATAATGGAGGTGTAGAGCTCTATAATAAAGCTCTATTATCACTCACATAGCCAAAAAAGGTAGAACATGATAGAATTTATTTATTAGGATGTGTTGATAAACAGTGTGTCCCAGTATTTAAACAGCATTATGTACAATTAGCCAAAGTAATAGAAAACCTGCTAAGCATATCTGACTTTGAACTAACTGAACTGGGCTCACGTGTACTTTATAACATAGCAATGTTATTCACATGAGCTCTTTACAGATCACATGCCATACTGCATATCTATCAGTAGTAGTCATCCTCTTCAGTGTTACTGTGTGAGGTACAGAGAGCCAACAGTGTTTGGTGGTTCTCCCTCATGGTACTGATGAGTTGTGGTTTGTCTTCAGTACACAGGAGCTCATTCCCTGTGACTTGTCCTGCTGCCTTCATCACATCCTCCATCATCTTCATCACTGGTTCCTGGAGGATGAATCTGCGAGTTTGAACTTTAACCACTCTGGTCTTCCCACTCAGGTCACTCAGGATGTGGACGACTCTTCTCACTTTCTCCTGGAACTCAGCTACACTCTCTCTCTTCTCCTTCACCTGCTGGATTTCTCCATGGATCTGCTCCACCTCGTCATGTTTCCTTCTGATGCTGAGCTCCAACTGGTAAATCTTGAATTCGTAGTCAGACACTTTACTTTGGTACGTTTCCACTTGGGACTCAGATTCTCTCACCTCCTCTTCTGCCTCACTGATAGCATCTGACGCTTGAGACATTTCTACTGCACCAGCACTCACCATGGCAGCGCCTAAACAGAGAGAGGGTAAATTTAATATTTGAACCTAAAGCTTACAAATTAAGTATTGTCTTGTAATTTTTTTTACTTCATCTTCATGTGTTATAGTCTATTTAATAATTACTGTATTTCCTACCAGCAATCCATCCAACAATTGGTATAACAAACAATCCT
This sequence comes from Brachyhypopomus gauderio, assembly GCF_052324685.1. NCBI lineage: Eukaryota > Metazoa > Chordata > Actinopteri > Gymnotiformes > Hypopomidae > Brachyhypopomus > Brachyhypopomus gauderio. The sequence goes on from NC_135216.1 coordinate 33,955,226, forward strand.
GCTCCAACTCCTGTTACTATCTCAGCATCATGTCTTCTCTTCTCCTGATTGCGTTTAGTTTCTTCAGCTGAGCCCAGATTGTGTCTGGCCTGCTCTAAAGCACTTATAGAGTCATTCAGTATCTTTTCATTAGACATCTGCTCTGTCCTCAAGTTATCTAAGTTATGCTGTCTATCTCTAATTTGCTGTTCACATTTTCCTTCAACTTCTGTAAGCTCCTCAAGGTGTTGATCAAGACCCTTCAGTCCTGTACTGGCTGCCTGTTCTGACTCCTCCAGACTCTGCTGGGTCTCCACTATCTGCTGTCTGATGGAGGTGTAGTTGGAGCACTGTCCACTAATGGGATTTACATCTGCATCTATGAGGGACTCGTAGACTCTGGTGATGGAGATGATGCCGTTCTTCAGAGGAATAATAACAGCCTCGGCTGAATCCTTCAGCAAAACCCTGTGGAGAAGCAGACAAGACATGTCAAACTATATTAAAATATCTTATTTTTTATTATTAATTCTGTGTAAAGTTTGAACAGTCATTAAGTAGCCTGCTTACCCATTTGATGAGATCTGGTTCATGTTAACCTGACAGAATAAGAAACGTGTTTCTTATTCAAGAATGTTGGATATTTATTTATCTTTATTTGATTAGTTTACTTTTATTCTACTCGTATTGTCAGTGTAGTTTACATGGAAACGCCATGAGAAGATGAAATTATCTATAGCGGTCTTCTAATGTTTTAATGTTCGAAAATACAATATACGAAATACCAAAAATATAAATGTTCGTCAATGTAAATACCTTTAAAATAACCTATGCTGAACAGGATCTTACTTATTACATACTGTACAGCACGCAACACGAAATAACTCAAAACATTACAAATTTATCAAAGTTAATACATTTAATCTCACTGCACTTGCCTGGGTGATTCGTCTTCTTCTGTGTCCCCACATAACGACGCATACGTGAGGCTGGATCCTCTAGCCTTTTAATAGTGACTCGCTTGTGTCCGTGTCAGATGGGAGGGTGCGTACGCTCGTCATGATCGGTTTTATTTCGCTGCTCATCACACACTAACGCTGTCTAAGCAACGATAAACTTGAGAAATTTGGTGTAGACACGCACTTTACCTCATACCTGTTAAGTCTCCCATTTTACCCCTCTTTCCTGTCGTCATCACGTATAAATATTTTCCAGTAAATTTCCCGTATTATAATATAATATTTTTTAAAAAAGCATTCCTTTTTTTGCCTCTCCAAAATGAATTGTGTCGCTAGTCTCGCGAGAGTGTCAACCTGCAGTAGCTCGAGTGTCAGTTCTCGCGAGATTAGTGCTGACAGCGGGAACAACAAACCCGACAATCAAATCATCAGAGATGAATGAATGTAACGAGACAGAAGGCGTTCCTACCAAAAAAGTAAAGACTTCGTGTAAAATATCTTGAAAAATGGGACAGCGAATTTACTGGTGGGGCTGGTGGGAATTCTCGAAGCAACCAGCGGAACATTTCTTTTATTTTTTAATTAAAAAAATGTATGCTTTACATACATTCATCATTTATTGCCTGCCCCTCTTACACACGGACGTTATTGCTGCCTGATGTTAGACGAGCACTCTCTTTCCGGCTAAGAAAAAAAGACATTTTTTCATGTGCACAAATAAACACCGAGAATCGAGTCTTCTGACTTGTCATTGCCGAATTTATAACGAAAGATAAAACAACGTTTAAATCAACGTATTAACACGAGCCAGCAGGGGGCAGCATAGTGTTGCTACAAAGAGCAAATCCACCCAGATCCACATTTTAAAAACGTTTTCTTCATGTAAAAACACCAGGAAGCGTTCACCAAATATACGCAATTTGTTGATCTCTAAGCTCTTTCTGCATAACCACAAACACAAATCTCATAACGGGCTCTATAGCCCCAACTCCCGTAGAGGAAATAGGACACTGTTGTGTAGTGAAGTTCCACATGTGCTCATGATAAAGGGCGCTGTTAGGTGTGCGAAAAAATACGTTCTTTGTGTGTTTATGTTGCAAAGAAAATGATAGTATAGCAGTGTCTCATAGAAAATGCGCTCACAAGAGTTCAGCGTCTCAGAGAAGACGCGGGCAGGCTCAAGATGGCGGACATTAGATGTACATGTACTTACAGAATGTACAGTATTTACTTTATACTACATTACTATATGTTTTCTTTTACCTGTACAATTTTAAAGGGTAATGTAAATTATAACATTTTTTTTAATTAACTTGAAGTGGTTTGGGGACATATTAAGGGTTTAACATATGACAATATGGTCTTTATAGGCATTTGTTATTTGTCCAAAATATTCCATATACACTGGGTGTGTACAGCCCGTTCAAGGATTTCAAATGTCTTAATACTAACAGGGCATAATTGTTAGACATTCAGCCATTAAGAGTCAGGAATCTGTGTTGATCCTCAACTTATCACTGTTTATTTGTGCATACAGAAACTTGGATTTTTTAAACATTGGGTATTTAGTCCAATGCAAATTTAAGAGAAAGAGAGACAGGAGAAGGAAAGGAGAGGGGTGGATGAGAGGGGAGGGGGTAGATGGAGAGGTGGTGCTGTATGTTCAGATGTAGTCTCCTTCCTCTTCCTCTGTGAATCCACTTTTAACAGCTGCTTGAATGCTCTTCATCTCTTCAGGGGCAGCAGAGGGCAGAATTGCCAGCAGCTCTTTATCAATCTTCTCCAGTCTTGAGTGTGTCTTCCTTTCAAACTCAGCCTTGTTGTTTTGCACAAGTTGCAAAATGGCTTTTTGAGCTGCATCACAGCCGTTCTGTAACTGCAGACGTTGCTGTCTGAACTCTGGCTTTTCTTTGTCCATGACCATAAGTTTTCCTAGTGAGCTGATCCGATCCATGAGGTGCTTGTCAGACACTTCAGTGTAGGTTCCTGAGATCATGTGGACCAAATTAGCAATGTTAGTGGCTTGAAATGCTTGATTGTAAAGTTGGTCTTTGGCAAAGAGCTTTCCATTATAGGAAAGTGATGGGGTGCACTCGGGTATAGAGACAAATCTTTTGAGACTTACGGTCAGGCTGGTTTTCACAATGTTGGACACCATCTGAAAGAAGCGCACCATCTTCTCCCACTGCTCCTTCACTCTGCCCATGGCATCCATACCTTTCACCAACATCTTGATGGTGGTGTTAAAGTCAATCTCTTTGGCTTCACAGTTCCTCATGCTGATCAAGATTTCAGTTAGTTCCTTATGGTTCTTCTCCATGTTCTCCACACTCTTCTCATGCATCACTCTGGTCTTGTCTAGTTGAGCTCTGCTCTGCTCTATGCGGAAACGAGCATTGTCTGCAGCTCTCTGTGAGGCAGTCTGCATCTCAGATTTACTTCCTTCTTTATTCATCATGGGTGGTTTTGGCACCATTGCAGGAGAATGTGTGACAGCTTTACTTTTGCTGTCAAATGCACGTGCTGATTCAATCAGTTTTCTGAATTCTTCAATCAGCTCCTTTGTTTTGGCTTCCTCACATTTTCTATCTGGTGAATATTTTGTCAGTTGATTACAGATGTTGATGCCCTGTTCACATATCATTTGAGCATAATTCTTTGCTTCACATTGTGGGGATTTTTCTAAACTCTTATTGATTCTTTTCAATTGATCTAATGCAAACTTTGATTTTGGACATTTATTCTTCTGATCATACAGCTCAGTCCACTGTATGTTCTCCTCCTGCACAAACTGCTGAATCAACTCTGCACATTTCAGGATTTCTGCAGACTTGCTGTAGATGTTTATTTCATCGATTCCATCTGAAGTTTTGTCCTGGCCTTTTGTGTGACTTACTATTTGAGTTATTACTTTTGAAACATTAGACATTTTTGATACAGGGTTACTTAGGGTTGATGCCAGTCCAGTAATTAAATTGGTAGTACACTCAGTCAGACTTGAAACAAAGTCCATCCCGATCATCTCCCACCCACTGGGAAGTGAATCCATTGCACTTTTGTAACTCTCGTGTGCTTCATTCAGTTGCTCTTCTAGGGCTTTCACTGCTTTTTCAGAGCGTTTCAAAGCTTCTTCTGATGACTCTTTCCTCATTTTGTTCTCTTCTAGTTTCTTCTTTATTTCATCTAACTCCTCTCCATAAACATGCTTAGCATTTACACATGCTTCCAGCAACTCTTGGATTATGTTGATGACATCACTGAATCCCTTTTCTGTTGCAGAAGCCAGAGTAAGGCAGTCATCTGCAATGACACGAATGTTCTCCAGCTGGTGAGGCAGAAAATTTTTAACAACCTCATCATCACCTTGGAACAGAATCTTCACAGAACTCTTCATGTAATCTGGGACAGTGAGGGTGTGGAGTCGAATCTGATCCATGTTCTTATGGGCTTCGTTGAACGCCCACCAGCCAGAGTTACACACCTGCATGAGGCAGGCGCGAAAGGACTCTGGGTATTTGATGTACTGGTAGCCTCCCTTGGGTGGGTTTTTGTTGATGGAGAAATCAGTTTGTGAAGAGATGAAGACCAGCTCTCCCATGATGGCTATGGAGAGTGGTGCAGGAGTCAGGTACCCCTCCCAGTTGACATAGGGCTGCATTATAAGCTTGGTTTGGTTTCTCATTTCCTCAGCTGTGGTGAGGCTTTGATTGATCTTCGCAATTTGGGAAGCCATTTTTCAGTAGTTTCTACAAAAACAAAAATAAATGACAATGAGTAGCAGTTTTTTAAAAGGTAAATTTAATTAGAATGGACATTATTGCCACCAAATCATTTAAACAAAGTAATTATACTACCTGTCTCTCTGTAGCTTACTTTTTTCTGTATTGGATATCCACCAGTGCTACTGTTGAATAATATATGCTATATCAGTTTCAGCTACGTTAGTTGCATATTTTTCTGTAATTTGCACATTCTGCCATTTGAGATACTTTCTTCTATGTGAATTCCATATGCTGCTATGGTAACATAGCATAAAATGTTATTTGCATATTGTGCAGTCTTAGCTAAATATACCGTTTGCACAGGTTTGCACATTCTTCTTTTAGGTCAGCTTTGAACAAAATGACAAATCTCCCTCCTTTTTGGCAGTTACAGTAACCAACCTGTTTTAATCCTACCATTAGGGCTTAGGGCAGTTCAAGCCAAGCCAAGTGTAGAGAGGAGAGCTGGATCTATGTCTGTCTATGTCAAATATACAGTTTACTGCATCATATCTAGATGGCAAGAGTAGGAGGAAAGTATGGCAAGATCTCCATGAGAAAATACAGGCAACAGCTCTGTGTGCTGGCTGTGATGCAAATGATGTTTATATACGTCTTGTCTTTGTACCAGTTGACTGCTGGTTATTATTTCCTTAATCTGGAACCATGCACGGGTTTTTGGTTTGCACACTTTCTATTAAACCATCCTCTTTCCCTGAGACTTGGCGTGATCGCTTCCTTTTTAGTTGCTCACACCTGCCCGTCACAGAATAACCAGCCACCTTTCGGAAGCCGCCAGTCTCCTTTACTTTCTCCTTCGTTCGTGGTCATGTCTCGTGGTAAGTGTTTGTCTACGTGCTGTGTGTTTGTCGTGTATTGTCCGAGAGTGTGTTGAGTCTGTCCCCACTCGTCCCGCCGTGTTTAAATGTTGTTTGTGTTTAAACCCGTAAAATCACACAGCGGTGACTAGAGCTGGGGACCAGTAGACTCCGCTCTCGCCCAGCGAAACTACCGGTGCCTCACATTGCGCACGTCCATTGTCCGTTATCGTCTGTGTGTGTGTGTGTATGTACGTTGTAGTGTTTTGTTTTAATAACGACGCGGACGTGAGCGAGTGTGTGAGTGTGCCGTGGTGTGTGTTTCGCTGGTGGTGTTCGTGTGTGTATGTAGTCGGGTCCACCGGTGCATGCCGCACGCTAGACCGCGTTAGACGCGAGGGTCTCTCGGTGCCTTTTGCCTCGCTCACCCGATATCCCGTGGTGACGGGGGTGAGCGACTGCGAGCCCGAGAGACGCGTCGCTGTGGGCGTGACGCGTAAGCCGCTCGCGTATAGCTCTCTCTCTCTCCAAAGATCTGCGGATCCCGTTGGGAGAACGGTGAGAGAGAGAGAGCTGGAGTAGGCGCGTCGCGCTCCACAGAGCGCGCGCGTCGGTGGGTCCTGTCCGTTTGTTTGTGTTCTGTCTTTGCGTGTTCGTTTTGTCCTAGAGTGTAGCGTGCTTTGTTTTATGTAATTCCTCTCTTGCACCCCTCTTCACTGTGTGTGGGGAGGGGCCCATTAGAGGTCCCGTGCCCTTAGGTGCGTATGTTAAATGTTGTGTCTGTGTTTTTTGTTTTGTTATTCCCCAGAGGGGCCCCCCCTAAATATGTTTTTGGGGGAACTATGGGGTTACTGAGCCACGACATGTGGCTCAGATGGCACTGCTCCATCAGGAGACCTGACCGGTTGGGAGGGACCCCTGAGCAAGGAGGAGCCCCTGTACCCCTTTGTAGGCGGAGGATGCCTGGGGTGTAAGGACAGGGTGTCTCCTCATGCCAAGAAGGGGTCCCTTCCCCCCTGTGTAAAAGGGGGGTCAGTGGTCGGAGCAGTGCGCATTTTGTGTTATGTGTTGTCTGTGTGCGTGTGTGTGTGATGTGTTGCAGGTCGCTCCTGGTGGTGGACTGCGGTACTCCCGGACCTAGTGGGGTCTCCAGGAGGAGACCCTCTCCTTCGAGCTCGGGGTGACCAGCGTGTCCCTGTTGCGGATTGCCAGGGCCCTGGTCTCTGGCGCTCCTGGGTTGGGTGGAGGAGTCCACCTTGAGATGAGGGGCCCCGGGGAGGGGTTCACTCCCCAGGAGTCTGGGGTGACCCCTAGCGAAAGGGCAGGGGTCAGCTCCGAGCGAGGAGGTAGGTTCGGGAGGTGGTCGGTAGAAGCCGTGGCCGCACCCCAGTGTGGCGGCCTGCACACATCCACACCTATGACGTTTGTTGGGCCATGTGCTCCCGGTCTGCACACAGCGGTGGGGCTTAACCGGCCTAAGGCCGGTTAGGGCGCGAGGGCCCTGTGACCGACCGGGGCGTGGTTATCGTCTTGTTGACGGCCCAGTCGGTCCAGGGTCCCGCCCAGGAGGCGAGCTAACCTATGTGTTTTATGTTTTCAGCTCCAGGACTGCAGGGAACGGGTCCCTGCCTGGTCTGCGTCCTGTGACGAGGAGCTTGTGTTTTGTGTTTCAGCTCAGGACGGCAGGGAACGGGTCCCTGTCTTGTCCCCTCCCTCCCGCCCCTTTGTTGTGTTTTGTGTGCTGCCGCTGTAAGCCGCACATCCGGAGGGGAGTGCGGCTTTGGTGGGGGGGTCTGTCACGTTGTGGGGGGGCCCCCTACCGGTCGCCCCCGGTTACAGCGGCAGCGGTCCTGTTTTTGGTCACGTGATGTTCGTCCCTCAGGTGGGCGGGACCCGTGATCCGTCTCACCTGAGGGTCGTTTGTTCGTCTATATACGTCTTGTCTTTGTACCAGTTGACTGCTGGTTATTATTTCCTTAATCTTGTTCGTGTTCTTCTCAGTAGAAGCCAGTGGGTGAAGGCTGTGGAAGACAACACACTTTATAGAGGCTCTGCTGTTGACTCAGCCCCTTCTCCTCACAGCACCTCCTCCTGATAGCCCCTCCTCCTAACAGCCTCTCCCCCTCAGCACCCCTCCTCCTGACTGCCCCTCCTCCTCACAGTCCCTCCTCTTCCTCACAACCCCTCCTCTTCACAGCTCCTCCTCCTAACAGCCTCTCCTCCTCTCAGTCCCTCCTCCTAACAGCCCTTCCCCCTCACAGCCCCTCCTCCTGACTGCCCCTCCTTCTCACAGTCCCCCCTCCTCCTCCTCACAACCCCTCCTCTTCACAACCCCTCCTCCTAACAGCCTCTCCTCCTCTCAGTCCCTCCTCCTAACAGCTCCTCCCCCTCACAGTCCCTCCTCCTCCTCTCAGTCCCTCCTCCTGACAGCCCCTCCTCTTCACAGTCCCTCCTCCTCCTCACAGTCCCTCCTCTTCACAGTCCCTCCTCCTCCTAACAGCCCCTCCTCCTCACAGTCCCTCCTCTTCACAGTCCCTCCTCCTCCTAACAGCCCCTCCTCCTCACAGTCCCTCCTCCTCCTCACAGTCCCTCCTCTTCCTCACAGCCCCTCCTCCTCACAGCCCCTCCTCCTCACAGTCCCTCCTCTTCACAGCCCCTCTTCCTCACAGCCCCTCCTCTTCACAACCCTTCCTCTTCACAGCCCCTCATCCTCTTCACAGCCCCTCCTCCTCTTCACAGCCCCACCTCCTCCTAACAGCCCCTCCTCCATACAGCTACTCCTCCTCACAGCCCCTCCTCCTCCTAACAGTCCCTCCTCCTGACAGCCCCTCCTCCTAACAGCTTCTCCTCTTCTCAGTCCCTCCTCCTAACAGCCCCTCCTCCTCATAGTCCTTCCTCCTCCTCACAGTCCCTTCTCCTAACAGCCCATCCTCCTCACAGTCCTTACTCCTCCTCACAGTCCCTCCTCCTCACAGCCCCTCCTCTTCACAGCTCCTCCTCCTCCTAACAGCCCCTCCTCCTCACAGTCCTTCCTCCTCCTAACAGCCTCTCCTCCTCTCAGTCCCTCCTCCTAACAGCCCCTCCCCCTCACAGCCCCTCCTCCTGACTGCCCCTCCTTCTCACAGTCCCTCCTCCTTCTCCTCACAACCCCTCCTCTTCACAGCCCCTCCTCCTAACAGCCTCTCCTCCTCTCAGTCCCTCCTCCTAACAGCCCCTCCCCCTCACAGTCCCTCCTCCTCCTCTCAGTCCCTCCTCCTGACAGCCCCTCCTCCTCACAGTCCCTCCTCCTGCTCACAGTCCCTCCTCTTCACAGCCCCTCCTCCTCACAGTCCTTCCTCCTCCTCACAGTCCCTCCTCCTCACAGCCCCTCCTCCTCACAGCCCCTCCTCTTCACAGCCCCTCCTCCTCCTAACAGCTCCTCCTCCTCCTCACAGCCCCTCCTCCTCACAGTCCCTCCTCTTCACAGCCCCTCCTCCTCTTCACAGCCCCTCCTCCTCCTAACAGCCCCTCCTCCATACAGCTACTCCTCCATACAGCTACTCCTCCTCACAGCCCCTCCTCTTCTCAGCCCCTCCTCTTGACAGTCCCTGCTCCTCACAGCCCCACCTCTTGACAGCCCCTCCTCCTCCTCACAGCCCCTCCTCCTGACTGCCTCTGCCTAGCACACCAGGCAAGGAACACTGGAACCGGTAGTTTGTGTGAGCAAGGGAAGTTTGAACTAGCTTTCATAAAATGGAGCTGAGGGTAACATGACATATTTCACCTAGGCATAAGCTTGTGTTTACTTGATTATGATTGCATTTTTTTTTATTCAACAGGCATGTTACAGGCATGGCAAAAATAAGCAATAATAAAATATGTAGTGAGAATTACAGAAATGGAATACAAAAGGCTTGACAAAATCCGATAAAACACAGAAGCATAAGGCAGCGGCTTGACGTGTAGGTATAATTAAACTACAGTGCGGAGTGCTGGCACTGTTAGGATTTCCTACCAGGAGAATGTCTTTCTGTAACATAGACACTTTCTCTGCATGGTAGCTAGTGCTCGGACTAATATCATTTTATGCTCACACTACACTTCCATTATTAACCTCCTGTCTGTCTTGGTCATGTCTCCAGGTTAGCACTCACTCTGTTGGTTTGTTTTGGTATTTCTGGTGTTTCTGAAAATGACAAATACAGTAACTCACAGTTACTTGGATAAGTAATTTTAAGCTGATTACTGGATTTGAAATAGTAATTTGTTAGATTACACTTGTTACTGAAAAACAGTGGTTAGATTAGAGTAACGCATTACTGACATCACTGCATGTGTGTCACCATCATTCTCATTGTTCAATGTAATGATGGCTACAGTTTTTCTTGCACCTGGTAATTCCAGAGGATGCTTGTCTCTGGATGGTCAAAAGTTTATTTAGGTTTTGGCCTGGATTATGATCATATATATATCATAGATCATATATATGGGGCAGTCATGGCCTGGTGGTAGGGAACTGGTCTTGTGACCGGAGGGTCCCGGGTTCGATTCCCCCGACCTGAGGCCATGACTGAGGTGCCCCTGAGCAAGGCCCTTAACCCTCAATTGCTCACTTGTATAAAAAATGAGATAAAAATGTAAGTCGCTCTGGATAAGAGCATCAGCCAAATTCCATAAATGTAAATATATTCCCATCAACTGTGGATCAGTAGCAGCTGATCCAACTACTACAAATGTAACCAGGTTGATCTGTCAGTTGTGTATAATTACACAAAATGTACTGTATTTGTTTATCTGTTTATCTAGTTGTGAATATGTGGGATCCAGACTCCTCCCCTTTCTGTTTTCTTCTTTTGTGGTGTTTCCCCCCAAGTATAAATAGCGACCACCCATCTTAACTCCCCCCTTTTCATTTTAATATCGTGGGAGAGGTATGTCACTATTTGTTATCCACTCATTTTATTTCAGTTATGGTGGTGATGGGGAAATGTTTTACAAATCTGTTATTTGTGCTTCACTCACTTTTCTTCTATTACGCTTTTAGAGTGCTGGAGTGAGTTTGTATCATTGTTCAATGCACTTGTTATGTATCAACAGTGGCTGATCCAATAAAAGAAGATCGCCTACAAAGATTGCATGTGGCGGATAATTTTTACACAACGCAGAAACACACCGGTCACACTTGGTGCCGTTCGACCCTCCACTTCGCAGACCTGCGTTCATCAGTTGGCGCGGACTGCTGCACCCCACCTGTCATCGCGGGCCGCACTTCTGGATCTTCCCTGCTGCTCTAGCTGCTGCTAGCCGTGCCTTTGGACAGTGTTGCATTCATCAGGTTTTATTTTTCTTTCTCTTTTCTTTTGTCAAAGTTAGCGATCGTGCGGTTTGTTGCTGATATCGCAAGCGAGTGATTATTCGTAATTTTTTTATGTAGGCTATATATGTCCCTGTATATGTATATTGATGATCGTTGGTCTGACGAAAGTTTTACGTTTGATTTAGATTTTTATTTTTTTTTTTCTTCGTGTGTCGCATGCTATATTTGCGCGTGAATGCTTCACTTCATTTTAGCGCCATTTTGAGTTAGCCCGTTTTGCTCGCTGTTAAGAGAACGACTGCCGTTACTATGGCTGAACATAATTTTAAGGAGCCTTCAGATGCATCTGGTTTGGGGAGGGGTAGGAAACTATTTTCTTTTGGTAGGGGCAGACCAGTAGCCGATAGCGAATATGAACATGATATTCACCATTCGGTTATACCGACGTCGGACCCAGTGGCTAGCTCCACCCCTATTGTTAATACACAGACTCGGCCCACCCAGGTTATTTCGACTGAGGCGTTTAGCAGTATGATCACAGATTTGGCTAAGGAAATTGGCGAGAATGTGGCTGCGAGTCTTGCCGCCATAGGCCTCCCCAGCCCTCCCACACAGAGGACTGCGGGTAGCCAGTCAGGGCCTGCCGATCCATCACAGTTGAAAATTGTGGTCCAATCAGAAACTAAAGCACCGCCATACTTTAGCGGTGATGGCACGGATGCATTCTGTATCCAAGAATGGGAGGATATGATGAAATGTTGCTTATCTAGGTCCAATTGTGAGACACATGCAGAGAGGTTTGATCTGACTATGTCCAGATTGTCAGGCAAGGCTAGAGACATAGTGAGAGTGTCCCTTCATTGCCGACCGGAGCTAGGTGATGCTGACCTACCGGCTGCAGTGTTTGATATTCTCAGGTGCAACTTTAGCAAACTGGCCTACTCTAGTCTACCCATGAAGGATTTTTATAACACTTTGCCACAGCCCGGTGAGTGTGCTATGGATTACTGGATTCGCTTGAACAAATCTATTGATGCAGCTAACGAGTGTCTCCGCAGGAGGGGTAAACTAGTTGAGGATGCAGGTGCTGAGGTTGCCATGATGTTCGTCACTCACTGTCCTGATCCCAACCTCTTTCTAACATTTCAACTAAAGCCACCAGAGGAATGGACTGCGGCCGAGGTACAGAGACGTCTGGACAACCATGTTGGACAGTCTAGAGGTTTGATGGTTCAGTCCCAGCAAACTATGAGCATAGTCTGCTCTGCCCAGACCCAAATTATCCCCACCTGCCAATACACACGTGATTGCCCTGTAGCGGTTGGTGGGCCAGTGGATCATTTCAGTTCCCCATCCGGTCCTGTTAGTGATCAGGGTCAGGTTCAGCCTGTAGTAGGTCAGCAGAGCCATCTTTGGCCCAGCACTCCCGTTATGCAAACGTCATGTGCTACTCCAGCACCGTCTGCGGCCGAGCATGCTACCCAGCAGTTGGTGGGTGTATTTGACAGAGTTTTGTCTTTGTGCACTTCATCTGTTGGCAGTGACCTGCGTGTTTGTGAGCGGTTTGACCGATCCCAGGGCCGGCGAGGTTGGCAGCATGCTGCATGCAGAGTCTGTAAATCAGCAGAGCACACAACACATGCACACTGCAAGTTGTTTAGGTTGTGTCTTACCTGTTTCAAATCTGGCCACGTGAAACGCGATTGCCCGTTGGTAGCTCAGCAGTCACCCAGACCCGTGTCTCCCCCATCTGAGGCTGATTTAAACTAGCTAGCCCATGTGATGAGAGGGTAAACATGGACGGCATTAGGGACACCCTCACTGAAGTGCTGGACCCATTCTCCATTTATATGAACTGTTGTGAAAGCTTTCCTAATGATAAAGTCATTTTTGAGGGCTCGCAGAAGCTTGGGGGAGCTAGTGAATTGTTCTATACTCCAGTTTTAGTAAATGGTCAGGTAAATCTGAGAGGGATGCTTGATTCTGGGAGCATGTCGTGCACTATGAGTACTGAAGCGCTGAACAAAATAAGGGCCGCTGGTATAGTGTTGAATCCTCAGCCTGTCCCAGAGAGAGTAGTGTTTGTTGGCTGTGGTGGCCTCCTTACGCAACCAGATTGTATCTATGAGCTGGACATTGAAGTCTGTGGTGGCAAATTTACAGTGCCAACATTTCTAGTATCAGGGCAGTGGGATGAGTTGATTGTGGGCAGTAATGTACTCCGCCCTATTCTCCAAATGATGAAATCTGATCCGAAATACTGGGAGTTAGTGTCCTCGAAGAGTACGGACCCAGAGTGTGAACAGTTCCTCCAGCTCCTGAGCTGTGTTTCCCAATGGCAGGGTTCAGAGGACCCAGACAAGATTGGCACAGTGAAGTTGAGGCAAGCGGTCACCCTGCTGCCTCGTCATGAACACATAGTGTGGGGCAAGCTGCCACCCTCATCCCCTATGTCCCCGGGCAGCACGGTTATCGTTGAACCCTCTTCCACCCATTCCTCTCCGAGGAACATATTGGTTGGGCGGGTTGTGACACCTATGTAGGGAGACCGGTGGATCCCAGTGAAAATCTTAAATCCCACGCATGTGCCTGTGTTGTTGAAACGCAATACAAAAATTGCTGACGTCTTTGCATGTACTGCATTGGAGGACTTGCCTCTTTTTCAGGGCCTATGTGAAACTCGTTGTGTTCAGTCAGAGACGCCACTTGAACCATCGGGCTCTTTGTCTGATTATGTGCGACAACTTGAGGACTGGGCTATCTGATATTGACATCAGGGGTTGTGAGGTATCAGATGAGTGGCGGAAGAGACTAGCTGACCTAGTACTGTCTTATCAGGACATATTCTCCAGAGGCAAGCTGGACTGTGGTGAAGCGAAGGACTTTGTGCACCGCATTCATCTCACTGATGAACAACCCTTCCGGCTACCGTACCGCCGTGTGCCCCCAGCACATTATGAACACTTGAGGGAAGTGTTGAGTGACATGGAGATGAAGGGCATTATCAGTAAGTCCATCAGTGAATATGCTTCGCCTCTAGTCATGGTGTGGAAGAAGTCTGGTGACATGAGGATATGCACAGACTTCCGCCGGCTTAATGCAAAAACAGTTAAGGATGCCCACTCTCTGCCACATCAAGCTGACTGCTTGGCATCACTTGGTGGTAATGCATTCTTTTGTTCTATGGATTTAACGTCGGGGTTTTACAACATCTCCCTTCATAGATCTGACAGGCATTACACAGCTTTCACCACGCCTTTGGGTCTGTACGAATATAACCGTCTCCCACAAGGTTTGTGTAACAGCCCAGCGTCATTTATGAGAATGATGCTCAGCATCTTTGGTGATCTAAATTTTTCCAGTCTGCTATGCTACCTTGATGTTGATGTTGTTGGTGTTTGCACCCTCCGAAGGGGAGGCCCTGGAAAGGCTGGAAATAGTTTTCCGCCGTTTGAGAGCCAATAATTTAAAATTGGCGCAGAAAAAATGTCACTTCCTCAGACGGTCGGTGCAGTTTTTGGGTCATGTGGTGGATGCGAGTGGGGTCTCTGTTGATCAAAGGAAAATTGAGGTCATTTCCAACTTCCGAAGGGAAGATCTCATGGATTCAGATTAGGGATGCACCGAAAATTCGGCCCCCGATAATTTTCGGCCGAAATGGCTTAAATTTGCATTTTCGGTTTTCGGCCGAAAATACTTTCATCACCGAAACAACACGGCCGAAACAATGTGTTGTGATGACACAAACAAAAATCGCCACCTGCACGCGCTTATTTGGATAAAGGCTAGCAAAAAAGTTTTCCAGTGATGGCGCCGAGGCAAAGGACATTACACCAAAAATTATGGAATTCGTTGCCTTAGACGATCAGCCGTTCTCTGTCGTAGAGGATGTGGGATTTCGTAGGCTAATAGAGCACATTGAGCCCCGTTATGTTTTGCAGGGCAGATGACATTTCTCAGAAGCGTGTTTACCTGAGCTGTTTAATGTTGTTGCAACTCGCGTCACGTTTTTATGAGAGAATTTATATTTATCTTTCAGGCCAGTAAGTTATAATTAAATTTAACTCGTATAAAATACATATATTTATCCTCTCAGATAAAAACGGTCTGCAAGCGAGTTAAATTTAATTAGTGGTCGGCCCTTGTCAGTGTTATCGCCGTTAACGGCGCACCACTAATTTTATTTTATAATATGCATTACTGTAATATCAGTGCTAAATAAATATTTTCAAATCAAATTTTGTAGTTGATTTATTCTTTGAAAAGCAATGCCTTGATTTTAGTGAGGTTAGCCAAAAATCCAATGTTACTAATAATTGGCATAATGTATTTCGGTGTTTCGGTTTTTGGCTTTCGGCCTTGGTTTCCTCATTTTCGGTTTTCGGTTTCGGCTAAGAATTTTCATTTCGGTGCATCCCTAATTCAGATGGCTGCACCCCATCACAGCGGAAAGTGCGCTCCTTCCTTGGCATGGTGTTATTTTACCAGCACTTCATCCCGGGGTGTTCTCGGATTGCCAAACCACTGTATGCACTGACAGCGGGTCAGAAGAGGAGAATTAAAGGATATGGAGGCGGTAAGGCTGGTACATATCGGGTGTTGTGTCCTCATGACTGGACTCCGGAGTGCGAAAGAGCATTTGAGGAGCTTAAGTCTGCGCTTTTGAACTGCGTGGTCCTGGCTCACCCTGATTTTGGGAGGCCTTTCATTCTTTCAACTGATGCTTCGCTGCAGGGGTTGGGCGCTGTTTTGTCGCAGGTTCCACCTGGTGGAGACGAGGCCTGTTGCCTTCGCCAGCAAGTCTCTCAGTCGCAGCCAAACAAAATACCCAGCACATAGGCTCGAATTTTTGGCCTTGAAATGGGCTGTGTGCGAAAAATTCAGCCACTGGCTTAAGGGCCACAAATTTACTGTGTGGACCGATAATAACCCCTTAACTTATATTTTGACCAAGCCAAAACTGGACGCCTGTGAGCAACGGTGGGTTTCCAAACTCGCCCCGTACTGTTTTGATATCAAATACGTCCCTGGCAGACACAATGTGGTTGCACTGAGTAGAGTTCCTTTTGTGAAGCCTCTGTCCCAACGCCTCCTGTCAGAACCGTATTCTGTGTTGCTTGATCAGGTCTGTGAGGTGGGAGACGAGAATGTGCAGAGTGCGTTTCATTTAACCTGTCAGCCTCAATCCCTGGAAAATCCACCTGACTCGAATGCTGATGAAGTCACCATGTCAGAAGGTGAAACCTCTGCCTTAATGTCTTCTGTTAGAGACTGGGATGCAGGTCCCTCACAGCGTGCTGCGTCTCTGGTTGATCACCTGTCATCAGTGGCCCCACCTAGTCAGGACATTTTCTCTGAGTTGCCTTTGACTGATCTCCTTTCCCATCAGGAGTCAGATCCTGTTGTTTCCAGGGTAGCTTTCTATGTTGGAAGGAGACGCCGGCCTTCAAGGTGTGAGCGTTGTGGTGAATGTGTGCAGACCCTTAGGATTCTTAAACAGTGGGATAAACTCACATTTTTGAATGGCATACTCTACCGAGTCACGAGAAACCCTATGACTAAACACAAGAGGTTCCAGTTTGTTGTACCTAACTCCCTGAAATCGCTGGTCCTGTCTGGTGTTCATGACAACACGGGTCACCAAGGTCAACCACGCACACTTTCTTTAGCTCGCCAGCGCTTCTTCTGGTATGATATGGAGAGGGATATTCGTGACCATGTAAGAAACTGTCACAGATGTGTTCTCAGTAAAACTTTAGAGCCTGCAGCAAGAGCCCCTTTGGAGAGTATTAAGACCTGCGCTCCATTGGAACTTGTATGCATTGATTTTTGGTCAGCTGAGGACAGCAACAACAAATCTGTAGATATTTTGGTGATCTCTGATCATTTCACTAAATTGGCACATGCGTTTCGATGTCAAGACCAAACTGCACGGACCGTTGCAAAGAAGCTTTAGGACGAATTTTTTTGTGTTTACGGTTTCCCTCAGCGCATTCACTCCGACCAGGGAGCAAACTTTGAGAGTGAGCTAATCGCGGAGCTCCTTAATTTGTGTGGTGTTCAGAAATCTCACATGACTCCTTACCACCCCATGGGCAATGGACAAACGGAGAGGTTTAACCGTTCTCTCAGTAACATGTTGCGGTCTTTACTTCCAGGATCTAAACAGAAATGGCCGCAGATGATTCAGTCGATGACGTTTGCATACAACTGCACTGCCCATGAGACCACTGGATTTGCACCATTCTATTTGATGTTCGGTAGGGTTTCCAGGTTACCGGTTGACCTCATGTTTTAAAATGTCCTTCATGATAGTGACGTCTGTGATTATAACGCCTATGTTACATCTCTGGTGGATAATTTGCGTTCTGCCATGCTTTTAGCGCAGCGTAACAGCATGAAAGAACAGAAACGGCAGTCTGACCAGTACAGCAAAAAGACCAAGGGTCTTCCTCTCTCTCTTGGGGATCAAGTACTGGTAGCTAACAAAGGGGTTAAGGGGAAACGGAAGCTTTCTGATAAGTGGGAGCCAGTTCTTTACACAGTGGTAGCCTCAAAGCCTGATCTGCACGTTTACAAGATCAGGGACCGAGAGGGAAATGAGCGTGTGGTGCACCGCAACCTACTTCTTGATGTGAGCTTCTTGCCTGTCACTACAGACACGGGCGGTTGTGACTTTCACCCTGCTGGTGATTTTGCTAGTGATGTAACTGGCTCTGATGCACGTGAGACTGAAGTGACTGTTGTGGACACTGGAGCAGCCACTGCTGCATCTTCTCCCTCTTCTCCCTCTTGGTGCAGTAATGATGACCGCACAGCATCATGGGTTCAACAGCAACCTTCTGCTGTGTCGAGCTATACTGTGGAATCAGATTCCTGTCCTGAGTCCTGGTCCTCTGTCCCTGAAGGGCCAGTTGATTCAGATGCTACTGTAGATCACCTGCCTGTTCTCCGCTTCATTCGTCCTTCTGACGAGCACAGCACCGACTTGAGTAGTAAGTTCACCTCACGTTTTGGTAGGGTGCTCAGACCTGTTTGCCGTTTGATAGAGTCTATGACTCAGAGAGAGTCGCTAATTGACACTGAGAATGTTCACTCACCTTTGATGAATGTGTGAATTTTTATATATATTATTATTATTATTATTATTATATATACTCTTTTCTCCACCTGGGGGGTGTTCCAAGAAGCGGGTTAAGCGAGAAAACCCGGGTAAGTTAACTCAGAGTTCACAGAAACTTGAGGTTTTCCGTTCCAGAAACCGAGCTTTGAGAGAACCTGAGTCAGTTACTATAGCAACTTATGCTCTGAAGCTAACCTGCTCGCTGGCAGGTTAACTTGGACCTGACCCAGAGTTACAAACACGTCATCATGACGTGTCCTTTCCTCGAATATCATGTGGATATTGAAACTCAGTTTATTCGCCGAGTTCTTCGTCGGGAACGCCTTATAAAACCCCGAATAGACATAGGCCTACTATCATTTTCGGATTATTTTTTAATGAACATTATCGTTTTTCAGCACAATCCAATACTTACATCAATAAAATTATTAAGCGTCACATTTCAAATATTACACATCGCGGATCAGCCCTAAATTCTTTCCAGATTGTTATACATCGCTCTTCGTTTTTTGCTAGTGGAAGTTTTTTTTATAGTGTAGAAGATGCGGGATCTGTCAGCAAAGCTACTGTATGTCGGTCTGTCCGAAAACTATGTCTGGCATTAAATTGACTAGTGCCCAGTTTTGTGGTGTTTCCTGGGCATAAGCCAATTATGGACATCAAAGAGGAATTCCACAGCATCGTTGGTTTGTCTTTAATTCACACGGACAATAAAGAAATTAAGCAAAGGAGAAGCAGTATATAACAAACTTAATTCCATTTACATTTTAAGAATTTCCTAGAGTGGTTGGCTGCATTGATGGAACCTACATATGCTACCTATTCCAGCACCATTAGAACATGAAGGCGATTACATAAACAGAAAATCCATCCATAGCATTAATGTACAGGTACTAACCTTTATAATACTTAATGAATAATGTACTTATCTTTAATGGTAACAAAAATAACGTAGCTATTGTCACCAGCCACTTTCCCTCAAACTGGACATATATAGACTTACCTCCCCCTGACTATATCTCAGATTTGCCACCAGTCCAGAGACCAGTCCACCAGCCCTTTGGCACCATGCACCATGCACTTTATCCCTGTCCCATTTACCTACCTTACACACACTGTACATACTGTACTTATATTTTTATATTTCATTATACTGTTATCTATTTTACATTTTTTTACCTTGCTTATTTAATGTCTATTGCCTGGCTTGCACCATGACCGTCTTGCACTATGTTGTCCTGCACTATGTTGTATGTAATTGCTGCTGTGATATTTTGTAGTATGTAATTGCACTGAGGCCTAGCCTAAAAGTGTTTCATTGTGCTGTACAACCCTGTTTCAGCATAATGATAATAAAGTTGAATTGAATTGAACTGATCGTTCTCCCCATCAAGATCATATGTGATGCTTCCCACCTCATCACAAATGTTGAAGCCAGATGGCCAGGATCCGTGTATGATTCCACACTGTACAACAAATCTGAATAGAGTAGGCCTGAGGTAGTGCAGTGTAATAGTTAAATCAGTGTAATGCAGTGTAATAGTTAAATCATTGCAAACCCTAGTGTGATTATAGGACACTATGACGGCCTCCTTCATGGAGACAGAGGGTATCCCTGCCTGTCCTATAGGCCTACCTTATGACTCCCTATTCATATCCTGCACCTGGACCACAGTCCCGCTACAATCAGGCCCACAGCAAAACCAGGGCAAGAATTTAAATGACCCTAGGAATCCTCGAGGCCAGGTTCCAGTGCCTGAAGGGGCTCAGAGTAACCCCTGATAGGGTGTGCCACATAATAATGGCATATGTGGTATTACACAACATTGCAACCATCCAGGAAGAGCAACAGCCTACGATCTTTGACATGCCCACAGATGAGGAACCTTACATGCATGTGGGTGACAACAGAGATGGTGGAGTTGTCAGAGACTCCATCTGCAATCACTGCTTTCCACATTAAATCATGCACCACCACCCACCCCACCCCACCATCCACCCTGTAACCTTTTAATATACATTACAGTCAAATTCACTGTTATGTTTCATTATTTCATTTTTCTTGTAAATAAATATATTTTATAATATTTTTTAAGAATAAGATATAGTTATATACAGCCATACCACTTTGTACTATATTCTTATACTTCACTATATTCTTATACTTTTTATCTGATGCCATGTGTGTTTCACACCACTCCGATTAGATCTGGAATTAGTAAGTGTTCAATAAAAAAATATTTAAAAACTCAATACAGTATTATAAATGTGGAGAATATAATAATATAATCGCACCCTTCTGCTAAATATAAAAATATCATTTTCACTCACGCATTAACTCTGTTGGCAATTTTTTGACATGCTGACTGCCTTTCTCTAGCAGCTACCGCAGTATTACATTTACGTTTAATAACATCTAAATATTCTGCATACGCAGTCATTAATACTTCAAGCTACAGTGGTGTGAAATACGATGCTCGGCTTTAAGTCCATGATAAATCCTATTTATCTGCACTCCATTAAGAATGTCTTTCATAGTTACGTGTGAACGTGCTTCTGTCTGGGTCAACCTACTCAGAGTTAAGCGACCCTGATTACTTTAACTCCGATCAGCCGTTTTGGAACCGAAAACTCTGAGTATGTCAGATCGGGTTAAGACAACTCAGAGTTCAGAGTTAAGTTTAGAGTTTGTTAACCCCGCTTTGTGGAATACCCCCCTGCTGTTTGATGGATAGTTGTTTGCTTGTTTATTTTTTTTTCTCATGTGTTTTTATTTCCACTTTATTGGAGGACAGCTCCTCCTAGGATTTCCCAGTAATTGTATGTGACGTGCATTTTGAGGTGTAAATGGCACCTCTTGGTGTCTATGGGGTATCCTGGGGCCTTGCCGGGCGCCAGGCGGTCCTCAGGTCTCCTAGCCCTTCATTTGGGTAGCGTTTTGCTGACATATGTCACCGTTTTCTTACTGGTTCATGTAATATTGCTGAGTGTTTTTGTGCGTCTTGTGATTTTGTGTAATTCTGGGGGGTGAATGTAACCAGGTTGATCTGTCACTTGTATAATTACACAAAATGTACTGTATTTGTTTATCTGTTTATCTAGTTGTGAATATGTGGGATCCAGACTCCTCCCCTTTCTGTTTTCTTCTTTTGTGGTGTTTCCCCCCAAGTATAAATAGCGACCACCCATCTTAACTCCCCCCTTTTCATTTTAATATCGTGGGAGAGGTATGTCACTATTTGATATCCACCCATTTTATTTCAGTTATGGTGGTGATGGGGAAATGTTTTACAAATCTGTTATTTGTGCTTCACTCACTTTTCTTCTATTATGTTTTTAGAGTGCTGGAGTGAGTTTGTCAGCATTGTTCAATGCACTTGTTATGTATCAACAGGTATGTGCAGCAAGGCATGCGCGTTGCGCGCGCGGGGCCCTTTTCATTTTAATATCGTGGGAGAGAGTGCTGGAGTGAGTTTGTCAGCATTGTTCAATGCACTCGTTATGTATCAACAGTGGCTGATCCAATAAAAGAAGATCGCCTACAAAGATTGCATGTGGCGGATAATTTTTTACACAACGCAGAAACACACCGGTCACACATAGTTGCTGTAATCGCAGGTCTCAGGTGCGTTTCTATGACCTCTATATATGTTGCACTGTCCTGGAGTTGCACACATATATGTTTGAAAACCACTCCACGCTGCCTCTTTTCTTTTCCTCTTTTTTCTCTTTTCCTCTTTTTCCACTCTACAATCTGGCAGAGGTCTATTTGGGCTATACATGTGTTTCCCTAATGCACTCTATTGTTGCTTATCTTGGCCTGAATTTTTCTTTGTTCATCCATCCTGGTCTGGGAAGAAGGGTTGTGCATCTCTGTCTAATGCACCATGTGTACAGGGTAATTGATCGCCTAATAGTCTACAGAGAGTATTGTTAGAGGGTCACCTTGGCATCCACTTAGTTTACCTTTTCCTCTCTCTAATACTCACCTGCCTTTTTGCAAATGTATTAAAACCATAGCCATAAAATGTTTTGAAATTAGGAACACCATCCCTCTTCAAGCTTAAGCCATGGCTCACACATAACTATATAAGGATTTTAGTACGATCTGTTTCCTCTTAGGTCATATACAGAGTCGCTCTGTGGAGAGAGTTTCTCCTTTGCGAAACCACAAATCTTATTTTGCTCTGCGAAGTGTACATCTGCACGTCTCTGAGGACATCCAGGTCTAGGAGAATGAGATAGAAACAGGAAGTGTAGAAGAAATGTAGAAGTCAGATGATAATGCAGCCGTCCTCTCACCCTGCACAGCGGTTTCCAGTGGAAACAGGACCCATACTAGAGATTGTGAGAGCAGAACAGACAGCATGACAGATATCTGGAGAGGAAGGAGATTGAACTTTGTAGAAGTATGACAGAGACTGAATGAGGAACTTTGAGTGTCAGTGGGTGAAACAAAACAACGATGAGGACGATACCACAAGTGAAGCCAGAAAAACAACATGTACACAGGGAGAGGGGACTGGACACAGGGCAAGTTTGCATGAATTGTAGGCCACAGGCCTCGATTGGATCCCATGTGGTTGTGTCAGCAGTTCAGAGTAATCAGGTAAAGCATGTAGTGAGCTACATGCTAGAGTTTGTTTTACTAATGAGAGGACGTGCTCTCCCTCAGGGGTCCAGGTGGTCCCAGGCAGCAAGGAGTGTGTCGTAAATCATGTTTTGTAAGGGGTCTGTTAGTTCAGAGTAGTTGCAAATCCATGGTCATGCCCAAAGATGACATTTGTGAGAGGTTTCAAGAAAAGCTCTCACTCTTGTACTTTTGATTTGCCGCCCCTCGTGGGAGATGATGTGGCCTAAGCATTTATCCTGTGGTTTCCAGAGGTGCGACTTCTCCTTCATGACCTTGTGACCCTGCGAGAACAGAAAAGACAAAAGTGAGTACTGGTTCTGCAATCAGTTTCTGTTGGAGAGACAAGCAAAATGTCACCAACATAGAGAAGCAACTGAGAGCCCCGAGATGGTGTAAATTTGGCCAGATTTTCATTCTGGCATTGTGAGAAAGAGCTCAGAAACTCCCAGTATTCACAGGGTAATCTTATATAGGTGTACTTTTACCTATTACGGGTAAATATGAAACAGAGCTGAGAATCAGGATGCATTAGCAATATATCAGAAAAGAGAGAACAGTCAGACCCAAGGTCGATTAACAAGATGTGTGGATCAGGCACAGATGGCGAGAGCCATTACAGCAGGGTTTATTGGCCTTTTGTCTTTAGATTTTAGTCAAGCACACCTTCCTTAGTCTACCCAAACTCTGTCTCCACTTTGTCAAATAATTTAAAATTTCAGACTTCCAAAAAAACATCTCCAGTAGCATCACCCTAGAACTCTTCTTTAACACAGCAACCAAAACAACAATAACATCCTACACAATAACAATCTACACTAGATAATTACGTAGGCAATTTTGCATTTTTGTATTAGTACCTATTTTAACGTGTGCGTGGAATAGTTTTTGTTTTTATCACATTCAGTCTTCTCACAGACTCATTTCTCACCCAGAGTTACAAACTCTGTACTGTGTTTCTATTATGTTGAAATAAAAAAGACTTCTGAAAAAGTGGCAGTGACTTGTGGTGATCCACAAGTTTAAATTCTCAGGCCACTCCTATTTAATTTATACATGCTTCATCTTGGACAGATCATACAAGATCTGTATCCTTAGATCTACTTAGTCCTTTCACCAGACAACTATGGTCCCTATAACTGTCTCTGCAAGTGCCTTGAGCACATCACCAACTGGATGGGTCAACACTTTCTACAGTTGAATAAAGATAATAGCAATGAAAGGTACAGACAGGCTACTAACTTAAACTCTAAACTCTGAAGAGCTTGCTCATAACCTAGGAGTACTAATAGACTACCCAAGAACTAATCATGAACAGGAGTACTAATAGACTACCCAATAACTAATCATGAACAGGCTGCATTGAGCTATTATGCTGTTTCTAAAGAGAACCAGCTGTCAGAGGATATGAGAAACGCTAGATGTTTGTAAATCTGAGATAAAAACTGTGATGTTGAGGAAGCAGCAGAAGGCGTGGTTGGAGCGGTAAAGGTTTTAATGTCCATTGCCACAAGCAAGCATAAAACAGCTCCCACCAGGCAAAAATGAGGGAGGGGCAAGAAGTGCTACAATAATGTCTGGGGCACCATAAGGGTGCAAACACAGTCATGCTTGACAAACACCAGGGCTTAATTTGAGCTGGATCCTGCCGGAACAGGATCCGGGAACTCTTTCATTTTGAAGGGTGCGTTCCGGGAACTGTCTGCCTCGATCCGGTAACTTTCAAGCCTACTAATTATAAGTTATGAAGAAATCTGTCTGCATTGAACCAATTAATTGAACAAATAATTCTATAAAAGATTTTTTTTTAAACACAAGATCCACATTCAGGCTTCCTAAATCACTTAAGAGCTCTCGCTTTTAGCGATGCCTTTCCGCGTCGCCCCCATAAAGCATCCGCCCAACCCTCACACGGCCCTAATCCAAAGTCATGGGCATTTTTATTATTATACACAAAAATATAATAAAACAACACAAATAAATTGCAAATCAGTTTTACGGTTTATGTGGGTCATTAATAAAAAAATTATTTTATTACATTTTAGAATAAAAAATAGAAATGGTTGATGGGAAATATTTTGTGTTACGTAGATATCAGACAAAGGCACCAATTTAGATCAATATGTCGAAAAGACAGTCAAACTTGCTTTCCTTTTTTACAAAAAAAAAAAAGCATCTGATTGTACTACTAAACAACCGAGAGTTGAAGCAAATGAAAGCAGAGGCAGTGGAGATGTTATTGGGGCAGGTGCGAGTGTGGTTGAGTCCCAAATGAATCAGCACAGTGGAGATGTTATTGGGGCAGGTGTGAGTGTGGTTGAGTCCCAAATGAAGGCAGCACAGTGGAGATGTTATTGGGGCAGGTGTGAGTGTGGTTGAGTCCCAAATGAATCAGCACAGTGGAGATGCTATTGGGGCAGGTGTGAGTGTGGTTGAGTCCCAAATGAAGGCAGCACTGTGGAGATGTTATTGGGGCAGGTGTGAGTGTGGTTGAGTCCCAAGCTATATACTAAACAACTAATAAGGTAAGAAACGATTCTGCACTTAAAGCACACGTTAATAATTTAAAAGTAATTTATATAAACAAATTGGCATGTTATTTTGACATTTGTGTGCCTAAGCATTGCGTTTTGTGTGCAGTCCGGTAACATTATTGGCCTCAGTGACCCCTTGTCTCATGCCACTGTTTGTGTTCTGGCATCGGTTGATTTACAAATTAAGCACTGACAAACACCAATGTGCACCAATTCAGGGTGGAGGACCTTGGTCTCTCTCACTCGTGGTTCAAGGAATACACAGCACTGAATGGTGGGACCTGCAGGCCTAAAATAGGCAGTGAGTAAATTAGGAACAGGTGCAGGTGATGAATGTCAATAATCAGGTGACTGTAACCATAGACATATATACATAGACGCCTCATGGAACGCTGAGTCGTACGTAAATGCGTCCGCCATATTGGTGAGGGCAGAAGAGCGATCGGAGAAGCAGCGAAAGATGCCTCGCTCATGCTCTGCGTATAACTGCACCAACCGCTTTTCAACTGAAACAAGATCAATTGGCATAACCTTTCACAGGTAAGAATGTAAATGTATTAATGCTTCTATTTGTCCATTACGGAGTCATTTTACGTACAGATTTTCCTGATTTTGTGTTCAATACTGTTCATCACGGACGTAATACTGTGATTTCCCGCGGTGAAACCAGTCTCAGAACAAACAAAGAAAGTATATTTTTACTAAATTCGACCGAAGTAGGTACTCTGATTATTGTGATTTGTTTAGCAAACGTTTGTCATACTATGTAGGTTTCCAAAAGATAGAGATCTCAGAAAGAGATGGGAAACAGCTGTCAGACGAGAAGGGTTTTCTGCTAGCTTGTCCTCCATGCTCTGCAGTGAGCATTTCAGGCCAGAGGATTTTGACAGGACAGGTCAGGCAGTCAGGATCAGAACTGGAGCTGTTCCTTCAGTCTTCTGTTTCCCAGCTCACCTCCAAAAGGTCGGTGCTTCTAGAAAGCCAAGATTCAGAGCCACACCATCCTGGAAAACGTATTTTCCCTTTTTGGATCTGCTTGTTAGATAATTTTTTATCTTTTATCATTGGTTTTAGCACGTGTCTACCAGGACATCTAAGAGCTCAAAGAAGGCTCAGGAGACCCCGTCACTAGACTGCTCCCAACCTGTTCAGGAGGCTGAGCCAGTGTCTGTGGGCAAACATGTGAGTCAATACATGATAACTTTGTCTTAAGCAGCTGTTAGCATTATGACAGCCATGAACAAACGCTGAAGCATTATGAACATAAGTCATTATGCAGCATTCTTCAAACACACACAGATATTAACAATATTCACATCTCTGTTGTAGGATCACTCCTATGCTCTGCCTTCATCCAATGAGGATCTGAGGGCCAGACTCAGGGAAGCCTTGGCTAGGGTGGAGAGTCTGGAAAGGGAGAGGAGGAATGCAAAGGACAGAGAGAAGAGGGCAAAGAACACTGTGAGTGGTCTTTTGGAGGATCTCAGGATGAAGAAACTGATTAATGAAGATTTGAAAGAGCAGCTCGATATATACTCAGGTATAAACAAAATTTTTTTCTGGATTTTTAACTGTTTTAGATATTGATTGATTTTGTAGTTGTGTTTAAGAATAAGTAAAAAAACGAATAAATAAAATCAACAAATATTAATTTACCAATAAACTCTAAGTGATGCAAAAAATATAAAGGAAACTAAGAATAAACTATATATATATATATATATATATATATATATATATATATATATATATATAGATATTAATGTGTACATATATAAATAGATATTTTATTTATTATTTCATATATTGATGATGTGTGTGTACATATGTTCATAAATGTTAATTACTGTAAATATAAAAACGGAATCAATTGTATCATAGGTTGACATTTTTTTATTCAGAAATTACAATTAAAATATAATGAAAAGTCATAAATGTTGTCTTTGGTGATTGTTTAATTTCCAAATATATTAACGTTTATATGTGAGTGGGTCGATGACGAACATTAGCTAAAAATACTTTGTAGAAGAGCACTTTCTGAAGTTCGCTCCATTCACTTGCATTAGCCTTACTGGCACATATGCCCTCACCAATATGGCGGACGCTGTTACGTATCGCAGCAGCGGGCTGCCCCGCTCGATGAGGCGTCTATGTATATATGTCTATGACTGTAACCATGGAAGTGAGGGCGTGGCTGTGTGACGTGATTGGCGGGAGCGGGGTGTCGACCCTGAGCCCTGGGACCGGCCTGCCGTACAAAAGCTTACTTATTTGGCCTGGCTTTTGGTTAGATATTGTTTTGTAGGTACTGAAAAATCTTAAAATGTGGCATTTTTTCCAGCTTTATTTATCTTTTACTTACTTTTTACTTACTTTCATTATTACTAAATTTGATTAGAAATTTCTCTTAATTTATGGTTTTATTGTGTTAAACCCTTGATTTGGTTTATTTAACTTCGTTATTCATTATTTTCAATTGTATTCCTTTAAAATCTTGTTTTTATTTTAAATCTTTGTTTTTTTTTATTTATTATACTATTTGGCAATGACCTTCCCAAGGTAATAAGCTGCTTCTTTCCTGATGTAAAGCACTTTCAATTGCCAGTGTGTATGAAAGGGGACTGAATGGGGTGCAGGAAGGGGAGAGAGGACAGACCCTAGTGGCAGAGCACCATCCACCACTGGGCATACAAACACACACACATTCATGCACACACACTCAGACAACTGCTTTAGAAATAAAGTTGCCTTGCCTTGTGGTCCCAGACCACTATAAATGAGGTCCTACACTATTTCATTCCAAAGGTGCTGAACTCTGTGCTGTGGCCCCAGACCACACTGAATAAAGTCCCACCATATTTCCTTCTCAGAGTCTCAATAGTGGGTGGTGCTCCAACTACAGCTCCATCAGACAGCAGTGAACTGTCTATCTTAATCAAATTAATAAGGAGAAAAGTAAAAGACTGCTACATATACTGTTAACACTGATATTGTGATATTTATATTCACACAAATGTATTTTATGGTCTGTCCATTATGAATATGTCATCAGTGGTTTATCAATCATCATAGCTTTTAATGAGTTTCACCTTACAGCCAAAAAAGTGGGAAAATTAAAGTATTTATTTATTAGTATGTGTTGATAAACAGTGCGAGCCAGTATTTAAAATGCATTATGTATCATCAGCAATAGTAATAGAAAACCTGCTAAGCATATCTGACTTTGAACTAACTGAACTGGGCTCATGTGAGATGTATAACATAGCAAAGTTATTCACATGAGCTCTTTATAAATCAGTTACTATGTTGCATATCTGTCAGTAATAGTCTTCGGTGTTACTGTGTGAGGTACAGAGAGCTAACAGTCTTTGGTGAGTCTCCCTCATGGTACTGATGAGTTGTGGTATGTCTTCAGTACACAGGAGCTCATTCCCTGTGACTTGTCCTGCTGCCTTCATCACTTCCTCCATCATCTTCATCACTGGTTCCTCAAGGATGAATCTGCGAGTTTGACACTCAACTACTCTGGTCTTCCCACTCAGGTCACTCAGGAGGTGGACGACTCTTCGCACTTTCCTCTGGAACTCAGCTACACCCTCATTCTTCTCCTTCACCTGCTGGATTTCTCCACGAATCTGCTCCACCTTATTATGTTTCTGTCTGATGCTGAGCTCCAACTGGTCAATCTCACCTCTGTAGTGAGACACTTTACTTTGGTACGTTTCCATTTGGGACTCAGAGTTTCTCACCTCCTCTTCTGCCATTCTGATAGCATCTGATGCTTGAGACATTTCTACTCCACCAGCAGTCATCATGACAGCCCCTGCACAGAGAGGAGTGAATTAAATATCTAAATATAATGCACACATATAAAGTGTAATATTGTAAAAAAAAATCTCATCTTCATGCTATATAGTTTATAATTACAATATATCCTACCAGCAATCCATCCAACAATTGGAATTAGTAACAGTCCCCCCCCAACTCCTGTTACTATCTCAGCATCATGTTTCCTCTTCTCCTGATTGCGTTTACTTTCTTCAGCCAAACTCAGATTGTGTCTGGCATTCTCTAAAGCAACATAACAGTAATTCAGTAACTCTTCATTAGACTCCTGCTCTCTTCTCAAGTTGCTTAAGGTAGATTCTGTATCTCTTATTTGCTGTTTACATTTCCCTTCAACTTCTGTAAGTTTCTCAAGGTGTTGATCCAGACCCCTCAGTCCTGTACTAGCTGCCTGTTCTGACTCCTCCAGACTCTGCTGGGTCTCCACTATCTGCTGTCTGATGGAGGTGTAGTTAGAGCACTGTCCACTAATGGGATCTACATCTGCATCTATGAGGGACTCGTAGACTCTAGTGATGGAAATGATGCCGTTCTTCAGAGGAATGATAACAGCCTCAGTTGAATCCTTCAGCAAAACCCTGTGGAGAAGCAGACAAGAATAGATTAATAGATCAGATTTCTATTTTGATTATTATTTCTGTGTAAATGCTTGAATGAGATGTTAAGTTGCCTGCTTACACAGATGAAGGGATGTGGGTCATCTTAACCTGATAAAAGAAGAAATGTTTCTTTTTCAAGAATGTTGTATATTTCTTTCTCTTTCTTTTCATTAATTCACAAAATTTAATATGTCGGTGTAATTCACATGGAAACGCTGTGAGAAGGTAACAATCTTCTAATGTTTTTAATGTATGAATAAAATATGAAAAAAGTTTGCCAATGTAAAAACTTTAACAAAAACAGGATTTTACATATTACATACTGGAGCTCATTGCAACATTACAAACATTAATTATTGTAAATAAATGTAATCTCACTGCACTTGCCTGGGTGATTCGTCTTCTGCTGGGTCGACAAATAATGATGATTAAGTGAGACTGGCTTCTTTAGTCCTTTTACAGTAACTCGCTTGTGTGACAGTCAGATGGGAGGGTGCTTACGCTCATGATGACACTTTCAGTTTTAGGTTTCAGAAGTAGTAATGGTATATTATATTCGTATAGTGTAATCGTTCATCTTTATTTCAAGGTAGTGTTGATGATGTCTAATGAAGTAAATGTAATATATATGCAATATATATATATATAGTTTGTGTGTGTGTGTGTGTGTGTGCGTGTGTGTGTGTGTGTGTGTGTGTGTGTGTGTGTGTGTGTGTGTGTGTGTGTGTGTGTGTGTGTGTGTAAAATAAAATACTTCTCTGCAAATCTCACGAATGCTTTGATGTGGATGCATTCACGAGATTATTCTGAGTGACACTACAATCAAGATATTAACACTTTAAAGCCAAACGCTCCTATATGCTTGGTTTCATGGTATTTCACTGTTTATCGCAAACGAACGCTGCCTACGCAAAAAGAAAAGAGATTTGGTGTAGACACGCACTTTAACTACATTAACTATTAATTGATTTAACTAGTTTACTTGCATCATTACATTAAACACACTTAGTAATATGTTTAAATAGCATGATCGACATTGTGCAAAGTGGTTTTAATATGTCTCAGGGTCCCGCAGATGTGCAGGATGGGAGATACTCCGTGGCCGAACAGATCCACTATCAACTGAGCGGTGGCACTTGGCCATCACCAGATAATGTCTGAAAATATTCTACTACACCAGTTTTAATAAATCTATATTGTATTTGTATATTTACATGCCAGTTCAGATAAGTACTGAATAAGTATGTGTTATGACACTGCGTGGTCGTTTGTGGTTTGTGTGGTGTTTTGCAGGTTTGGCTCCGCCCCGTGGTCCACCTGTGTTGTACGGATTGGCTGCACGTTGTTTCGGATTGACTATACGTGTATAAAGACAGCCACAGCGCTTACACTGCCACCTTGCAGACCTGATTTGTGCTGGGACTGGGAGTCTGTACTTAATCTTGTGTTGGCTGTCCCAGATATAATTAGATAAACACCTATATTTATATCCATCTATGTATAGAGTGTATTAGGAGGATGGGGAATTTTGTTGATCTTTGTGGTTTGTTTTTGGTAGGTAGTTGGGTAAGTTTCATGTAATTTTTTTGTATGTGTGTGTAGGGAAAGGTATTTTGCGTTGATAGGACGGTTTTGTTGTTGTTCTTTTGGAGCTGCCGATCTCCAACGTCACAACCCCAGTTGCTGTATGTGTTGCAATAAATCTCGCTCTTTTATTCATTCCACTATCCTTTTTCTTTTACCGTTATTTATTATCATGTTTCTCCCCCAGTGCCTGGACTGGGGAACGTAACAGTATGGTTCACTATTTCTCTGAATTTTCCCATAATGCCAAAACAATTCTACAGCCACCCAGAGTGGTAGCCTGTGCCTACCACCAGTGCAAATAATGGGCAGATTCTACTGTACTACATTTTCAAAAGTCCTAACATTGTTAATGAGACTTGGAGACAGTGTAAGTAACCCCCTAAAGGAGATTTATTTTGATCCCACACGTTAAAAGACAAAGATATAATTTTGTTCATTTTATTTTTATGAAGTTATCCCTTTTGTAACGAAAGAGACTTTTACTTTGAATTTAGAAATGAGTGTTCTAAGAGCGCGAAACTCGTAAAACGTAAACGGTCAGAGCGAACTAAGGAGTGACAGAGTAAGTGTGTAGGTTTGCGCTTCAATTTGTAGATGGACAAGGTAAGAAATTGGTTGAGCTGGTGTTATATTTGCTTGTTAAATGAATTACTTTGTGCAAAGGAGTAAGAATTATTCAGTTTTAATCTTGTCATAGCAGCGAACTAGCTAAGGAATAGCACTATGATAACGAACATGTTTAACTATTCCAAGTTGTGGCTGCCGTCGGTGGCGGTCACGCAGTTTGTTGTTCTCGTGGTTGAAGTGACAGTTTATGAGGTGAAGTGGTTTGTTTGTTGGATCTTATTGTGATGTGTATTGTTTGAGATGGAGCGATATTTTTGGTCGCGCGCCGCTCTCTACACGACGGTGTCGATAACGGAAATAACCGTCCGGTAGGTGGACGGGCAGAGGCGATTCTTACCCCGTACGCTAGAGTTCTGGAGAAGAAATCTCAGGGTTGCCAACTCTCAAGCATTGAGCGTGAGACACACGCATTTGACCGTTTTCACACGCTCTCACGCCACACTTCCGATATCTCACGCCGAAAAAAATATCCAGTTTATTTACCTCAGATCCACATATATGATTCAATACGTTACTAGTTCGGTAGCTCTGGCGCCATCCACCGGCGATATAACACTGAATCTGACTCCAAGCGAACATCAAAAGTTGGCAACCCTGAAATCTGGTTCGTTTTTAACTTGGTTAAAGAAGACATTCCGAGATGTGGTTTTGTTAACCCTTTCAAGTTTCAAGTAATGCGGCCAATGAGGTATGCAATTTGTATTTTAATTTGTGTATGGGAAATAAGATGTTTATCTATGAAGGATTGCTAAGTTTCTGTTAGTTATGTAGTCTCAAGGACTATTCCGATTTTACTGATGTTGTTTGTAAGCCAATCTACTGATTTGTGAATATTTTATGTTGTTGAATCATATTCTTATTGTCTAATCTCTATCTATGAGAATCCCTTACTGTATGAAACTGTATTATTTTATGTTTGTACAGTTCTCACGGCATCGTTGGTTACACCTGTGTCCGATTAAATGCCAGTAAATCAGGAACGCCTTGTGTCCGTTTTTCAACTTGGAGGGAGTTATAGTGAGAACTCATTGGCCGAGCAGACTGAGTTCTCACTATAACTCCCTCCAAGTTGAAAAACTGTAGTTGAGTTAATTTTGTGGTATTTTGTTATTGTGATTATTTTTTGTAAGTGTGCTACAAAGCGCGCCTGTCAGATTACTTTCGGCGCGAAATGAGAAAGATCATCACGGCGTTGTTGTGCTCTTTCACCCTCCTGTTAGCCTGCTGTAAGGTTATTGCTGTGACTGACTGTGTTTGGAGTGAGACATCGGATAAGAGAGGATTGAGCAAAGAGCAGGCTTCAACGCTCCTCAGTGTTCTGGATATTCTACAAGTACACACACGCACACATCCATTATTTTATTTTTTTATTTTTATTACAAATCTGACAACTCGACATCAACAGAAATGTTGGCGTAATTATCCAAGGACACTTGTACTTTGTACATGTACTTTGGACATTCCCATCTGATAGTTGAGATGTATTGTTATGTGGTTTTGAATATTGTGCTGTATATTAATAACTGATGCAATTGCAAGGGTGTTTAGTCATACTGTTTAATTGTTAAAATTGTTGAGTGACTACAACTTGTGAGGTACGCTCCAGCCCGATAACAAGGTTATCAGGTACAGGTAGTACATTGCTACCAAACCCAACATTAAATTCCTTCACGTAATGATCAACGGAGTTATTCGTCATTATTATAATTGTTGTCCACAGATTGGTTACATGCACAATACAATAAACACAGAGAATCGAGTCTTCTGACTTGTTGCTGAATTTATAACGAAAGATAAAGAAAACGTTTAAATTAACGTTTAACGCTAGCCAGGAGAGGGCAGCATCGCGTTTCTACAAAGAGCAAATCCACCCAGATCCACAATTAAAGAAAAAACGTTTTTCTTCATGTAAAAACACCAGGCAGTGTTCACCAAATACAAGCAAATTATTGATCTCGAATCTCTTTTTGTGTAACCACAATCAAATCTCAAACTACATTTTACCCAACTGTATCAGTAAGAAAACACTATCATTTACAGTATAAAATTCTTGTAGAGTATGAGAGCAAGTGTCCTACTGGCTACTCTTCACCACAGAACAACAGGAGCTCTACAGGGCCCCTCCAGTAGAGGAAATAGGACACAGTATTGTCTAGCAAAGTTCTATGTGTGCTCATGATGGATGCCCCTACAGAAAAGATCATGTGATTTGGTACTATATCTGTGCCCTCAGAAGAAGTACACTCCTTAGAGGTGCTTATTTAAAAAAAAATTAAGTGATTTTGCAATAGAGAGAAACATATCCCAGGACGGGGATCCAGTGCCCTATAGTTGCTCCTCCACCACGTCCTTTAGGACAAACTTTCCCAAAGTGGGTGTTGTGCGGTAGAAAACCCCTTTTCATTTTTTTGCCTCTGACCTTCAAACAGCTCGAGTCAGACACTACTTGGTATGGCATGCTGGCACATAAAAGATAATAATTACATCTTATTTTGTGAAATATTAAATCATTGCAGTGTATAGTTTGCAGTGCTCTGAAGGTCCATACTATGCAGAATGAAGAGTGAGAGTCTGTTTTAATCACACAAGTTCTTCCTTAACACACCATTCCACCTTTTGTCTTCCAGCCTTTTCTTCAATTACCAGAACTCTTTTGATAAAACATCCGGAAGCATTTACTTGGCACACGCAATTTCCACATCTAAGGTTAGTAGGCTTACTCAGATTTAAGATGCTTAATAAAGCAGCAAACACCAAAATCATGACAAACCTGACCAACGTTTTGTCCGTCTATCAAAGAACATTTACCACCATCAACTTCACCCAGTTCACTAGCCACATCAATGTCACAAGCCCAGTAAATAAAATTTTACAAAAACAAGTATATAATTTATTTACTGCACATTAATTTTTTTGTCGTCTTTCGTCATTCATACAAAAGGACTTTGTCACAGGGAAAATTCGCTTTTATGCGTTGATTGAATAATTTACATAACCCTTAAAAATTGTACAGGTAAACATAAACATATACAGTAATGTAGTATAAAGTAAATACTGTACATTCTGTAATTACATGTAGACCTACGTCTACTGCCATCTTGAGCATGCCTGCATTTTTTTTTGAGACGTTGAACTCTTGAGCGCATTAGAGACACTGAATGCTATGCTATAATTTCTTCGCATACGATAAAATTAGGGTAAACTCCACTCTTGTGGGCACGTTTTCTATGAGACACTGAAGATAGGGAATTGTACACTAAAAATATGCGAATTCGTGAAGCAGCAGATTCAGAAGCACAAAATGTCGGGACTCGGGATATTATTGTATTTCAGAGGTGGACATTCCAGCTTCAAAAAGTAAAACTCCTTCCCAGGATTTTACACAAGCTTGCTGGATTTTCTAATTAGTGCAGGTAGAATTAGTGGAATCAACACAATAAATAATGAATGATCATTCGCAAATTAATTAAATGAATTCATTTCCCCGTTAATCAAAGTGGTACCACAATAAATCACGTCAATCATAATTTATTTATTCAAATGCTAAAGTCACTACACTTGTACAGCATTTTATTCATGTAATGTAATTACATATGAGATTCGTTTTGTGTTTGTAGTCTTATTTATGCAAAAAGTGTTCAGTTTATATATCATATAGTCTTACATTTTGTGTTTGTAGTCTTATTTAGTTCAGTTTATATACCATATAGTCTTACATTTTGTGTTTGTAGTCTTATTTAGTTCAGTTTATATACCATATAGTCTTACATTTTGCCAAAGGGGTTTTTGAGAAAATATGCTGGGAAAAGAAAATGTCAAGAAAAAAGGTATCAATTTCTGTGTTACCAATTGAAAAAACAAACTAATGTGTCACTTCACCGTTGTGTGGATCTAGGAACCACTGGCGTAGGGGAGGGGCACGCAAGGCACGCACTGCGGGGGGGGCCCCGAACACAGGTGGGCCCCGCCTTAGGACGAGTTTGTCGTTTAGTGTCAGTGTTCTCAAGTCTAACGCATTGTGAGCTCCACCGGCGACCGATCGCGATATACAACTCAGATGGCACTGGGGACGGGGGGGACATGTCCCCTCCAGATTTATATTGACCCCATCCGAAATCTAGCATCTACAAACATAAACGTATATATTGAACAGCTTGGTCCCCCTCACTTCAGAATTTCCATCTGCGCCCATGCTCTGGTGGCCCTGTATTATTGATTGAATAAAATCACTTGTGTCATTCATCGGTATGGAGTATAGGACTGGGCGAAATTAACCAAACAGAATTTCAATACTTTCTAACTGAAATGCGATATAGGCTATATATAGTTGTTTTCTTCCCATAAGGTAATAACAAAAAGGCACTTCAAAGTCAAAGATTCATGTCCTCAATGGCACACAGACACTTTTATTAACATTCGCCTATAAATATACATTAGAAACCACTCAAAAGTAAACTATTTGCATATTAAATATTAATGATCCTCAAATGAACTTTCCCCACATAACAAAATACTCACAGCTGTGCTATTAAAATGTAAACAGAAAAGAGCAAAAATAGCACAGACTGACTTGTTCTTTAAAACGTTTTCTCTGATACCGTATAACTGTGCGTTCATACCGAAAGCGACGAGAGCGACACGGCGACCGGAAGTCATTCATTTTCAATGAGAGTGAGCGACACCCAGCGACGCGACGCGGCCGTGAGTGGCGCGAAGTGAGCGAACCGAGCGACGCGAACAAGTTGAGCTTGGCTCAACTTTATGCAAATGAGCAGTGACACGCGGTGGCGACTACCAATCAGAAAGTATGTTTGCACCCTCCTCCGAAATCGCACCTCTGACTTTGGTTCCTACTGATTATTTGTTCCGATTGCGAAATGGAGGAGAGATTGATAGTGGCTGACTCTGGATGTCCCGATTTGTCCTTTCTCAAATCCATAGTGAAATAACACATCTCAGGGGTGTTTAGAATTTATACAGGACAGTTTCCCTCCCAAAAATGTTTCCTTTTAGAGGAAATACTGTTCATTTGTTAAAAAAACATCTGCAATAAATTAGCATATACCCTATTATTGGTTATGATTTTTAAAATTCCTGTTTGATCTTCGGGTCTGGGGTAAAAAGTAAAAAAATTACATAAACATTTTAGGTTTATATACTATATGTGTTTTATACACGCACTCCTTTATAATCGTGTGTCCTGTAATCAATAGATCAAAATAAATACTGCGTCCTGCTTTAAAACGTGATTTGCATATCTGTCACGTGATGCATGCCGGCGTGATGTTGAACACGCCCCCACGCGACGCGATGCTGGCGACTCTGTGACGGAGAGCGATTTTATCGCTTTCGGTGTGAACGCACAGTGAAGAAACAAAGGTCAATAGGATAAATTGAACCAGAGTTGTAACACCATCAGTTAAACCCATCACGGATAAGATAGGAGTCATATGATCATTCCAGTATTTACCTAATTCCTCCCTGATCCCACATGGTGAATATCAAGGCTGGAAACAGGCACATGCAGATTCCATAGAGAAAAAAACTGATTTTGAGGTGAAAAAGTAAATTTCTGAATCAAGACTATATCTTGTTTAGTACTTATACTATTGCAGATAAAACCATATGAATTATATTACATTAAACTGTAGTTTCTCAGGTAAATCGTGATACATTTTCCCCTGTTAATTTCAACTGCCGACTAGAGGGGTGGGAGAGGGGAGGGGGTAGATGGAGAGCAGACGGTGCTGTATATATTTTCTTATAATATGAATGAAAGCAGCACAAACAATGAATTAGAAACCAAGTTTAAAAGCACATTAGCTGGAGGGAAAACATGGTGTAATTTGATGTAATTGGACATGAATCAAATTTTTGTTCCTCTGTTCAGATGTAGTCTCCTTCCTCTTCCTCCGTGAATCCACTTTTAACAGCTGCTTGAATCCTCTTCATCTCTTCAGGGGCAGCAGAGGGCAAAATTGCAAGCAGCTCTTTATCAATCTTCTCCAGTCTTGAGTCTGTCTTCCTTTCAAACTCAGCCTTGTTGTTTTGAACTAGATGTAAAATGTCTTTTTGAGCTGCATCACAGCCGTACTGTAACTGCAGACGTTCCTGTCTGAACTCTGGCTTTTCCTTGTCCATGACCATAAGTTTCCCCAGTGAGCTGATCCGATCCATGAGGTGCTTTTCAGACACTTCAGTGTAGGTTGCTGAGATCATGTGGACCAAATTAGCAATGTTAGTGGCTTGAAATGCTTGATTGTAAAGTTGATCTTTCACAAAGAGCTTTCCATTATAGGAAGGTGATGGGGTGCACTCAGGTATAGAGACAAATCTTTTGAGACTTACGGTCAGGCTGATATTTACAATGTTGGACACCATCTGAAAGAAGTGGACCATCTTCTCCCACTGCTCCTTCACTCTGCCCATGGCATCCATACCTTTCACCAGCATCTTGATGGTGGTGTTAAAGTCGATCTCTTTGGCTTCACAGTTCCTCATGGTGATCAGGATTTCAGTCAGTTCCTTTTGGTTCTTCTCCATGTTCTCCACACTCTTCTCATGCATCACTCTGGTCTTGTCTAGTTGAGCTCTGCTCTGCTCTATGCGGAAACGAGCATTGTCTGCAGCTCTCTGTGAGGCAGTCTGCATCTCATATTTACTTCCTTCTTTATTCATCATGGGTGGTTTTGAGACCAGGGCAGGAGAACCTGTGACAGCTTTACTTTTGCTGTCAAATGCACGTGCTGATTCAATCAGTTTTCGTATTTCTTCAATCAGCTCCTTTGTTTTGGCTTCCTCACATTTTCTATCTGGTGCATATTTTGCCAGTTCGTTACAGATGTTGATGCCCTGTTCACATATAGTTTGGGCACGATTCTTTGCTTCACATTGTGGGGATTTTTCTAAACTATCACTGATTCTTTTCAATTGTTCCAATGCAAACTTTGATTTTGGACATTTATTCTTCTGATCATACAGGTTGGTCCACTGTATGTTCTCCTCCTGCACAAACTGCTGAATCAACTCTGCACATTTCAGGATTTCTGCAGACTTGCTGTAGATATTTATTTCATCAATTCCATCTGAAGTTTTGTTCTGGCCTTTTGCGTGACTTATTATTTGAGTTATTACTTTTGAAACATTAGGAATCACGGATACAGGGTTAATTAGGGTTGATGCCAGTCCAGTAATTAGATTGGTGGTACACTCAGTCAGACCTGAAACAAAATCCATCCCGATCATCTCCCATCCACTGGGAAGTGAATCCATTGCACTTTTATAACTCTCGTGTGCTTCATTCAGTTGCTCTTTTAGGGCTTTCACTGCTTTTTCAGAGTGCTTTAAAGCTTCTTCTGATGACTCTTTCCTCATTTTGTTCTCTTCCAGTTTCTTTTTTATTTCTTCCAGATCCTCTCCATAAAAGTGCTCAGCATTGACACATGCTTCCAGCAGCTCTTGGATTATGTTGATGACCTCACTGAACTTCTGTTCTGTTGCAGAAGCCAGAGTAAAGCACTCATCTGCAATGACGCGAATGTTCTCCAGCTGGTGAGGCAGGAGAGCTTTAACAACCTCATCATCACCTTGGAACAAAATATTCACAGCACTCTTCATGTAATCTGGGACAGTGAGGGTGTGGAGTCGAATCTGATCCATGTTCTTATGGGCTTCGTTGAACGCCCACCAGCCAGAGTTACACACCTGCATGAGGCAGGCGCGAAAGGACTCTGGGTACTTGATGTACTGGTAGCCATCCTTGGGTGGGTTTTTGTTGATGGAGAAATCAGTTTGTGAAGAGATGAAGACCAGTTCTCCCATGATGGCTATGGAGAGTGGTGCAGGAGTCAGGTACCTCTCCCAGTTGGCATAGGGCTGCATTATAAGCTTGGTTTGGTTTCTCATCTGCTCAGCTGTGGTGAGGCTTTGACTGATCTTCGCAATTTGGGAATCCATTTTCCATGAGTTACTACAAAACCAAGAAGAAAAAAACAATTATTAGGATATTTTAATGGCAGATTTAAAAAACAAAAAAGTTAAAAAAGTACATGTAGTCCTAGTTTTGTGTTACAGTAGTTGCATTTTCTGCTGTTAGTTCCACATCTTCCTTTAGACTAAGGGTTGAGAATCTGTAGCTTGTGTATCTTGTTAACTCAAGATGTTGCTTTTTCATTGACTGTAAATGGGTCGACTGTAAATGTGTATAGGCCGGGGAAGTAGGAGGGACCTCTGCTCGCTTTGTTGGTCGTCTGGCAGCTGTGAACACACTATTCTTTCCAAGTTCCTTCCAATTCACATGACTGTAGTGGATGAAGCCGACCTAACAGACATCCCTGGAGTCTCCACTGGGGTTTTAATATGAACGTTGCTGATGTGAAGGTGTCGGACATATGGATGGGTAAGATCAATGAATGTGGAGTTGCATACATTTGAACCTCAGAGCAGAACTAATAACTGAACACGAGTATACAGAGATGCAACTACATCAACCCAAAGATGAGCTGATTCAGAACCTACTGCATTATAAGTCACACCAAGCATGAAGTGTTCAGTTTATTATTGGTTAACCTGTACTGTGACAGAAATACTTTAATTTAATACAGTGTAATTCAGTTAATACCCAAATATATTTGTGAAAATGCAGGTATACTATTAAAATACACATTAAGTTGTATTAATACATAGCTCTCAGAAAAATGTCCAAAAATATTTGGTGTTCATGACTCTCCAAGCCAAAACGCCACCCAAGCCCTGCAGTGGGACACCATGTGTCTGTCTGATTAACAATTCTACGTCATTGATTAGACTGTTTAGATTTGGTTTTTTAACTTGTGTTTATTTTGTCAGATCACAGTAAAGCATTAATCTCATGTGTCCAGGAATATGGAATATTAAATATTCATTATTATTATTATTAATATTAATATTAATAATAATAATTGTTTTCCTACCTTGTTATTGCAGATTATTTGCAGTAAAGGTCTTGGTCTGGTTCTTCTCAGTAGAAGCCAGTGGGTGAAGGTTGTGTTAGATAAGTCACTTTATAACTTTCACTTTATGACTTTCACAGTCCCTCCTCCTGACTACCCCTCCCTCATCACACAGTGAACAGGTTGACCTACAGTTGGCCATAAGCAAGAGGAGTTTTAAACTGGTTCTCCCAAAATGGAGCTGAGATTAAAATTATGTGTATCACATTCTGAAATGCTTGTGTTTACTTTATTCTGATTATAGTTTTAGACACAATAAGTTTTCTGTTGTATGTGTATTTAAGCATGTGTCTTGTCTATGACACCAGTTGTGACATCAGTCTGCCTTGTTGATTTGTGTCCGTGCATTAATTTGTCCATTTTGGGTCTAGCGATATTTTGCTAAAACCACTGATAAAACATTGTTACGTTGCTTTGATCTCGGCAACCTGCCCTCACTGTCCATTGTAACTGTTGTGTTGTGTTTAATATATGTTATATGTTGTACGTTGGTGCAGGCATGTCAAAAATAAGAATAAAGCAGTCAACATCAGAATCTGTATTTTACACATTCAAATCCTGTAAATTATTAGTTGTAATAGTTATAGACAGGTCACCCTCATCAAATGCTGAGTCTCTTTAATATAGTGGGAAGTATCTATATCCTAATTTTTTAACTCAAGATGCTGTTCTGAATTTATACTGCTACACATCCTTTCTGATGCAATGTCATTGAACTAAAATGTAAACGATATGGAGTGCTGACTCTAGTCAACACTACCCGCAGCTGAGGACAGACACATAGCAGTCTGGCTGTGAGGACATGTTTCAGGCATTTGCTAGATAAAGATTGCCACTTTAATTTTCTAATTTAATAGTGTCTTATTCTTTGCCACTTTACTCTTACTTTGCCACTTTTACTTTATTCTTATTATATGTATATACATGTGTATATATCAGAGGTGGGGACTCGAGTCACATGACTTGGACTCGAGTCAGACTCGAGTCATTAATATTAAGACTTTTGACTTGACTTGAAAAAATATTCAGAGACTTAGACTTGACTTGGACTTTTACACCAATAACTTGGGACTTGAATTGGACTTGAACCTGTTTACTTGCAAAGACTTGATTTTTTAACCCCAAATCTAAATTTTAAAACGCATATTAATATTTATAAAGTGCGCCCCATTAATTTCATTTCCGTCCTTCTGCCGCAGACCGGTCCTCTGCTTTTCCACACTCTGTACGTTGTGTGTGTGTGTGTGTGTGTGTGTGTGTGTGTGTGTGTGCGTGTGTGTGTGTGTGTGTGTGCATGAGCTGCAGCACAACCAATCAAATGGGGTGGTCAGCGAACGTGAATTTTTACCGGGCGGGGTGTAAAATGGACGCAAATTAAGCATTATATCGCGATCGATCGATTGCCAGTGGTTGGCGCCAGAGCAAACTAGTAACTCATTGAATCATAGATGTGGATCAGAGGTAAATAAACTAGATTTTTTTTTTCGGCGTGAGAAATCGTATGTGTGGCGTGAGAGCGTGTGAAGACGATCAAATGCGTGTGTCTCATGCTCAATGCGTGAGGGTTGGCAACCCTGGATTCTGTATCTGAACTCAGGTAAGAGAGCCTCTCTCTGTCACCATCATAATATCCAGTTCTATCTCAGCATGGATTGTGATTTTGAAATCGAGAAAAAAACATATTGACAAAAGTGGAGCGAGTTTTCAGCTATGGGGACATCATTCTACGGCCTCATCGTGCACAAATGACATACAGACTTTTGGCCAGTTTGGTCTTTTGCAAATGCAATGCAGAATAGTTTACTGAAATGTCTAAAGTTGCAGATTCCTGTTAATTGTTCAGTTCTTATATTTGTTTGTCTTGTGTCACTCACACATGTTCTCCAAGAAACCAGATAAGAGAAGAGAGGGAAAAATGCTGTTATGGTTCTTTGTATTGTACTGTGAAAATATCAGCACTTTTTATTTGAACATGGAGTTCTACTTATGACTTTCACAGAATATTTATTTCTGGAAAATTGTAGTTTAAAGTATGAATATTTTTGCAGCTAAGTTTAAAAAATTGAACTGTGCAATAAAGAGGTGTAATTTTAATTTTTTTATACTTCGTGTTTTCAGTTGCATATGTTTTATCAAGATTTGAGGAGAATACAGATTTTAAAAAGAACACATGTCTATTATTTACATTTAAAATATACCTGCAACATTGGTTAAAATAAAAATAAAAGACTCGAAGGGACTTGAAATTCCAAGTTTCAGACTTGGGACTTGACTTGACGGTTGCCTGTCTTGACTCGAGACTTGACTTGAGTTGACTGTCTTTGCTTGAGACTTGACTCGGGACTTGAGGATAAAGACTTGGACTTACTTGAGACTTGCAAAACACTGACTTGGTCCCACCTCTGGTATATATAGATATATTTATACATACATAGCAAGTATCAGGCAATCGGGCAACTGTAACATCTACAATTTCCCCTCGGGTATCAACAAAATATTCTGATTCTGATAAATAGCCGGGTTGTGTTTGTGTTTAAATAAAACATGCATATCTACACATCTATG
Source organism: Brachyhypopomus gauderio (assembly GCF_052324685.1). NCBI lineage: Eukaryota > Metazoa > Chordata > Actinopteri > Gymnotiformes > Hypopomidae > Brachyhypopomus > Brachyhypopomus gauderio. The sequence goes on from NC_135216.1 coordinate 33,998,540, forward strand.
ATTGGCAGGTCACAGATTCTTTGGGTTGTCCACTTACTTTTCCTATTCAATACCTCAATAATTGACGCGTCTTGTCCCTGGACCTTAAGAATGGTTTTATCAGACAAAGCAATGTGAGTCAATTTGTGTTGTGCATGTACAATAAAACTACTTTCAGGTTGTGTCAGCAGAGCCCTAAATGAAAGTGAAACAGTCGACTCTGTCGGGATATCACTGAGTTAACATCAGCTCCTCCTTAACATCTGATGATAACCCAGCATATCCAGTATTTCAATAATCAGCAGTCCCAGCTCTTTATTACAGGTCACAGGTCAACATTTCATGTTATTTAAGTAAAACTGGCACGTAGTTCACATGGCCATGATTATGTACAGTGAATGTTTCCATACAGAGGTAAACATCAGTTTCATATGGTCATATGATTCTAGATAGTTCCACTGACTGGCAGAGTGATTTATTTCATCCTGATCTGATATGTGACATGAGTACGATTCTCACAAAAGTGTAAAGAAGGGCTCAGAAAACAAACAAAACTGAACTGCCAGCTGTCACAACCAATCGGCACTCAACAAACACACACACACACAACCAGTCACCTTCCAATGGCACATCAGACTTAACAAAGGCATCGCCATCCCCATCACAATACACCCCCTGTCAAACACCCTCCAAATCTGTCTAATCCTAAAGAAGACACCAGCGCTGGACAGAGAGCCTGTGCACTTCTGGACTCATCTTCTGTCTCAACGTGAATATCCCCAACACTACCTGCCAATTCTGGGTAGCCAATATACAGTGAAGTATGGACACTGCTGAGTGGAGTTGTTCAGTGAACACTAGGTAGTCCAGGACGCACTCGTAAAGTTAATAGACCTCAGACAGCTTTTATGTAGCTTCTGATACAAAATGATGGAGGATATACAACTAATTAGGTAAAGTGATGGATGTTTTTATTATATGAAACATTCATCTACATGATTTTTAAACTGTATTCAAATTTGTTTTAACAAATGTGTTTCAGTAATTTACCAAGATTTCAATAATTGCAGAATGGAAACTCTGACTTTACAAAAAAGCATATTCTTCTTCAATGTGAATATAAAAAAAATAAAACTGCCCCAAACCAATCAATATAAACATTTTACCAAATATCCAAGAGAAGGGAGAGACACAGAAGAAAAGAAGAAGTAAAAGAACTGTCAGCTTGAGAATGTCCTGCAGCTGAATTGAGCAACCTGCCAGTGTTGAGTCGTTCTCCCTCATGGTACTGATGACTTGTGGTATGTCTTCAGTGTTACTGTGTGAGGTACAGAGATCTTCCTGTGTTGGGTGGTTTTCTCTTATGGTATCAAGGAGTTGTGGTATGTCTTCAGTGTCACTGTGTGAGGTACAGAGAGCCAACAGTCTTTGGTGAGTCTCCCTCATGGTACTGATGAGTTGAATGTCTTCAGTACACAGGAGCTCATTCCCTGCTATTTGTTCTGCTGCCTTCATCACTTCCTCCATCATCTACATCACTCGTTCCTGGAGGATGAACCAGCCAGTGTGACCCTCAACCACTCTGGTCTTCCCACTCAGGCCACTCAGGAGTTGGACGACTCTTCTCACTTTATTTTGTAACTCAGCTACATCCTCTTTCTGCTCCACCAGCTCCTTCATCTCTTCATGGATCTGCTCCACCTTATTATTAGGGGTGTGTTTAAAAAATCGATCTTTCGATTCAAATCTATCTTCATTTGAATGATTCGATATCGACTTATGAAACCTCATGTCACGTAGGGCTACGCCCCCCTCACTTGGCTGTCACTCCGGGTTCCCTTGTGTCTGTGTTCCTTGCCCGTTTGTCCCGCCCTGCTCGTTTGTTTAGATAATTCCCTATTGTCTGCCACGCCCCTGTCGTCATTGTTAGCACCTGGTCCTAGTTTAGTTCAGTGTATATTAGCACCTGAGTCTCCCTTGTCCTTCGTCTGTTGTTTTGGATGTTTGATTGTTTGATCGTTCTCCCGTGGATGTTACCTGGTGGTTCTGTGTTCGGTTGTGTTTTGATTCTCCGTGATCAGCTCTTTGTTCTGTGTATCCCTGCTCTGTTTCGTGTCTGTCCTGATCATGCCCCTGTACCTGTCAAACCTGGACGGCTCACCTGTTTTGACCCCTGCCCGTGACTACGACTTCGATTATGGAATGCCCTGTAATAAATCTCGCTCTTCTCAGCGTTTGTGTCCGTCCCCTCGCTCTGCAGCTCATGCTGCGTTACACCTCAGACCGATGTTTAGAATTAGCCAATTTTCCCCGCATTTGCGTACCGTTTTAACGTCTCGCGTTTTATCTCACAAGATCATCCTTTTTTCTCGAGCACCGCCACTTGGCTGGGGTGATCAGTTAAGCATGGCTACAGCAAGAGTAAAAAAATGTACGTCTGATCCATATCTATGATTCAATGAGCTACTAGTTCGCTGTGGCGCCAACCACTGGTGAGCGATCGATCGTGATATAATACTTAATTTGTGTCCATTTTACACCGCCACCCCCTCCAGGTTCAAATCTCACTCCAAGCGATCTTGAAAAGTTGGCAACCCTGTAGATGTATGGTTACATTTTGGATTCAGAAACCATGATGGTAGGGAAGAGTTGGATAAAAGCACAGCCGTGTGTAAACTGTGCAACATGGAGGTGAAATATTGCGATTAAACTATCTACAAGTTCTCCCCGTGCCAAAAAAATAACAGAAGTGCTTGAATTCCACCTTTTAAAAGTGTTTGAACCCAGCAAGCATGACTTTGTTCATTGCGCTGAAGCGCGGCGCGCGTGGAGTTACAAAATTCGAGAGGTGCACGTGATTATGTCGTTTTCGGCGCGCGGACCCTCACACCGGTCGTGACGCGTCAAATAAAGCTGTGAAGTTTTCTCAACAGTTGGCAATGTTGTTACTGCAAAAAGAGCTGTCTCACTCCTCAACATGTTGATCAATATTGTTACTGCCCAAAGGAGCTGTCTCACTCCTCAACATGTTGATCAATATTGTTACTGCACAAAGGAGCTGTCTCACTCCTCAACATGTTGATCAATATTGTTACTGCACAAAGGAGCTGTCTCACTCCTCAACATGTTGATCAATATTGTTACTGCACAAAAGAGCTGTCTCACTCCTCAACATGTTGATCAATATTGTTACTGCACAAAGGAGCTGTCTCACTCCTCAACATGTTGATCAGCTCCTTTTCTTGCAGAAAAATTTGACAATCTCCAAGATGTCAGAAAGCAGTCATGAATAAATATTAGTTTGTGGACCTTAATGTTTACAATATTCAGAAGTATGTTCATAAATGTTTTTGTTACATGTAAAAAAAAAAACAACTTAATTTGCACTTTAAAAGGCTGTTCAAAACCGCTTTCAATGCCTTTTCTGGTAAAGGAGCTATGTGGAAGAGTGTGCATTAATTGATATTAAAAAAAGAATGTAACTGCTGTTCACAGTATAAACACTAATATCTTAATACATTTTAATAAAGTTTGAGTGTTCCTTGTATCATTACAACATTTCACATTCAAACTACACTCTAACTATAGTTAACTCATCCATTACAATAGGTCACATGCCCAAATCATGTAAGTTAGCAATTATCAAACCTCTGATCAAGAAACCAAATCTTGATCCGACTGTGCTATCTAATTATAGACACATTTCAAACACATCATTTATATCTAAGATCATAGAAAAAGCTGTTGCCCAGCAATTATGCCTATATCTGCATAGGAATAACATATTTGAAAAGTTCCAATCTGGTTTTAGGCCCCATCACAGTACTGAAACAGCATTAGTTAAAGTAACAAATGATCTCCTCCTTGCATCAGATCAAGGCTATGTATCACTGTTAGTGCTTCTTGATCTTAGTGCAGCTTTCGACACAATTGATCATAGGATCTTGCTAGAAAGGTTAGAACGCTGGGTTGGAGTCTCAGGCACAGCCCTTTCATGGTTTCAGTCTTACTTAACAAATCGCTATCAGTTTGTAGAGCTCAATAATATTTCATCCAAACGTACAATGGTTAAATATGGGGTCCCACACCCCGGTTACCTGTGGATCATTTAACCTGCACTGGAGGACATTATGTTTATCATCAGAGAATTTTTCGTCGGAATTATCTTTCTGATGTCCGAAATTTAACCAGCGTGCCGCTGATGGAGACTAAGGGCGTACTCTCACACTAGGCACGGTTTGCTCGTTCCGTGCTGGGGCCCGGTTATCCCCCCTCCCCACTCCCCCGCTGACCTGCACTCACACTCGCTTCAGCAACCCGGCCCGAGCACGCTTACGTCACCACAACGTGACTTTATTTGGAAAAAAAGCGCACTCGCACATCATTTATATCTAAGATCATAGAAAAAGCTGTTGCCCAGCAATTATGCCTATATCTGCATAGGAATAACATATTTGAAAAGTTCCAATCTGGTTTTAGGCCCCATCACAGTACTGAAACAGCATTAGTTAAAGTAACAAATGATCTCCTCCTTGCATCAGATCAAGGCTATGTATCACTGTTAGCAGTAGCGAACCGTGACCTTTAAACCTGGGCCCGCTACCCCCCCCCCCCCTCCCCCCCGAAATTATTTTTTTCCTTTCTTAATAAACTAAATAAAGAAAAACTGAGATGACAGTACAGCTTTAAAAACGCAATAAACAATAATATCTGTACTAGATAACATCTTAAGCAAAATAAGTTTCCAAACAAAATAAGGTTCACAGCTCCGTGGTTCTCGGAAGCGGAATATGTAAACAACGCGCACGAGGACGTCAAAGGGATGAATCGAAACTAGCTAGCGATGGTGCTAACGACAGCTAGCGTCGCCACAGCGGGCGGAAATTATCATACAGTTAAGCCTGCCCACTAAGAGAGAAGATATGATTGGTCAATTTTGCTGTCATTTGAAACTGGTATTGCGCTGAATTATAACTGCCAGGCCCTCTGTAAACGAACAGCGGGCATCACAGTCCTGATAGGGGGAGACACAGGCTCACAGGCTTCCACTCAACCCCTCACCTTCCAACACAGATTGAATAGACACGGGTGAATATTTTATTTGCTTATATTTTTGTAATTGTTTAGATGTCGAATGTCAAACTGTAAGTAGATAAAATAAAATTGGATAATTATATATATAATGCTTTAAGAATATTTTAGGCCCTCTGAGAGGGCGTAGAGGGCCCTGACGGTTCCCCACTGACTGTTAGTGCTTCTTGATCTTAGTGCAGCTTTCGACACAATTGATCATAGGATCTTGCTAGAAAGGTTAGAACGCTGGGTTGGAGTCTCAGGCACAGCCCTTTCATGGTTTCAGTCTTACTTAACAAATCGCTATCAGTTTGTAGAGCTCAATAATATTTCATCCAAACGTACAATGGTTAAATATGGGGTCCCACACCCCGGTTACCTGTGGATCATTTAACCTGCACTGGAGGACATTATGTTTATCATCAGAGAATTTTTCGTCGGAATTATCTTTCTGATGTCCGAAATTTAACCAGCGTGCCGCTGATAGAGACTAAGGGCGTACTCTCACACTAGGCACGGTTTGCTCGTTCCGTGCTGGGGCCCGGTTATCCCCCCTCCCCACTCCCCCGCTGACCTGCACTCACACTCGCTTCAGCAACCCGGCCCGAGCACGCTTACGTCACCACAACGTGACTTTATTTGGAAAAAAAGCGCACTCGCACAACACTATAGAGTTCACGATTCTCTTTTTATTGTATTTTTGGAGTCGTTTTGGGAGTGCAGAAACACGGTGCAAGCACAGATTTATCGATAATTTAACACAACGATTGTCTGCTAATCGCTTTGCCGCTATGACTGTTTAACGTGAGCGTCGCATCACTGATGTCATGTTTGAGTTCCAGCGAAATGAACCAATCAGACGAGGCACCAAGCGGGCCCGGGCACGGATAGCGCTCACACTAGAAGCGAACCGTGCCCGAGTCCACATGAATCGTGCCCTGGCCCACCTCTTCAAAGCGGGCCCGAGCACGGTTAACTGATCCGGGCCCGGGCACGGTTGGAGCGCTCACACTAGCCAAACGAACCGTGCTTCGGCAGGCAACCGTGCCCGGGCCCGGATCATAGAGCCTAGTGTGAGTACGCCCTAAGAGAACAGAGCTGTCATCGCTGCGCATGGCGCTCTTCAATGTGCGCTCCGTCAGCAACAAGTCTTTTGCTTTAAATGAAATTTTTATTAAGGAGTCTCTCGACTTTATGTTTTTAACTGAAACATGGCAGCAGGATCTGGATTATGTTCATCTACGGGAACTCTGTCCAGGAAACTGTTCGGTGCTGGGAACGCCCCGCGAAGCACGTTGGGGCGGTGGCTTAGCAACCGTGTTTAAAGACCGGTATCCATGTAGAATTGTAAGTTCGTCCTCTTTCTCAAAGTTGGCTCGGTTAATACATTTTACTGTATTTTAATTTATCGTCCTCCTGGTTCATCCAATGAGTTTTTATCTGAATTAATCGAGCTACTTTCTTCTATTATTAAGCTGGAGAATGTGTTAATATTGGGTGACGTTAATCTCCACATTGATGATGATTCCTGTAAGGCAGCTACTGATCTTTTATCTGTTACAAACTCGTTTAATTTTATTCAGCATGTGTGTGCCCCCACCCATAAAAAAGGCCACACGTTGGACTTGGGTTTTTTGTCTTGGCGTCATTGTGAATGATGTTTGTGTTGAGGATATATTTTTAAGTGACCACAACTGCATTTACTTTAATGTGTCTTTTAATACCGATTCAGTTCCCCCCATGCGTCTGTTTAAAAGGTGTATCATAAATGATCACATTTCTGAAGCTTTTTGCTCTCTTTTTGATTCGGCCTCTTTAGATTTTAATAATGAAAGTGTGGACTCTTTTGCAACATGTTTCAATACTCTCTGTGTAGATATTTTAGACAAAATTGCACCCATGAAACAGAACACCATTCAGCGTACAGCCTGTCCCTGGATTAATAAGGAAATTCTTAGTATGAGGAGAATGTGTAGAAAGGTTGAGCGACAATGGAAGAGCACTAAACTGGAGGTTCACAGACTCTATCTAAAAGACCTGATTAGTTCTCTTAATGAGATGCTTAAAAATGCTAGAATCAAATATTTTGCTAATCTTATCAAGTCAAAAGGTCGAAATCCGAAAATCTTATTTGATACTATTAAGAACATTGTTTCACCTGTTTTAATTTCTGAAAGTACTTTTACAGAAGCAGAGTGTAACCGTTTTTTAAACTATTTCTTGGATAAGGTTGATAGCATCAGGACCCATATTTTACCCTCACCTTTCCACTGTTTGGCTTTTTCTCCTCTGACTACTGTAACATGGTCTGTTTTCACCCCAGTGTCTCTTCGGGACATTACAGAGCTGTTGGGTCAAATGAAAATATCATCTAACCTCCATGACATCTTCCCGTCATCTCTTTTTAAAGAAACTTTTAGCTCAATAGGCCCCTGTGTGGTAAAACTGATTAATTCTTCCCTTGGCACTGGCTCTGTACCCCAATGCTTTAAAAAATCTATTGTATGTCCAGGGCCGCTGCTAAGGTTTTGGAGGCCCTAAGCATAACTGGTCAGGGAGCCCCACCCCGGACACAAACACACACACACACACACACATACAAACACATATACACAAAAGGTAAACTCAAACTGTTACTATTTAATATAATCCGCATTACAACCATTCACATGTAGCAATGTAACAACATTTACAATGTTATAATAAGCTATGGTAAATAACAGCACAGCAGCACCACTTATAATGTATAAATAATAAATAACTTTCTTAACACTACAATTAGAATTAAAATAAATAAAAGAATGCTGTAGATTCCAAATAAACAATTGAGCAATGAACAAATAATTATGCAAATGAATAAAGACGGCTTTACAATAAAAATAAATAAATAAAACCAACTGCAAACAAACAATGGCCGATGAACAAAAATAATTCTGCTCATAAATAAAGAAGCCCAGCAAACATGCGACGTCAGACGTTAAAATCATGTCTGTATCACGTCGGTCAGTCCAGGCCCATTTTTGCACGTCTGGTGGATGTTCAAAACTGGTTCAAAATCTGACAGTCTGACTAGGACCTCAGCTAGACCTCTATGGACGTGCATGACGAGTTTTCTATCTGAACGTCTGACTAGGACCTTTATTGGATGTCAGTGGACGTACAAAAACTGCAACTGAACGGCAGCAATAGACGTTACTAGTTCGCTAGCTCTGGCGCCATCCACCGGCGATATAACACTGAATCTGTGTCCATTTTACCCCCCCCCCCCCCCCCCCGCTCAACCACCGGCTCCAGGTTAAAATCTCACTCCAAGCGAACGTCAAAAGTTGGCAACCCTGTAGATATGTTTTAATAAGTTTTCAGTTATTTCAGTTTCAGAAACTACGCTCAGCAGATGCAACTGTGACCGTCACGGGCATCATCTTTATGTTTTTTTCCTCCGCTCTTCAGCTCCGGAGTCGTGCTGTCGCTTCACTGTCATTTACTTCATAGTCATTTAGGCATTTAATTCGAAAGTGAGCTCGCATTGCTACACTTAGGACCAGGGTTGCCAGATTGGGGACATTTTCCATCCAATTAGTTTGTTTAAGGTAAAAATATGGCACTGGGCAGGGGCGGACTGGGGAGAAAAAGTGGCCCGGGATTTCCTGACAGACTGGCCCACTATATATATATATATATATATATATATATATATTGTGACGGCGCTGGGAATATGGACCTATGAGCTCCGCCACCGACTAGTGGAGGATGCTGGGAAATGTACAGGGTGGGAGATTTATGTTTGTTAATGTTCCTTAACATGGCAATTCTTTGTGCATCTTTGTGTTAGTTCATTTATGGAAATGTGGGAATGCTTTGGGGACGTTTTGTTGGGGAAAGTAAAAATCACCATCAAGGTTAAATGTGTGCAGTGATATGACATGACTGCCACCAAAGCACCTGAGGGAGAGGAAGTGAAAAAGCAGTTATTACTCTTGATGTTCAATAAAGAGTATTTCTTGCAAAGATGAGCTTCTTGAGTGAGTCTCCTTCTTCACCGGCGCCACAAGTGGTGTCAAGAAGTGGGCCTCTGGGCAATCTGCGTCAACTGTTGGACGAGATTGACGAGGTGGGCGAACTGGTGCAACGGGAGGAAAGAGCACTAATGAAGCTACGGAGAGATGCAGATGGACGGAGCGTGGCGAAGACGAAAACCACGGAGCGGCTACAAGCTGATCGGCAGGAAGAGCGCCGAGCGTACTGGCCGGAGACGTGGAGCGGCGCCACCTGCACGGACGACGCCCAACCAATGACGGCGATGGGGGCCGCCGAGGAGTGGAGACACAACGCGGGCCAGAACAGCGTACGTGCGGAGCGTGCTACACCGGCTTGCAGCGAAATAGCGGCATGCGCCTCGGGCCGGAACAAACTCATTACGCCGCTCCAACTGCCCAGGTATGATGGACTTTCCGACTGGGCTGAATATGATGCCCAGCTGAAGATCACAGCGAACAGAATGGGATGGTCGGACTACGAAACGGCGGCACATTTGTGCCTATCACTGCAAGGCCACGCTAAGCGTACGCTCATTGAACTGAGAGAGGAGGAACACGACGATCTAACCGCGCTGCGCAACGCTCTGAGGGCGCGCTTTGGCAGGCAGCCGCTGAGCGCCGCGGCGAGGCAGAGACTGTCACTAAGACGGCGCGCACGTGGCGAACGCCTCGCGCTATTGGCAGCTGACATCACACTGCTGGTGCGGCAGGCGTATCCGACGTTCCCAGAGGAAGTCAGACAGAGGCTGGCCTTAGACAGGTTCGTGGAGGCACTGGAACCTTTTGAGTTACAAACACACGTCCTGCTGAAGGACCCGGCGTCGCTGGATTTGGCGATCGAAGAGGCGGAGAGGGCGGAGCTGGTGCTTTCCAGAGGGCCCACAACGCGTCCGACGGCTGCTGCGAGACCGGGGCGAGACACAGCGGGACGTCGAACGATGACGTGCTGGAGATGTGGGCTACCGGATCACAAGGCATCCGAATGCACACTCGGGTCCTCGCTACCTTCACGCCGACTGGGCATAAATGGACTATACACCCCCCTGATGGTCAATGACAAGCCGGTGAGTGCCTTAATCGACACCGGGTCAGCCGTTTCTGTGTTATACTACAACACTAGGGCAATTAGGTCTAATGCTAGGATATTGGGTGGTGAAAAAATTAGCCTCACCACAGTAACGGGTGAGAGGCTTGTGCTCGGTGAACACACTTTGGCGAGGGTAGACTTCGGGCGGGGGCCCTTCGTACATAAGTTTTGGCTCGGCGATACCTGCGACGAATGCATATTAGGGCTGGACTTTTTGAGACGTGCAGAGGCAGTTATAAATTGCGAGACCGGGGGAGTTTCATTTAGTGGTGGGCCGTCGGTGGTACGTCTAGAGGGCGACTCGGACCGCGGGGACGCAGGCCGAGGTGGGCACGGGCGCCCGGACATCGCTGAGGCCGTCCGCGAGCTATGGACTCGCTGCGTGGGCAATCTCACTGCGGAGCAGAAGGGCAAAGTTTGGTCACTTTTAGAGGGTTACATGGACATTTTCGCGCTGTCGGAAAATGACTGCACTAGAACCAGTCTAGCTACGCACGACATCGTGACAGGCGACGCAAGGCCGATCCGTTCGAGACCCCACCGCCTACCGTTTATGAGACGCAAAATAGCTGAGGAGCAGATCAATATCATGGCTGAGGCAGGCATAATTGAACCCTCGAACAGCCCGTGGGTCTCACCGGTCGTACTGTCACAAAAGAAGGACGGGAATTGGAGGTTTTGTGTGGACTACAGGCGGCTTAACGCTGTCACGAAACTTGATGCATACCCACTGCCGAAGATCGACGAGTCTCTCGAGCTGCTTGCATGGTTTAGCTCCCTCGATTTGCGCAGCGGTTATTGGCAGGTTCCCCTCACCGAGTCAGCCAAGGAACGCTCTGCATTCACCATAGGTAAAGAACTGTGGCAGTTCAATGTGCTACCTTTTGGCCTCTGTAACGCTCCTGCGACGTTTGAACGACTCATGGAGAAGGTCCTGAGAGGGGTCCCGAACTCTAAATGCCTTGTTTACCTTGACGATGTACTGGTGCACGCATGCTCGTTCGAGGCGGCGTTAATGAACCTGGACACGGTCCTGAATAGGATACGTCGCGCTAACTTGAAACTCAACCCCGCGAAGTGCAATCTGCTACAACAGCGTTTAAATTTCTTGGGCCATGTCGTTAGCAGCGAGGGGATTAGCACAGACCCAGCAAAGACGGAGGCGGTGAGGGGATGGCCTCGCCCGACGAACACTAAGCAGGTCAGGAGCTTTCTAGGCCTGGCGTCCTATTATAGGAAGTTCGTTCAGGGGTTTGCAGAAGTCGCAGCACCGCTTCATGGCCTTACTGGCAGCAGGGCGAGATTCGTGTGGTCTCCCGAGTGTGAGAATGCGTTCAGGGAGTTAAAGGATAGACTGTGCAGCGCGCCTGTACTGGCCTATCCCAAATTTGACACAGAGTTTATTCTTGATACAGACGCGAGCGACCATGGTGTTGGTGGCATACTCTCACAGGTGCACGAGGGCACGGAGCGCGTGATCGGGTACTTTAGTCGCTCCCTGAGCAAGGCGGAACGCAATTACTGCGTCACCAGACGCGAGCTGCTTGCAATGATAGCATGCCTGGAACACTTCAGGCCGTACGTGTATGGCGTGCCTTTTCGCCTGCGTACGGATCACGCATCGCTGCAGTGGCTCCTAAACCTCCGTGATCCTGAGGGGCAGCTGGCCAGATGGCTGGCCAGGCTGCAGGAGTTCAAGTTTGACATTGTGCACCGACCGGGTAGAATCCACGGAAACGCGGACGCTTTGTCGCGCAGACCGTGTCAAAGTGAGAGCTGCAAACACTGTGTGAAGGTTGAGGTGAGCGACCCTGATTTCGTACACTGTGCGGCGCTCAGACCGGTAGATGAGATGCCCCAGCTGGAACTCGAGGCTGTACCGATTGAACAATTTAGGGAAGCCCAGTTGGCTGACCCTGAGATCGGGTGGGGTTTGAGGCACCTGGAGGCTTCCTCATCACCGGTGTGGGACGATGTATGCCCGCTAGGCCCCGTGGCAAAGGCGATTAGGTCCAATTGGGATAACCTGCGCGTGAAACAGGGAATGCTGTGCCGTGAGTGGGTGGAGCCTAATTCGGACAAGAGCATACTGCAAAACGTGGTCCCGGTACAATTAAGGGAGAGAGTTCTTAGCTCGGTGCATGGTGCGCTCGGTAGTGGGCACTTCGGGGTATCTAAGACGCTGCGTCGCCTAAGGCAAAGGTTTTGGTGGCCAGGCTGTAGACGTGACGTCGAACTATATGTCCATTGCTGCGACACGTGCGCCGCCAAAAAGGGACCAGCGACGAGACCCAGGGCGCCGCTGATCCCTATGCGTTCGGGTTCGCCAATGGAAAGGGTCGCCGTGGACGTCATGGGTCCCTTCCCCGTTACTGAAGCAGGTAACTAATACGTCCTCGTCGCGATGGACTACTTTACAAAGTGGCCCGAGGCGTACGCCGTGCCGGACCAGAGCGCGAGCACGACGGCGACCGCATTGGTCAACGAATTTTTCTGTCGATTTGGGGTCCCAGAGACTTTGCACAGTGACCAAGGGCGAAATTTTGAGTCTGAGGTTATGGGTGAAGTCTGCAAATTGCTAGGGATCAGCAAAACTAGGACTACACCACTGCACCCGCAGGGGGATGGGTTAGTGGAGAGATTCAACCGCACGCTGGCGACCCAGCTCGCTATGGTCACTAGCAGGCATCAGAGAGACTGGGACGTGAGATTGCCCGCAGTCCTGCTCGCGTGTCGATCGGCGGTGCAGGAATCGACTGGTTTCACCCCTGCATGCCTTATGTTTGGAAGGGAGCTCCGCACGCCCATAGACCTTGCCTTTGGAGCGGCCCCAGACGCAGGCCCGCCGTATGAGCCCGGTCCGTTGTTTGTTAAAGACCTACTAAATAGGTTACATGACGCGCACCAGGTCGCGAGGGATGCCCAGGGAGCCGCGAGCCTCAAACAGAAGAGGGCGTATGATGCACGGTGTAGTGGGGGGTCGTTGTCCCTGGGTCAGCAGGTGTGGTTGTATAACCCTAAACGGTCGAGGGGCCTATGCCCGAAGCTACAGTCCAGTTGGGTGGGGCCGTGTTCTGTGATAAAGCAGCTCAGTGAGGTTGTGTATAGGGTTAAATGGGGGAGAAAGAATGTTGTCGTACACAGAGACCGGCTGACACCGTACAGGCCCAAGGCTCCGGTCGGCCGGCGGGACGCTGATGTTGACATGTCGCACTCTGTTCAGCCTGCTCCACGGGACATGTACAGATCTGACACTGAGGTCCCTGCTGCTTGTGACGTCGACGTGGCGGGAGTGGACGACGCTGTGGATTATGGACGAATGGACGCTGAGGCGCCCCTGCCTCCCGGTTCTCCCGCCACGCTACAGGTACCTTCCCCGTCTCACGCACGGCACTCCAGGCCACAGAGGACCCGTGGACCACCCCGTCACTTGGGTGACTTTGTCACCGGATTTCCTATTTAGGGTCGCCGGGACGGCGGACTATGAGGGGGGGGCTATGTGACGGCGCTGGGAATATGGACCTATGAGCTCCGCCACCGACTAGTGGAGGATGCTGGGAAATGTACAGGGTGGGAGATTTATGTTTGTTAATGTTCCTTAACATGGCAATTCTTTGTGCATCTTTGTGTTAGTTCATTTATGGAAATGTGGGAATGCTTTGGGGACGTTTTGTTGGGGAAAGTAAAAATCACCATCAAGGTTAAATGTGTGCAGTGATATGACATGACTGCCACCAAAGCACCTGAGGGAGAGGAAGTGAAAAAGCAGTTATTACTCTTGATGTTCAATAAAGAGTATTTCTTGCAAAGATGAGCTTCTTGAGTGAGTCTCCTTCTTCACCGGCGCCACAATATATGTGTGTGTGTGTGTGTGTGTGTGTGTGTGTGTGTGTGTGTGTGTATACTGTATATGAATCTATACATGGCACCTAGTGTATATGACGGCGTTTATTGTCATATGGACAATATTAATTCCAGCAATAATATGATTACAAAGCCACATAAATAGTCCATCATAAGACCACCAAAAAAGTTGTTTTACGCAAAGTGCATCCTAAAGAACAACCTACAACTCTAACGTGGGTATTTCTTCCTCTTACCTATTTATTTCAATAGCTTTAAAAAAAACAGTGCACAGTGCTCTGGAATCTTGAAAACCGCCACTTGCGTCCGTGTTAACCAGAAGCGCCCCCTAGTGGGCCCGCCGGCGGGCCCAGCTCCTTTACGGCGATATAAAACATATTAAACATTAATGAATCTCCGAACAACAGCGCTTAAATCAAAATTTCCTATCCCATCTACATGCCTACCGAGTTTCAGCCGTCTACGTGCAGCCGATCGCGAGATATCCGGCTTTGAAGTTGACCACAAAAGTGCACCCCGCGAGGGGGTCTCCCGACATATCCGTTTACAAAACATATTTATGTTGTGAAATGTCTTAATGTTTTGTCACCTAAAAATCGTTTACTAATAAGGCTTTAATTTAAGACCTTAACAGCGTAGATCCGTTGTGGTTAAGTACCTTAACACTAGAAGTCCCTGAAATTTCAACCACCCCCCTGAAGTCCCAAAAGAGGGTCCAAAGAACCTTAGTCCAAACTGACACCTCTGGTGGCTCCAATTAACATCCATTCATTTGCAAAAGTGCCCATTGCCTGAGGAATCAGCAGGGGGGAGAAGAGCTGAACTTGCCTCCAGTGTTATGTAAATGAGGCGTGTGTCAGGTATGGGTGGTTCCTGCTGAAAGCTTGCACCTCCTTGGCTGCCATATGAGACTGTGCAAGATCTCTTGCAAGAAGTCTCCTCATCTACAGAACCATATGTTTGAGATTTGATTTGTGAAAGGTTGAAATAATGTGAAATTGACACAAACATAATATTTGAATTATAATGGCATATAGGTGGCATATTGATTAGTCAAAATGGCTCTGATATTTTTAACCTTATTTTAAGTAGTTTTGTCTTTTGAAAAACTGCTAATAGGTAAAAATGTTTTTACATAAATGTATACAAAAAAACCCTCAGCTACTTGAAATAGAATAATATTATTGAGCAATTTTAACTTATCAAGATCAAGATTTTGCAGTGTGTCTCTTCCAAATACAGCTATAACCAGCAAACAAAAATAGGAAATTTAGGAAATCTTACCAAAAGAGATATCATTACTACAGATTTTCACTACTCTCTGAAAACTAACAATGTGTTGTGTGTGACGTTTGTGACCCTAGGCTTGAAAATTGCTTCATATGGGCTTTTCAAACTTTTTTTTTGGCCCACCTCCAACCTTTCACCTTTGGAGGACAACTTTGTTTTCATGTAAGGATCAAAAGAAAACAATTCTGTATAATACAGTACAATAGTGATAAAAACAATTGGGGTTAGGTGAACCATACAGGACAGGAGAGAAAAGAGGGGGAGAGAAAGTAAAAAGGGAAAAGACAGAAGAGCAGAAAAAACAGCTCAAATGATTCACCAACTGCTGCTACTAAATGAAGAGCAGAAAGTAAGACATACAGCACAAATGACTGATGTATGTGTGTGTGAGTGTGTGTGTTTATGTAAGTGCAACATAGGATAAATGTACAGAATGTACTTATTAGCAAGGCCCCAGAGGCCAGAGGCAGGCAGAGAAAGACCAGGGAACCCCACCCGCCCACGGCCCCTCCAGGATCATGTCCAAAGCCTGCTGTGTACTGGAAACCTTTGCTATCCTTGCTTCTCAGTCAACAGAGTAAGTGAAATGTGTGGTGACATGAATTTTCATCCACATGTAGGTGGCTACAGTCATCTTTCTCTTTATTATAAAACTGACACAGACATTATTTGAACTATAATTCCAAAACATCTCAAGTCTGCCTCCTTTGTACTAATTTTGGATTTTTTTCTCACTGCAAAAGGTGACATGATTATTGGTCAAAATAGCTAAAGTTCAGATTTCTCTGAAAGGGTATTTTCTTCTCCGTCTGAGTCAATGGATCAACATAGCTCACACTATCACCCATCCCCCCGTCTACCTAGAAGTGGCTGCATGACAAAGGATGGCCTCATGATCCAAAATACCTCAGCACTGGCTTTTGGCAGGCTCAGGTAGAAATGTAGTAATGTTAGTAATGTTTTTCTTCTAAAAAAGATAAGTGGGTTCAAAATAACAATTTTTGAAAAAAATTACCAAATTAATTGTGTTGATCCACCTCAAAAAAGGTCATGCAAAAGTGTGTAAGCTGGTCCTGAGTGTGTCTGCCCATCCCCCAGCTGCATTGTTGTGCAGGGGACATGCATAAGGTGAGAGAGGCAGTCAGAGGGCCTGGCTGTGAGCAGCAGCTACAGAGGACATGATGTAAGTTTAGAAATATATACAATAAAGTTGAAATGTTCTCAACAGAGCACTCACATACAATTATCCACTCAGTCTGCCACTCCCTCATTTGGGGAGAAAGCTACACTATTGTGGCTATGCCCCAGACAATTTTTTAATCATGGAGGGGTCTGAAATTTTTGTCTTAGGTGCATGTCCTCACTGTATTGGAATATTTTATTGTCTGAGTGAAAGAGAAACAAAATGGGGTCACTAAAGTGGGAATAGCCACAGTACTGTAGCTTTCTCCCCAAATGAGGGACTGGCAGACTGGGTAGATAGTTGTATGTGAATGCTCTGATGAGAACACTCATGAACAATTGTGCAAATGTGAGATGTGTCGACTGCTACAGATACACGTGTGGCAAATGTACCAGGGAGATACCCTGGCAGTGCCAGGCATGTTCTGACAGACTGCTGAAGTGCTAGTCACACAAGAAGGACATACCACTCACACACACACACACACACACACACACACACACACACACACACACACACACACACACACACACACACACACACACACACACACACACAGCCCTGCACTGCAGCCTATTGTAAATATGTGTGGAATTGTTTTATTCCTTGTATTTTTTGTATAATTTTATGGCAATAATAAAAAGCATGGAACATAAAAAAGCATGGAAACATAACAGTTGTTCTTTTGTATGTTTCTCATGCTGAAATTTCAGTCCTCCTGACTTAGACACAAATGCTTCTGGTCATTACTCACATGTACCTGGCTATAAAATTTCTAATTTTCTATTTAAAATATTAAAAAATAATTTATTGTTTGTGCTTTGTTGCTCAGATAAAACTAAACTATATACAATATATATAACCTTTATATTATAAAATACAATAAACTGAATAGAACTAACTAAATGGCTAAACTCAATGAAAAACAACAATTAGTTGTGAGCTGAAGCATGCCCCCTCCTGTGGTGCGCCAGTAATGGCCTTATTTACAGAACAAAAGTGCCTGCTCGCAGCTGATAATAGGGTGTTATCTAAAATCCTTCAGTTCTCTCGACCCTTCTCTGGGTTCCGATGGTAGAAGTGTTGAAAGACCCTTCTCTGGGACTTCTAGTGTTAAAAAGCTTGCTCACCTCACTGCAAAATTTTCCAAAATCCGCTTCCTGAATGAGACACTCCGACAAATCTGCCCCCTAAGCGTCACAGAAGCATTCTTAACGCTGATTTGACCCCTCATTACAAAGCTGCAGCGGTTCTGCTTTGATTTGAGTGGTTTTTATTGGTCTAAAGTGGGGTAGTGACTTTGAGTGACAGGTTTTACAACCTCTCCCACGGCGAGGTGCGAAGGGGAGGGGGGGAGGGTGAACCAATAAGCCCACAGAGACAAGCTGGCGCCTCAGAAGTGATTGAAAGCTGTTCTAACCAATAGTGTACATCCTTCCGAAGCTAACCAGCCCTCATATGACATGATTGGTCAAGTATATTTTTAAATTGAGCCCTCGGAAACTGGCGCTTCATTTCCAATTTCGGCCGCTAGCATAGCAACATAAGCTAACCCTTTGCTAACCTAAGCTAAGCTCCCCAGAACACACTGTTCGGCGAAACTGAAGCAGCCATGGATTATTTTGTTCGTTTTTATGCGGATTGTGGATACTTTTGAACATAAACGGATTACTTTGTGTGGAATATATGAGCAATTTTCGGAATTTTCGCCAACCCGGAAGTGAGACGGTACACCGGCTACGACGCGATTCTACGTACTGTGAGTAACAATGGATAATTTTTCATAAGCGATATTGTACAAAATATATATTCTAATACTAAACATTAACTAAGCGTTAGATTATAAACAGTTTTAGAGCGTTTGAGTGCTGCAGCACTCTGTATCGTGTCGGATGCTACCGGAGTTGGCTACGGTAACCTAGCTTATGCTGTCGGACTATATTGGACATAAATATGATATCATAACGTTCATATTTGGACATGAAATTTAGTCATTGGAATTTTCTGGTCTTGCTGTAATATGTGCAGCATTGTTGTTTGTCGTAGCTCCTCGGTTTCGTGTAAGGAATTTGTTGGCATGTTAGCTTAGTTGGCTAATGGTGTGTGTCGGGTGTGGCATATTTAGACATGGGTGTGGTGCACTTGACATACCTTGGATAAAGCTGAATAACTTTTCAATGCTTGCATGGATTTGCTCCATTTTTTCTGTGTTGTTAGAAAAGACCCTAGCGAAATTTATTGTAATTTCTGATACCTAATTTGAATAACTATGTGAATATACATTCCAGTCATGTTCAAGTTCAAGTCAGCATTTGTGACATTCCTGGCATATTAGCATCTGCAATAGAGGCTCTAAAATAAACCAAATTATGTGAATATGATACTGAAGTGTATTAATATGTTCCCCCAACTGCCTACTTCAGTTTGAGCCATGAATGATAATTTTCCTATATGTACAACTTGAGATATCTAGTTTTAATGTGAACTATGTCAAAAATGTTAAAAATGGCCACCGGGCGTGCGAATCTGCAGTATAAGGTTAAGGTAATTTGCCTTAGACGATGCAGAGGCGACAGCAGTACATTTAAAATAACATGTTATCTACAATTTAAACTGCTGTATGTTTTCGTAGTTCGGACCGTATTTTCTGGGACAAGTTGGTTTTTTTCTGATCTCCGCTGCATACTGTCAGCGCGCACCAGATGGCTCAGTCCGCGGCCCGGTCCAACTCGTTCATGTGTTTACAGGATCAGTCCGCGGCCGCGCTGAGCAGGTTAGTGTGACTGGAGCGGGGGAGGTAATAACACCGTTAAACAGCAGCGTGACTACGGGCCGGGGCCGCAGTGCGCGGCAGTGGCTCCTCCACGGGCTGAGTTAAACTACCGGCGGCCCACCGGCCCACTAACCCATCGGCCCACCGGGGAAATCCCCGGTAGCAATGTATGCCAGTCCGCCCCTGGCACTGGGCGAGTTTTTTGTATAGAATTGCCACACATATTTTAAAAATCTGTTAAAATTGTGTTGGATTTAGCACCTCTATGTATTTATTGGAGGCATTAATTGAGCATTTATTGGACTTGAAATCGTCACATCTGGCAATCTTGGCGTTAGATGACACAGCGAACGAGGAGGGTACGGCTCGAGAAAAGAGACCACCTCCCCGTGGCTGCGTGTGCGTGGCTGCCTGGCCATGGCACAAACGCGTTCCTGATCTCGCGCATGCTCGTTCGTGTGCAAAACGATGGCCGACGCCAGCGTTTAGTGTAAGTTAAAATACCTCGTTTTTGTAGACAAACGAATCTTACATTCTAGTCTTGTATTGGCAGTGTATATGTTCATAAAGTTACTTTATGGAGAGGAAAACATTTAAGAATAGCCCGTTAAGTTCTCTGCATTGTAAACTTCGCATGGGAACAATGAACAATGCTTGACAAATTGGGAATACCAATCAACTGTAAATTGAACAGTGTTTAAAGAGGGGAAGCCATGCGGCTTTTGCAAAAATAAAGTTTTAAATGGAAATATTTTGTTTGTGTTTTCATGTATTTCTACCTGAATTTTATCTGCAAAACATTAAGTTTAATGTGCATTGAAGTTTTCAAATCCTTTGCAAACATCCTTATAATGCCATATGGGATGTTTCGTAAATACAAAGAGTGAAGGTATAACTAGTATATGTAGTTATTTATGTAGAAACGGTAAATTTGCATTTATTTCTTTTATTTAGAAATTCCTATTACGCGAGACTATAACGGAACTTCACCAGCGCGGTGCAGCCAGGATGAGAGAGCCATGGTGAGAGAGTCTCCCAGTCTCGCGCCGTATACTATTGGAGGAGAAACAGAGAAAGACAGGACCGTGCCATTTCAGGGAATCGGGCGGGGGTGGATCATGGGGGCTTTATATTAGGCAAAAAACGATTAATTTATTTACCCCGATTAAGTAATGGGGTAGGGGCACATACAATGTTTAAAGACAAAAACCGTGTCATAATTTCAACACATTTTTCAGTAAATTGGAGGCCCCGCAGTATGGTTGGGGCCCTACGCAGGCTGCGTGGTCTGCGTATGCCGAACGGCGGCACTGTGTATGCCCAATGATTAAAGAGCCTAATATGGATCCTTCTCTACCGGAAAGTTACAGGCCTATCTCAAAGCTACAATTTTTATCCAAAATTATTGAGAAAGTTGTATCAAAACAACTAAATTGTTTTTTAGAAGAAAATGATCTGATTGATAACTTTCAGTCTGGCTTTCGCAAATTACACTCCACAGAAACAGCATTATTAAAAGTTTCCAGTGATGTGCTGATGGCTGCTGACTGGGTGCTATACTGTATTGGTTCCATTGGATTTGACTTCTGCTTTTGACACTGTAGATCACACTGTTTTGATAAATCGGTTAAGAGATTTGTTTGGCATTTCTGGATCTGTGTTAAACTGGTTTACATCATATCTATCTGATAGGTCTTTTACAGTTTTTATGAATCATGCTTATTCTGATGAGGCTAAACTTTCATGTGGGGTGCCCTAAGGCTCAGTTTTGGGCCCAATCCTTTTTTTATTGTATTTATACCCATTAGGGAATATTTTAAAACGTTACAGTAATGTGTCTTATCATCTCTATGCTGATGACATCCAGTTGTACTGTTGTTTTAAAGTCTCAGAGTTTTACAAACTGTCTGAACTTAGTAGCTGCCTGTCAGAAATCAAAATGTGGCTAAACAATAATTACCTACAGTTAAATGCAAATAAGACTGAGACTCTTATTCTTGCGCCGGATTTTTAACTCCTTCAGTTAAAAATAGTCTTAGAAATCTAGGTGTTGTTTTGACAGTTCCTTATCTTTTGACAGTCACTGTAAAACACTAGTAAAAAACTGTTTTTATCATTTAAGAAACATTTCTAAGTTGAGATCTGTGGTGTCTCTGATGGAACTTGAGATGATTGTTCATGCTTTTATTTCATCCCGTTTGGATTACTGTAACAGTCTTTTTAGTTGTGTTAACAAATCTTGTTTGACACGGTTACAGTCTGTGCAAAACGCTGCTGCGAGGCTGATAACTAAGACACACAGAAGAGCACATATAACTCCAGTTCTGGCCTCCCTACACTGGTTCCCTGTGCATTTGAGGAGTCACTTTAAAATTTTGGTTTTAACCTATAGAGCACTTCATGGTCAGGCTCCCAAATATATTCGGGACCTTCTGAATCCTCTTTGCCCATCCAGGTGTTTGAGGTCGTCAACTAAAATGCTGTTGGTGGTTCCGCATACCCATTTTAAAACCAGGGGGGACCGATCATTTCAGGTGCTGGCCCCGAGGCTCTGGAACGCCCTCCCATTATCCTTGCGCTGCTCAGACTCTATTGACTCTTTTAAGAAGCATCTTAAAATGTTTTTATTCAGTCAGGCTTTTAATGAATCTTTTATTACTCATTTTGTATTGTTTTCATGTATGTAAAGCACTTTGTGACTATATCTGTGAAAGGTGCTATATAAATAAAGTTTACTTACTTACTTAATTAGTCACTTTCAGTCCAGTTCGTATTTCAGTATCTGCTTTATTCTTCTCCCCTTCATGTGTCTGGAGTGATTTATTTGATTAATTCAAACATAATGTGGTGTGTTTCAAATGTTGTTGGGCTGTTTTCAGTAACTTTTCATTAGACTTCTGCTCTGTTTTCAAGTTATCTAAGGTACATTTTCTATCACTTATTTCCTGTTCATGTTTTCCCTCATATGCTGTAAGTTCCTCAATGTGTTGATCCAGACCCCTCAGTCCTGTACTGGCTGCCTGTTCTGACTCCTCCAGACTCTGCTGGGTCTCCACTATCTGCTGTCTGATGCAGGTGTAGTTGGAGCACTGTCCACTAATGGGATCTACATCTGTATCTATGAGGGACTCATAGACTCTGGTGATGGAGATGATGCCGTTCTTCAGAGGAATGATAAAAGCCTCAGCTGAGTCCTACACCACAACACTGTGGAGAAGCATACATGAGTATGAGCTATGAGTAGGGGCTCCTAGCACTTTAAGGTATCCATATTCCTTTACATCACCTACCTTACAAAGTATAGCTAGATAAATAGATGTCGGTGAAGTTTGTAATGTAACAGGAATGTCCGCCAACACCCAATAAACCGAAGTGATTTTATGTTTCTTGCGTGATGTTCCAAGAGGGTTGCATGTTTCGAAATCACCAATATAGAGTTTGTGACAGTTTTAACTGTTCCCCAGATAAACAATTTCTCTGAAATGTGAGCCATCATGGAAGGATACTACAGTTAGGCTTTTGCGAAGTGCTCAAGATAATTTCTTTATTAACTAGGACAGACGCTGATGATGTAATGAAATGAAGCTCCACTACATGCACATGTTAGAGACATTGGAAATGCTCTCCAATTTAAGAAAGAGACTACCCAGTCTGTCAACAATTGCTTTGTTTCAGTCCTCTTCTTCCTCAAACACAGACATAGAGAAATGTTTATTTTCATCAAAATTGCTATGATTCAGGTGTCTAACAGGAATATACTTGAAAAACAGAGGTAAAATCTTCAAATCAATGAGAAGTTATGTTTCCTGCTTTTATGCGAAGCAAATGTTGTATATACTGTATATTTGTGATATAATACGTTTTTTTAATGCAGTGCACAGTTTCATATTTTTTAATTGGCCTTGCAAGTGTTCATAATGTTCCTTCTCTGTTCTACCCATCAATATTCTCCCTTTTTGGAATGAAAGTACCCCTGGCCAATGTTACTTCTCAACTGCCCTCTCTTTTATACTACACATACTACTAAGTATTTTTTTCTAATCTGTAGTTCTTTGTGTTAGTTGATTAATAATTTCTCTCAGTAAGAATACACCAACACTTTCTTGGCTCTTTCCGCCACTTGAAATTATCAGTTTTTCATTTAAAAGTCTAAAACATTTACACATTAATCTGTATTCAGATGTGTAAGCAAGCTGGCCTTTACTTCAGTAACCACTGAAAAATAAATTATGTGAAATAAACTATTGATAATGTCATTCTACAGCCCCTGACCCCTCCCCTTTGGGCGTGTTTATGTTGTCTACATCTAGTCATCTGCGTCTGTGGATCTCCGTGGGTGTGGTTATGTCTGAGGTTATGTATATGTTCATCGGTCTCACCTTTGGCTCGTCTCATGATCACTCGGGGTTTATGTGGTTTGTCTATTTAATGTGCGTTCGCACAGTGTCCCGTGCTTGTCTTTGTCAGAGTCATTTGTATGTGACTAACTGTGTATGTTAT
This sequence comes from Brachyhypopomus gauderio, assembly GCF_052324685.1. Classification (NCBI taxonomy): domain Eukaryota; kingdom Metazoa; phylum Chordata; class Actinopteri; order Gymnotiformes; family Hypopomidae; genus Brachyhypopomus; species Brachyhypopomus gauderio. The sequence continues at coordinate 34,022,326 of NC_135216.1, forward strand.
TCATGCGCTGAAGGTGCGTTTTTGAAAAAAGTGTGTGTGTGCTTAAGGAAGACTGGACTCGGTGCCTCGTCCTTATCCCAGCACCCATCATCACAGATAAACTATGATATCTTGCAAAAATTATTACTGTGGTCACAAATGAAACACTAGGCGTTTTGGCAAAAAAAAAAAAAAATGTATTGAATTATTAATTAAATTGATTATGATAATGATTCATTTAGAAAGGTTTTATAATTTAGGAAGATGTGTTACATTATTATTAATCATACACTGAAGTCTGAAATCTATAATTTTTCATTTGAATGAATTTACTTGTGGAAACCTTTTAAAACCTTTATGGTTTGGCTTATTGCTCTGAGTTGGTAGTGACAAATTTGGGGAGATGAAAAATTTTACATGAGTTATAACACAAAATCATTCAAATCTGTTTCTTAAATCTGCTACATTGTACACCTGCACATAGGAACAAAAACAGTATCCCTTAACTCTTCTCTGTCCTGATGTAATCTCCTTCATCTTCCTCTGTTCAGATGTAGTCTCCTTCCTCTTCCTCTGTTCAGATGCATTCTCCTTCCTCTGCCTCTGTTCAGATGTAGTCTTCTTCCTTTTCCTCTGTTCAGATGTAGTCTCCTTCCTTATCCTCTGTGAATCCACTTTTAACAGCTGCTTGAATGCTCTTCATCTCTTCAGGGGCAGCAGAGGGCAGAATTGCCAGCAGCTCTTTATCAATCTTCTCCAGTCTTGAGTTTGTCTTCCTTTCAAACTCATTCTTGTTCTTTCGAACTAGTCGTAAAATGTCTTTTTCAGCGGTATCACAGGAGTTCTGTAACTGCAGACGTTCCCATTCAAACTCTGGCTTTTCCTTGTCCATGACCATAAGTTTCCCCAGTGAGCTGATTTGACCCATGAGGTGTTTATCAGACACTTGAATGTATGTTGCTGAGATCATGTGGACCAGACTAGCAATGTTACTGGCTTGAAAGGCTTGGCTGTAGAGTAAATCTTTGGAGAAGAGCTTTCCATCATAGGAAAGAAACTGAGCTTTTTCAGCTGTAGTGACAAAATTTTTGAGAGTTATGGTCAGGCTGGTTTTCACAATGTTGGACACCATCTGAAAGAAGTGAACCATCTTCTCCCACTGCTCCTTCACTCTGCCCATGGCATCCATACCTTTCACCAGCATCTTGATGGTGGTTTTAAAATCTATCTCTTTGGCTTCACAGTTCCTCATAGTGATGAGGATTTCAGTCAGTTCCTTATAGTTCTTCTCCATGTTCTCCACGCTCTTCTCATAGATCTCTCTGGTCTTGTCTAGTTGAGCTCTGCTCTGCTCTATGCGGAACCGCGCGTTCTCTGAGGCTCTCTGTGAAGTACTTTGCTTCTCAGATTTACTTTCTACATTAACAATCATGGGTGGTTTTGGGGACAGTGCACTAGAATTGGTAGCATCTTTACTTTTGGTGTCAAATTTGCGAGCTATTTCGGTCAGTTTTCTGATTTCTTCAGTCAGCTCCTTTGTTTTGTCATCCTCACATTTTCCATCTGGCGCATATTTTGCCAGTTGTTTACAGATGTTGATGCCCTTTTTACATATCTTTTGGGCAAACTTCTTTGCTTGGCATTTTGGGAGGTCGTCTAATATGCCATTGATTCTTTCCCATTGATTTAATGAGAAATCTGATTGTGTATATTTATTCTTCTGATCATACAGATCATTCCATTGTATGTTGTCCTCCTGCACAAACTCTTGAATCAACTCTGCATATTTCAAGATTTCTGAAGCCTTGCTGTAGATGCTTATTTCATCAATTACATCTGCAGTTTCATCCTGATCTTTTGTGTGGCTCTCTGTTTGAGCGTTTTCTTCTGAAGCAACACACCCTATAGTCTGTGACTTAAAAATGGCAGATGTCAGTCCATTAAATAGACCTGTAACACTGTCAGTCACAGCGCTAACACAATCCATATGTATCATCTTCCACACACTGGGGAGTGATGACATAGCTTTTTTGTAAGTCTCATGTGCTTCATTCAGTTGTTTTTCTATGGCTTTCTCTGCTTTCTCAGAACGTTTAACAGCTTCTTCTGATGACTTTTTCCTCAGTTTGTTTTCTTCCAGTTTTTTCTTTATTTCTTCCACTTCTTCTCCATAAAAGTGTTGTGCATTTAGACATGCTTCCAGCAGCTCTTGGATAATGTCGATGACATCAGTAAACCTGTTTTCTGTTGCAGAAGCCAGAGTAAGGCACTCATCTGCAATGACACGAATGTTGTCCAGCTGGTCAGGCAGGTGGGCTTCAACAACCTCATCACTACCTTTGAACAGAATCTTCACAGCATTTTTCATGTAATCTGGGACAGTGAGGGTGTGGGATCGAATCTGATCCATGTTCTTATGGGCTTCATTGAACGCCCACCAGCCAGAGTTACACACCTGCATGAGGCAGGCGCGAAAGGACTCTGGGTACTTGATGTACTTGTAGCCATCCTTGGGTGGGTTTTTGTTGATGGAGAAATCAGTTTGTGAAGAGATGAAGACCAGCTCTCCCATGATGGCTATGGAGAGTGGTGCAGGAGCCAGATATTCTTCCCAGTTGGCATAGGGCTGCATTAGAAGCTTGGTTTGGTTTCTCATCTCCTCAGCTGTGGTGAGGCTTTGATTGATCTGCGCAATTTGGGAATTCATTCTATGAAACCAAGAAGATAGAACAATGATTAGGAATTTTTCATTACAGATTACAGTTTCTCAATTGCCAAGACAAATTTCCTGAAACCATGCATCCATTTCTCCAAAGTGTAAACACAAAACCCAATTCACACACTAAATTCGCAAAACCTCTGACTCTTCCTGCAGAACCATAATAGTGCCTTAAAACCACACAATGTTGTTAAATCAGGCCTCGAGTCAAACAAAATGAAAAACCGCACTGAACAGCACAGAAAAAAGTAAAACACATTTATCAGATCATGAAGCTGTAAGAATAATCTTTATTGTCCAAAAAGGAAAATGCTGTTTCAAAACAAAACTCTTGTTTATCAGAAATGAATAATTATATACTGTGCAAATGGTTCTCTGTACAGTTTCTTCATCCGCATTCTGTTGTGTTTTGTTGCGTTTTAGGACACGATCCATGGCTGAAACTGTTGATGCCTTCACAGTTGACATGGTCGTCAATGATTTTCTGCTGTATTTCATGTGATTACATTGTTCTGACAGACCATGTCAACAGTGAGGGTCTCATGGTGTGGGATCTCGAGCGACCTAGACCATTGCCTCGAATGGATTCCACCGAAGGGTACAAACTACAATTCATTCGTTGGCGTAGTCATCAGCCCGGCTAAGGAGCACATCCCAAAAAGCTTTAGAAAGGAGTATGTCCTCAGTTGTGATGAAAAATGCAAAACACTGTACAAATAATTTCTGCAGAGACAAAGAAATTGCTGACGACATTTTAACAAGCCTCGATGCTGCTCGCCATCGAAAATAGAGGAAAATGGTGGAGTCACTTGACTTTAAAACATCAAGTCGAAAGGCCTGGTCGCTCCTGCGGAAACTCAGTGGGGCAAACAAAACGGAAAAAACACACCAATAAGTCCTAATAGAATAGCTTCCCACAATGTCAACACAGCCAGGGTCCCGAACCATAAAGAACATACACAGAAGGTTAAGAAAGACCTCATCACTGCTACCCACCTCCTCATTACCTCATTGACCTGCACCTGATTCCCCAATTCTTCAAGTATTTATAGCCCATGATCAGAGTTGTATAGTAACAAAGTAGAACTACTTCACTACTGTACTTAAGTACTAAAATGCTGTATATGTACTTTACTGGAGTATTATTTTTTTCAACTACTTCCACTTTTACTTCACTACATATTTTCCATCAGTTTAATACTTTTACTCCGATACATTTTTTACGTGCTGTATAGTTACTCCTTACAATTTTAAACATGTTAACTAGCGCTGTCACCAGCATTGATCTATATTAATATAGATCAATGGTCACCGGGTCAAGCAATCAGGCAGTCTTATGAGAAAACTGTGCATGCTTCGGTCGCGTCTCGTTTACTCTGTTGCTGCCTTCACTGAACACTTGAGCTTCGTAATCTAGGTTCACTTGACACGTCGTGACTGCCGCAAGGGTCCGCGCGGCAAAAATGACGCAATCGCGGTGGCTCCACCGTTGGCCACACGCGCGGTCGCGTCGCGAGGTCGTGCACCTTTCGATTTTTGTGCGTGCGAAGTTACAAGGTGGAATTCATGCACATGTACTGAACATTTTCAGTATTTTCCAGCATCTTCAGCTTAATTTTCATATTTATACAAATACACATATACTCAAAATTATTTCAAATAATTCGTTTTTTATCTCATTAAAAGAGATGGTACCGTGTTTAGTAACAGCAGAAGAGCAGCATAAGTGCTGCATAATAAGCTTGTTGGCGTTTTAATGTACATATATTGGCACCTTCCACACCTTCAACATCGAGTGATCGTGGCGGTGAGGGTGAGGAAGGAGACCACCCTGGCCCTACCTAGAGACAGTGTTTGCGTTTGCTGGAGTGAAAGTAAATTCCTATAGGATGAAGTGCCATCTCTGCCTCCATAAAGAGGGTGAAATATTGGCCTTCAAAAATTGACATTCGAACTTAAAGAAACACATCAATGTAAGTTATAAATATAACGCACAGAAGACACACCAGTATTAGCTGTCAGTAAGCGCTAGTTAGGTTAGATATCTTAGCTAACTAACCTAATTATGTTCATGACATGCTGCAGTATTCACTTAACATTAGCTGGCGATCATAAAGGCGGTCACGCTGAGTCTCTTTTCATGCTGACTAATCATGTGCCAATTTTTATAGTGTAGTGTTTTTATAGGGTAAGGGCATTTATTGAGGGTAAACGCAGGGCAGTAGGCTCACCCTTAGAATCCAACGAATGGATTTTACATCCAAAATACACCTCGTTTTCTCAGCTAAATTAAGGCGAACTTGTACTTCTGCGTCAAACCTACGACGTAGCGGAACATAGGTTATCTATTTTTTGTGTACGAAGTGTTAAGCCCAGTTTTTTAAGTTGCTACTTGTTTGTACATACAGAACACTTGTATTTTTGGTCTTTGACATCTTTGATTTGTAAGTCGGCTTTCTTTGATTAATTCAAAACACAATACTTGTACTTTTTACTTTCAGTACTTGAGTAATAAATTTTAGAATAAACTACTTGCAATACTTAAGTAAAAATGTTGAATACTTCTGTACTTCTACTTAAGTAAAGTTTTTAAAGAACACTTCAACTTCTACTCAAGTCAATTTTTTGATAGAGTACTTGTACTGTTACTCAAGTATGGGTCTAATACTTTATACAACACTGCCCATGATTTCAGTGTACATTTGCTGGTCATTGCACATAGCTTTCTTTGTTTCTAGTCTCTGCATTAAGTATTCTATAGTCTTTCTTGTTGCATTGTTTGTCTTGATATGTAAGTTACCAGTCTGTTGTTCTGTTCTGTCTAGTCTCCATTACCTGGCATTTTCTTTGCTTGTTCTTGTCCTGTCGCCTTTTGATTTGGCTTGGAGATTTGACTTCACGTTTTGCAACTTTATTTTGCCAGTTCAGTGTTGCATTTACATTTACATGAGGCACTCAGCACGCAAGCACACACATTGGACATCTACACTACCAAAAAAAACTCTCATAATGTCACGTAGGGCTACGCTCCCCTCTCTAGCTGTCACTCCAGTTCCCTGCTCCTCGTGTCTGTGTTGTTCCCTGCGTTTGGTGTTGTAACGTGGCTCGCGCTACGGAGCGAGGAGGCGGACACAAACGCTGAGAAGAGCGAGATTTAATAAAGGGAATACCAAAATCAGGGTCCAACAGATAAGCATTAGTCAAGTCCGATAGGGAATCCAAACATAAAACACTGAGCGACATACTGAACACTAGGAAATGAAACACGGGAAAACGCAGAACGACTGAAACAAACAGATAACACGGGGCAACTGGGCGGCAAACGGGAAGTACTCACGAGAACAGGATCACAAAGCACAAAACCACAGATAACCAGACTGGGGAATGACCGGGACTTATAACACTGAACTGAAACAAGGGACAGGTGATAACAATAACACAGGGGCGTGGTAACAAACGAGGAATCACGGAGACAAACGAGCAGGGCAGGATAAACAGGCAAGGAACACAGACACGAGGGAACCCAGAGTGACAGCTAGGATAGGGGGCGTAGCCATACGTGACAGGTGTTCAGTTCCAGTAAACAAAAACACAAGATATATATTTTTTATTTCTAACTAGGTTGTCTATGTCTATGTCTTTGAATATTTGATATATCCTGTTCAACGTTAATTGAAGAATTTGTAGTTTGTGAAAGTAGCACTTGGTTGTTATATTTAGTCTTGTTTGGTTTGTCTGTGTTTGATATTTGACTACTTGTGATTGTCTTAGTGAATTTTGTAATAAACTGAGTAATAACTTGCAATTGCATCCAGTCTCTACCACCCCTAAGACAGCAACATTACAATACCTTCACATTTAACTGATGAAGGCCTCAGTGATTGCATGGAGTTTAACCCTACCATGTATGATCCAAGTTACCAAGAACCAAGCCCATCAGCAAAACTCTGCAGCATAAGTCACATCAAAAGTGTGAAGTGTTCGTTTAATATTGGTTGGGCTATACTGTGACAATAATACTTAAGAGTAATATTAGATTATTAGATAATATTAGAGTCATACACAAATATACCATATTAGTGAAAATACACATCAAATTATATTAACTATTACATAGCTCTCAAAGAAAAAACTCAAAAGTATTTGGTGTTCATGGTTCTCCAAGCCAAAAATGTCCCCAATTCGTCTGTCTGTTTAATAATAATTCCACAGGTCAGTGATCGACTGTTTAGATTTAGTTTATTTAACTTTAGTGTGTATTTTGTCAGATCACAGATATTTTTTGTCAGATTAAACATTCATCTCATGTGTCCAGGAAATATTAAATATTCATTATGAATTATTTCCCTACCTTGTTATTGCAGATGATGTGTAGTGAAGGTCCTGGTCTGGTTCTTCTCACTCAGTAGAAGCCAGTGGGTGAAGGTTGTGTTAGATAAGTCACTTTATACCTTTCACTTTATGACTTTCACAGCCCCTCCTCCTGACTACCCCTCCCTCATCACACAGTGAACAGGTTGACCTGCAGTTGGCCTGTGACATGCGGTGCGGCAGAAAGGACGAGACACGAGTCCACTCTAGCAGACACTGACGTAACTTTTATTTTAATACAAATAAATGTGGACAGTGCACGTATAACAATCACACACATGTATGACTCTGACAAAGACGAGCACGGGACACTGCGCGAACGCACATTAAATAGACAAACCACATAAACCCCGAGTGATGACGAGACGAGCCACAGGTGAGTCCGATGAACACGTTCAGACACAACCACACCCACGAAGATACACAGATGCAGACGACTAGACGTAGACAACATAAACACACGCCCAAAGGGGAGGAGTCAGGGGCTGTAGCGTGACATGTCCATGAGCAAGCGGAGTTTATACTGGCTCTCCCAAAATGGAGCTGAGATTAAAATGTGTATTACATTCTGAAATCCTTGTGTTTACTTCATTCTGATTAGTTTTAGACAAAGAAGGTTAATTTAATAAGCTACATTACTGATTAAAACCATAAAAACAGTAAAATGTAAGAACTAACTGTGAATGTGTTGTTTTATGTTATATGCTGTTCTGTGTTTTGTTGTATGTTATACGTTTTGTTATACATTGCTAAGTGTAAAACATTATGTTATACGTTATGTTGTTTATTTGTTATGTTATACCATACGCCATGTTATATGTGACTGTCACGTTACAACCCCCGGACCCCTCCCTTCGAGCACACGTATGCAGAGGCAGTCTTTGCATAGAGGCGTGGCTAGGCAACTGCCTTGGGCCCCTCCCACGGCAGCCCACTGTAGGGGCCCCCTGATTAGCTGACTTATTTCTCGCATATTAATGTGGATGGTCCCCCTTGCTAAATTCGCCTTGAGCCCCCAAATTGCTAAGTCCACCACTGCATGTATGTGTAGTCCAGGTTGTGCTATATTATACGTCATGTTATATGTATAGTTTATATGTTGTTTTGTTACTGTATATGTTATGTTCTGTGATTTGTCATGTTCTATATATATGTTATGTTTTATACATGTTTGTTATATGTTTTATATGTTGTGTTATATGTTATGTTTTATATGATATATGTTGGTGCAGGCATGTCAAAAATAAGAACTGATAAAACAATCACAGAATTTAACATAGACATTCAAACCCTGTAAAACTAGATGTAATGCTCATAGACAGGATGCTGAACAAGTAGCCCATGCTGTCCTGTTCCATGTATCAGTGCCTTAGATCATAGTTTGTTTTCTGTTTCCCCTGTTATCTTGGTATTTCTGGTACTGTGTGCTTGTTCGTTCCTTGTACCCCGTAAACCTTGCTATCCTGTGAAAGTTTGTTAATTCTGGTTCATTCAGTTAATCCCATTTTCTTGTAGTTAGGTAGGTCTCATGTTCTTTCTGCGGTGTTCCCCAGTAGTGTTAACTGGTAAGCCGAGTAGTGTTTGGTTTCTTTCTCCATTGTCTGTTCCCCGTCCTCATTGTACTCATTGTTCATAGTGTATAGTAGCCATGTGTGTATGACTTCATTGGTTAGTGTTTCTGTTCCCAGTCGTCTCATTGCTAATTAGCCTTGTCTGTTTGTTAGCTCTGGTGGCATGTATGTTTCTCTATACCTGTCTTTGTGTAATTTTGTTAGGTTATTTGTTTAGTTTAGTAATAAATCTGTTAGACTCCTGCACTTGCGTCCCGCCTGCCTTCTCAAATCATTACAATATCTCTGTCTATGCTCAAGCAGCAGACAAAGACAGAAGGGTTCTTCATGTCAAGACTCAGCATTCCACCTTCAGCTAAAGAACAAGAGATATATCCCTGTGATAACAAGAACAAGAGATACATCCCTGTGATAACAAGAACAAGAGATAACCCTAACTCTGTAGGTAAACACACCTTGAATGCTGAGCATTTTTCTACAGGACTTAAAGGATTTTCTTCAGATTAAATTGAAGGTTTCTTGTGTTTGCTAAATGGCTGAGTTGTGTATGCGTTTGGTTCAGTAGGTCTTGTCTTCTGTTAGTGTGTTATACATTTCCTCTGTCACAGTGGTGTGACAACTCTCTACCCATTTTCCTCTTCAGTTGCAGTGCTGCTTGTCTTGTGTGTCTGAACCTTGTCAAATGCTTCATCAATAAAGAGCAGAAATGTTATTGGTCTCCTCTTCAGTGCCCATGCTATAATATAAATAAAATAAATAAAACATGCACATATTGTATAAACAAAGATTGGCAGGTCACAGATTCTTTGGATTGTTCACTTGCTTTTCTTTTTCAATACCTCAATAATCATTGACACGTCTTGTTCCTGGACCTTAAGGTTGGTAGGTTTGATCAAACAAAGCAATGTGAGTCATGGCTCGTTATGTGGACTGGGCCCCTCAGATCAGAAGAGCATGTACAATAAAACTACTTTCATGATGTGTCAGCAGAGCCCTAAATGAAAGTGAAACAATCGACTCTGACAGAGTCGATTGTTTCACTTTCATTTAGGGCTCTGCTGATATATATATCAGTGGGTGTGCTTGGTTGTGTGGTTATATATATATATATATATATATATATATATATATATATATATATATATATATATATATATATATATATATATCACAAATTATATGCTGTTTTGCTCTCGTTCACAAGATAAGATTGTGTCTCCTGTTAAGTTTCCACATGTCTTCAGCAGGACAGAGGTTAAATAAAAGTGGGACATAGTTTGTTTGCATTTCCCCTCCCCCTTTGGACATGCTCTTTTAATCACACCACCAACATCAGAATCTACATCTTCCCATAGGCTATCAGGACTCTTAACCAGCTATCGGACAATATTAGAAGAGCTCCATTTCATTTATTCTTGTTCTTAAATCTGCAATAAAATTATTTGGCCTGGCTATTGGTTATATATTGTTTTGTAAGTAATGAAACATTATACCTAAAATGTAGCTATAATGCATGGGGCGAGGAAGCAGGATGAGAAGCAGAGAGCGTCTTTGAACAAGTTAAGTTTATTTGTCAACACAAACACAGCCATGAAACAGAGACAACAATAACTCCGACAACACTCACACTTAAATACACAAATACTAACAAGATGCAAGTGCAACACATCACACTGACAAGACAAGTGACAGGTGCAACGAATAACATAAAACATGTGCATGCAAACGGCCATAGGAAGGCGTCCAGGGCAGTACTGTGACAGTATCATTATTTCCATTTTCCATTATTCTTATTTTCAATTCTTTAATTCTTGATTTTTATATCTTCTTTTATCTTATCTAACCCTAACCCTAATGTTCCTATCGTAACCCTAATGTTCCTGTCCTAACAGTAACCCTAATGTTCCTGTCCTAACAGTAACCCTAATGTTCCTATCCTAACCCTAATTTTTCTGTCCTAACAGTAACCCTAATGTTCTTGTCCTAACCCTAATTTTCCTGTCCAAATCCTAACCCTAACAAACCTGTACTAACCCAAATGTTCCGGTCCTAACCCTAACCCTAATTTTCCTGTCCTAACAGTAACCCTAATGTTCCTGTCCTAACCCTAACCCTAGTGTTCCTGTACAAACCCTAACCCTAATGTTCTTATCCTAACCCTAATTTTCCTGTCCAAACCCTAACCCTAACAAACCTGTACTAACCCAAATGTTCCTGTCCTAACCCTAATGTTCCTGTCCTAACCCTAATACTCTGCTGGTGTTCAGCTGTTTCTTAGTGTCACATCGCTAAATTCTACAAGGGACTACATTCCCCAGAATTCGCCATTCACAGATCAATCACAACTCCCACGCTCATTATCAGTAGTATATTGAGTACACCTGCTACCACCAGTATTTAAACATTTCAGCCTCCCTTTCCTGTTGCAAAGTATTGCCATTATTCTTAGTGTGAGTACCAAGCTGTTTCTTTCATGAGTGGATTATTTCTGCGTACCAATCGTTTGCTATTCCTCAACTTCCCTCTAGCCTGCTACTTTGGATTTTCTATGAATTCCTCAGCCTGCATTCCGCACTGGTTCAGGATTTTCTTATTGATTCAGTTTATGCTGCACCTGGTTGTAACCCCTGTCTGTCCCTGACTATCACAATTCTCCATTTCCTGTGGCTAACCTCCATTTACTGGTCTGCAAATGTCTGTCTATGTCTGCTCCCTTACACTTAGCAGCCATTTTGGTTCTTTGTTTCTTTCTTTCATCACCCTGCTTTTATTAAGAGACATGGGCTAAATATTAATGTTTTAATGATGATGAAGAATAAAGCAGCATTTTAAATGCTTCACAGCGTTTTAAAAGACATAAAATGCTGACCTGTGGCCAGTAATCGAGGGCTGGATTATTGACACTGTAAATGTTGGGTTATCATCAGACGTTAAAAAGACAGGAGGAGCTGATGAATACTCTGTGATATCCTGACAGAGTCAACTGTTTCACTTTTATTTAGGGCTCTGCTGACGCAGTGTGAAAGTAGTTTTATAGGTTTATAGTTCATGCTCTTCTGATCTGAGGCGGCTAGTCTACATAACGAGCCATGACTCGCATTGCTTTGTTTGATCAAACCTACCAACCTTAAGGTCCAGGAATAAGATGTGTCAATGATTAGTGAGATATTTTATTATATTGGTGAACCTTGCACTTACCAGTTAACTTTGTGCAGAGGCCATTTTCAGCCCATTTTGAAACATTTCTTGTACTAGTACACTTTCACAGTAGTTATCTCAAGTTGTTTTGACTTTGGGGATGTACAGTGTTTATATGTACACTGGTGATGTAAAAAGTGCCACACCCTTGTCCATATGTGGTACACCCTGATCCAAGACACTGGCCCATCATCAAGAGCATGCAACATTTTTTTTGTTGCTAAAACAAAACAACATTAGACATCTTACAGAAAGACTGGAAAATTCCAAATGAAGTTATAACAAAATAATGTTACATTAATAATAGGATAGAGATGTCCAAAAGGCTACCTAAGCTACCCATGCTAACTAAGACTTTACACGATGCTGAGGAACTACTACAGTACTTACATGCTCTAATACTGTTTATCATCTAATATTTAAGTGATATTTAGTATGAATCGTTGTATGCACAATTGTTTCTGTATACTCACAAACACAAAGGAGTCCTTCATAGATCTTCGTAGCTGTTGTTCATGCTAACTTCTTAACAACTCGACATAAACTCCAGCCAAAGTAAGCCTTTTCTTTTCTGTGATGTTCAAAAGTATACACAAAATATCTAACAAAATATTCCACGACTGCTTCAGGTTCACCAAACAGAGTCAATCGCGTGTCTTAGCTTAGCCTACCTTAGGCTAGCATGTTTACAACCCAACTGGCTTGTTGTTTTGTGCATGTCCTTGTCAAAGACAAACACGAATCAGTGAGGTGTTAATCTTTTCAGCTTCAAGTGAACTATTGATTAGAACCGCTATCAATCACTTCGAAGGCGTCAGCTTGTGGTTGTCAAGGTTGGCCCACTACCCCGCCCCCTTTCACACCTCGCCAGGCAGAGATGTGAAAAGCTGTCATTAAAAGTGACAAGCACATTTGCGGTCCAATAAAAATGACGGATTTCAAGAGTAGACAGATGTAGCTTTGTAATTTGAGGACAGATGACGTATCACAACGCTGTGGTGTCGCTATGAGGTTGAGAATTTTTTGTTGTTCTCAGCAAGGGGGAGGATTATGCAATTTTTTGCAATGAAGTGAGCAAGCAAATAAAGGTAATTACCAACATTTTCTTTACTGTTTTAGAGTATGATATTGAAGCTTTGTTAGTAAATGAATTTTAGGTGACAAAACATGGAGCCATCTTGCGTCGTAAACCTGCCTTTTAAATGAACATTTTCAACAAATTCAAAGCCGGATTTCTCATGATCGGCTGCATGTAAATGGCTAAAAATCAGTATGCCTGTAGATGACAGGAAATGTGAAATTTATTTGAAAAGTTAATATGTGATTTGACGTCAAATTCATGCTGGGAATGTTTCCATATGCAGGTAACGAAAACACAAACTAATGTAAAACATCAGTTTTTTGGTCACAGCTGAACTATTTTTGGTTTCATTCAGGGCATCTGTTATGTCAAGCAGACATGCACTGACACCTAATTACAGAAAAATCAATGGACAGCATTCTATTGGAAAACTCATACACTAGAAGAAACTACATTTTACTCCTTTGTGTTGCTGTTCCACTGAAAGATAATTCACTGATGATGATGCTTGTGAGTGCTAACAACAATCTCATTTAGTTGTTTTATTGGAGGAGCAAATGTGAAATGGTGGATGGCTTAGAAACTCTGAGAACTTGGGCTGAAGTTCAAGGTGCCTTTGCTATAACAAAAGCAAAATGTGGTCACATGTCAAATCATGGGTTCTTCAAGTGAAGACTTAGTCTTCAACATTCAGATTAAGAACATGTTCTTTTGAGAAAACACATGAAGGATTAATCTATGCCAGGGTAAATTAATAATCTCATAACATTAATCTGGTCCTGCCAGACCTCTTTTGTCAGACCTCTACATGCAGGCCCGTTGACAGTCTTGCTGGGGCCCGGGACAAGAAGTTTCATGTAAACCCCCCCCCCCCCCCCCCTCCCCCCGCTTATGTCATTTGAATTTCCTCTGTAGCAGACAATATAGTATATAATATAGCCACACATCAAAGCTGTTTCTGACAGCTGACTGGTTTATACTTGACGCGTCGCAAGGGTCCGCGTGGCGAAAATTACGTAATCGCAATGGCACTGCCTGTGCGCGAGGTCGTGCACCTCTCGAATTTTGTAACTTCGCGCGCGCCGCGCTTCAGCGCAATGAACAAAGTGATGTTTGCAGGGTTCATACACCTTTATAATGTGGAATTAAAGCACGTGTACGTCACTTTCAAGGTCCATTTCGATCCAGAATGTTAAACTTATTAAAGTTAAATATTTATACATATACTCAAAATAATTCGAAATAATTAGCTTTTTATCACATTATTTAATGGTTGTTTATTTTCAAAACGCCCAATCTTAACGTCTTCACGTTCTCTCATGTTTCTTCCTGGAATTACAAGAGGCTCGTATTTGTAAACGTAATACAAGGGAACTGTTCAGTCAGACAGCTATTTGTTGTGAAACGAAGTTACAATTTCAAGCATTTTCAAGTACTTTAGCCTAAATTCCAGCACTTTTTAAACCTGGAACACAATGCAACATAAAAATTCGTCAGGTAAATGTTTTTCCTTTCTTTTCTGTGCTCCAGATTTCTGTTTACTTTAACTATCCACCACTTTATTTCCCGCTGTTGGGCGGGTACCAGCCGGTTACAGTGGGTGCTGGATCAAACCATTTTTCAGTGGGAGGTGGGGGTGTATGCACTTAATGGAAAATATGCAGATAGGTAAAAAAAAAAACACATTTTAGCCATTGAGCTTATTTTGAGTACAGAATTTTATATTAATGAAAGATTTCAAGATTATTTAAAATTATAGACTTTAAATAAAAATAAATTGCTGGGTGTCAGGGTTAGACCCAGGCGCGTGCCTTCTGCTGCCACTAGGCGGAGCACGCGAGCTAGAACCAGGGGCAATCAAGCCCAATAGATTGCAGCTGTAAGCAGCCTATTTAATACGGTTGACTTCAGCAACTCATTGCTGAAGTTGTTAGTTGTTCTGTGCACTCGCAGCCTAAGCCAGTTTCTCTTGCCTTCGTGCTATTTCTACGTTTCTCTTGTTTCTCTCCTGAGCGTTCTCAGGTTTTGTCTGTCTTGCGTTCTGTTTTTTCCTTTCTGTTCTATGTCGGTTTGTTCTCCAGTGTTCTGGTTGACAGACTGACAGGTAACCAGGTAAAAGCTGCAGGTCGTGTTACCTAAGCTTCATCTTTTGTTTCTTATTTTTTCTCTTTTCCCTTCCGACATGTTGAGGCTTTCTCCGTGTGATTTTTCGTTTTCCCGTTTTTTCTTAAGAGACGCGTTGTCTTCCTTTCCGCGTGTTTTTTGTTTGTTTACTTACCTGGTCTGTACACGTCGAGTTTCTCTGTGTCGTTCTTCTGTTATTTTCCCTCTAGGGTTTTTGTTTTCGTTTTTCCTGCAATCGCGGAGGTTTCAGTTGGCTGTTTTTTGCCGTTCGCTTTTAGTGGGTAGCGTTTGAGTCCTCGTCACGTTTAAACCAACGCGTCACCGCCGTGATTGGAGGCGGCGCGTAACAGAACAACTTCAGCCTGTTATGGACTCAGCTGACCCGTTTGCCGACAAGATGCAGAATGCCCTCGCTATGCAAGGGCAGGCTATCGGCAGGCACGAACAGACACTTCGGGAAATACATACCCAGCTCCAGGCTATCTCCCTCGCGGTTCAAAAGCCAGATCCGCCTATTACAGCTGCCAGCCCTCCGGTTTCCTCCGGGGCTGTAGGGCTGCCTGCCGATTCCCATACGGAACCCGCATTGCCTGCTCCGGCGCGTTACAGTGGGGATCCCAACGAGTGTAGGGGGTTTTTATTACAGTGCTCCCTGAATTTTGAGCAGCAGCCATCCCGTTTTCCCTACGGTGGGCTACACCAGTGTGGGAGAACCAACCGGAACTCTGTTCCTCTTTTGAGCGTTTTCTCGGGCTATGCGGCAGGCGTTTTTTTTTTTTATCCAGCTTCTGGAGGTATTGTCGCGTCTAAACTGTTGCAAGGCGGACCGCCGAGCTCATAAAGAGGAGGTTTTGGTGGCCAGCTATGGATCAGGAGATCCGCGACTTCATGGCCTCCTGCGAGGTGTGTAACAGAAGCAAGGCCCCACGCAGCAAGCCTAGGGGTTTGTTGCACCCGTTACCCACACCCTCCAGACCGTGGTCTCATATCTCCCTAGATTTCGTCACCGGGCTTCCGTCCTCTAAAGGACTAACCACCATTCTCGTGGTCGTGGACAGGTTTTCCAAATTCAGTAAGTTCATCGGCCTGCCCAAGCTGCCCTCCGCCCGGGAGACTGCGTCTCTCTTGCTGATTCATGTAGTCCGCAATTATGGGTTCCCTCAGGACGTGGTGTCCGATAGAGGGCCCCAGTTCGCCAGCAGCTTCTGGAAGGCGTTCCTGACCTTCCTCGGCGCCTCCGCTAGCCTGTCTTCAGGTTTCCATCCCCAGTCTAATGGCCAGACCGAGCGTGTAAACCAGGACCTGGAGCAGACCCTCAGGTGCCTGGCATCCACTAACCCTGCGTCCTGGGCCGACCACCTGTTGTGGGCTGAGTACGCCCACAACACGCTGTGGCAATCGGCTCTAGGCATGTCGCCCTTCGAGTGCTTGTTCGGGTATGCTCCTCCTCTGTTTGCGGATCACGAGCAAGCCATGTACCAACTACCATCTGATAGCAGTGACACATCTATCGCATTTCATAGCCAGTTTCACATCCTCACAGAGGATTATGCAGAGACAGTTAATGTTGGATTACCTTTTCAACCTGAGAGGCACTGAATACACAATAGGCACACCTAACAAAATACTCAAAAGTGGAGGTGTGAGGTATGTCATCGGTTGACAACTAACATTATACTCTAAACCAGGGGTCGGCAACCTATGGCACGTGTGCCACCGTTGGCACTGCGAGGCATAATCACTGGCACGCGACACGCTGGACCAGCATCAGCAAAAAAATTTATAAATTAATAAAAATTATTATAATAATGGATTATACTCCCCCCACCCCCCCTTCAACGCTTTAAACTCGCTACAGATGTAGCTAAGCATTTTGTGGGCGAACTCTGTCATTGCATAATGTTAGCTTATCTCTTGTAACGATAAATATGTGAAATCATTGGTGCAATGCGATGTATGTGTTTTATCCCTAAAAGGGGGGGGGGGGGGGGGGGTGGCGAACGTAAGTTGTTTAACCGGGGGGGCGAACGTAAACTGGACACAAATTAAGTGTTGTATTGTGATCTATCGATGACCGGTGGTTGGCGCCAGAGCGAACTAGTAACTCATTGAATCATATATGTGGATCAGAGGTAAATAAACTGGATTTTTTTTTTGGCATGAGATATCGGAAGTGTGGCGTGAGAGCGTGTGAAAACGGTCAAATGCGTGTGTCTCACGCTCAATGCGTGAGAGTTGGCAACCCTGTTTAAACTGTGTAGGGAGATTTTTATTCAAGAGGGAATACCATCTGTGGTAGATACTGCTGCTCCGCAGACAATGTGAGCAGATGCTAATTAATTGCAATCTTTATCATGGGAAGAATCCTTAGTTATGGAGCTAAATGGCTAGTCATTTGTTTCATACAGTAGCTTTTACCGTATTATGTTAGACTAATATTTGTATGGTTATTTTTCCTTAGGTTGTGGTTTAATTTGCTTTTTTATTTCCACATCCTTTCTAGGAGGCAGAGCTAGGAGGCACCTGCAAGCTTTTTATTTTGTATTTAACAACTCATGGTGTAAAGATGTATGGACAGCATCCAAGCACTGTTCCCCAGATCTGGAGTTGTTACTGCTGGGATGGCATCTCTTTTACCTACCAAGGGAATTCATGTGTGTGTGTTTAGGGCTGCTATATACATCCACTCACGGGCAAACAGCGGCACTAAGCTAGCTCTACGATGTCATCGGCGCATTCTGATGCTGTTTTCATTGCCACGGGTGATTTCAACCAGTGCAACTGTACTAACTAATTATCAGAGACTCGGATCTCATCTCTTTGTTCCTGTATCCGGCCAAAACTACTTAAAGTATAAAAGTAAAAGTAATGTAAGGAAAAAAAAAGCCATTAAGGACAAAAGCATAGGTCGCACCACAGGGGTCTATAGTGCACTAGCCCACCTCCCCAAAACCCCATACTTCTAAAAGCCACAATGACCATAATGTTATATTAAAATGTTAATGTTTAAAAAAATGGGCACATATACCGATTGAAAATGAATGTATTTTAGTACAAGGTGTTACGACCCCACGATGTCATGGGTCTAGGTTTGGGGTGTGGGGCAGTAGCATGCCATATGTTACGACCCCACGATATCATGGGTCTAGGTTTGGGGTGTGGGGCAACATGCCGGTTGCGGACGAGATGAAATAAATGAAGAACGCGGAAACCAGGCGGATGCGTTAAAAGAACTCTTTACTGCAGAGTGGTAATGAGTAGAAGAGCCTTTACGCAGCAAACACTGAACACACTGAACAGACATGTACATACAACCACACACGATTAACCATAAATCAACCAACCAAGGAAAGGAGCAGCAGACGGCACCAAAGAAAAGAAACAAACAAAAACACACTACACTACGGTAACAAAGTAAAACTTACCCCTTACAGAAAAGAAAATATACCTACTGCTCTAGCTAATCTCAAACAAAAATACACAAACAGTGCCCGCCTCTATACTGGTGTTTCTAACAAATGCAGGACTGCGTGAGTGCATATATGAGTGCGCACATGCTGCTATGCTCTTAGTCCATCGTGGTGTTTGTTTTACAACTCAGTTCATGATAAAGATCATCACAACAACCGTAAAGGCAGTAAAGCTCGTGTCGCCTCTCAGCGACTTACAGCAACCACACACATACATACGCAACCATACAGGCAGTAACGCTCGTGTCGCCTCCCAGCGACTTCCAGCAATCCCGTCAGGCAGATTATGAAGTCGAAGATCCGCCCCCTCATCCAAATCGCGATCTCTGATTGGTCGACAGAATCCACTCGTGATGAGGCAATCCACCTGTTAAAGATTAACCAAAAAAAACAAAAAGACGACAACCTCCCCAAAATCCACAGTACACGTAACACAAGGGTTGGTTGGTCTTCTTGGCTACCAACTTCCTCGCTCCACAATCCATAGTCACAATCAAACCACAATCAAATTCACTCTATCCGGATGGCGCGATTAGTCAGGATAGGGTTTTTTTATGATGACACGCCGCAATGAAAACAAGGTGAAATGAAATAGCAGTAACGAGGCTATTTTTAAAATGTAAGGAGTAGAAAGTACAGATAATGGTGTAAAAATGTAAGGAGTAGAAGTAAAAAGTCAGCTGAAAAATAATTACTCCAGTAAAGTATAAATAACCAAAATTTCTACTTAAGTAAGGTAACAATGACACCTCTGCCTAACCTACTGCATTACTGTGTGGTATGGCTGCGCTACTGCAAAGCACCACAACCACCTGCAGTGTGTGGTAAAGACTGCCACAAAAATGACAGGAATTACACAACCCTTTCTGCAGAGCGTTTACCAACGCTGAATCCACAGGAGAACCGCCTCCATCATCAAAGACCCCACCTACCCCCAACACAGACTATTCACAATTGGAGGTACAGAAGTGTGAAATGCAAAACAACCAGACTAAAGAACTCTTTCTTTCCCATGGCCATTCGACTCTTGAATAGCTGAGCTAATGACTACCTCGTTGACTTTTGCATTTTGCACTGAACTGTCTGGCTGCAATATAATCTAATATATTTGTATAGCGCTTTTCACAACACATGTTGTCACAAAGCAGCTTTACAGGGTTTACAAGTTTTAACAATCATATGGGTCCAAATCCCTAATGACCAAGCCAAAGGCGACAGTGGCAAGGAAAAACTCCCTAGATCAGGGGTCACCAACCTTTTTGAAGTTGGGAGCTACTTCTTGAATACCAATTATTGCGGAGGGCTACCAAAAAAAAAAGTTGTTGAGCGGGGGGGGGGGGGGGGGGGGGGGGGGGGGGGAATTGGGTTCATGTGCGCGTGTCAATTGCTAAGCGGGAAGACCGCTAGCAACCGCGGACAATCGCTAATAGCAGCAAAAACATAAACGATGCAGCGCTTTGGTGCATGGCGATATAGTGAGCTGTTTTTAAAACAAGCCCGCGGGCGACTCATAACGTCCTCGCGGGCGACATGGTGCCCGCGGGCACCACGTTGGTGACCCCTGCACTAGATGGTGGGGAGTAGGAAGAAACCTTGGGAGGACCAAGACTCAAAAGGGAACCCATCCTCCATTGGACGGCCCGTTAACACACAAATTACACAAAAACAAATTATACAGACGAATACACAAGTCACAAACAAATCACACAATCAGGCTAAGTATAAGGTAACTAGAATGAAAGTTCTGGGTGTTGATATTGTCAATGTAAATGTCTTGTGATGAACGCCAGGTTTTCATTCCGTGTCGGAGTGATGATTCTGGTATTGTAGGCTCCGACTGCAGTGTCCCCAGGTGAACTTCGGAGAAGAAAGATATGTGATGTGGTAAATATGTAACAGATTATTCAAAGGCCAAACTAAACAGATAAGTCTTTAGTCGAGTTTTAAACATTGAGACTGTGTCTGAGTCCCGAATAGAGGCAGGAAGATTATTCCACAGTTGTGGAGCTCTAAAAGAAAAAGCTCTTCCACCTGCTGTGATCTTTTTGATCCTAAGAACAGTTAATAACCCTGCGTCCTGCGAACGAAGTGAGCGTGCTGGAGCTAAGCCATGCAGTGTTTTATATGTTAATATAAGTATTTTATAGTCAATACGGAATCTAACTGGCAGCCAGTGTAATGACTATAGTACGGGACTAATGTGATCAAATTTTTTAGTTTTCGTTAAAACTCGCGCTGCTGCGTTCTGGACCAGCTGGAGTTTGTTTATCGATTTACCAGAACATCCAGCTAGAAGACTATTGCAATAATCTAGACGAGAGGATATGAATGCATGGCTTAGTTTTCCCGCATCACTAGTATTTAATATGTTTCTAATTTTAGCAATGTTGCGTAAGTGAAAGAACGCTACCCTAGTTATATTATTAATGTGTGAATCAAAGGAGAGATCTGGGTCTATTGTGATGCCTAAGTTCTTTACCTCTGCGCTGGGGGTTTTAGTTAAGGAATGTAGATTTTGACTAATAATAATCTCAGACAGCTTTGTGTATATCTAAGAGAGTTGCTGTTTGTTCAAAATGAATCAAATAGCTTCAGACACAAAATGATGGAGGATAAACAACTACTTACTTAAAGTGGTGGATGTTTTATTATATGAAACATTCACTTACATAATTTTTAAACAGTGTATTGAAATTTGTTTTAACAAATTACTTTCAGTAATTTAACAAGATTTCAATAATCGCAGAATGGAAAAAAAACTGTAAAAAAAAACTATTATTCTACATCAAAAAAAGATTAATTTAAAAAATAAAACAGCACCCCAAAACCAAACAATATAAACATTTTACCAAATGACCAAGAGAAATGAGAGCCAAAGACGAAATAAAGAAGAAAAAGAACTGTCAGCTTGAGAATGTCCTGCAGCTGAATTGAACAACCTGGCAGTGTTGGGTGGTTCTCTCTTATGGTATCAAGGAGTTGTGGTATGTCTTCAGTGTCACTGTGTGAAGTATAGAGATCTGCCTGTGTTGGGTGGTTCTCTCTTATGGTATCAAGGAGTTGTGGTATGTCTTCAGTGTCACTGTGTGAAGTATAGAGATCTGCCTGTGTTGGGTGGTTCTCTCTTATGGTATCAAGGAGTTGTGGTATGTCTTCAGTGTCACTGTGTGAGGTACAGAGATCTGCCTGTGTTGGCTGGTTCTCTCTTATGGTATCAAGGAGTTGTGGTATGTCTTCAGTGTCACTGTGTGAAGTACAGATATCTGCCTGTGTTGGCTGGTTCTCTCTTATGGTATCAAGGAGTTGTGGTATGTCTTCAGTGTCACTGTGTGAGGTACAGAGATCTGCCTGTGTTGGGTGCATCTCTCTTATGGTATCAAGGAGTTGTGGTATGTCTTCAGTGTCACTGTATGAGGTACAGAGATCTGCCTGTGTTGGGTGCATCTCTCTTATGGTATCAAGGAGTTGTGGTATGTCTTCAGTGTCACTGTATGAGGTACAGAGAGCTAACAGTCTTTGGTGAGTCTCCCTCATGGTACTGATGAGTTGTGGTATGTCTTCAGTAGACAGGAGCTCATTCCCTGCTATTTGTTCTGCTGCCTTCATCACTTCCTTCATCATCTTCATCACTGCTTCCGGGAGGATGAACCAGCGGGTGTGACCTTCAACCACTCTGGTCTTCCCTCTCAGGCCACTCAGGAGTTGGACGACTCTTCTCACTTTACTCTGGAACTCAGCTACACCCTCTTTCTGCTGCTCCAGCTCCTCCGTCTCTTCATGGATCTGCTCCACCATCTTATTCTTCTGTGTGATGTTTTGATTTAGCAGAGAAATCTGGGAGTCGTAGTCAGACACTTTACTTTGGTTCTTTTCCACTTTAGTCTTATAATTTCTCACATCTTGTTCAGTCTCTCTGATAGCTTTTACAGCCCGAGACTTTTTCCTTGCTCCAATGGTTGCCATGACAGGACCTGCACAGAGAAGTAATCAAATGAATGTGTAGATCTCACCTCACCAGTAAAATACTCAACTTTTAAAATAGCTTGGGAAGATTTTATATATTAAACCAGCAGGTAATGTCTCACCAGCAAACAATCCGACAACTGGTATTAGTGTCATTTTCAGTCCAGTTCGTATTTTTTTTTTTGCTTTATTCTTCTCCCCTTCATGTATCTGGAGTGATTCATTTAATGCTTTCAAACATAATGCGGTGTGTTTGAAATTTGTTTGGTGTTTTTTCATCAACTTTTTTTTAGACGTCTGCTCTGTTCTCAAGTTACATAAGGTAGTTTCTGTATCTCTTATTTCCTGTTCAAGTTTTCCCTCATATGCTGTAATTTTCTCAAAGTGTTGATCCAGACCACTCAGTCCTGTACTAGCTGCCTGTTCTGACTTCTCCAGACTCTGCTGGGTCTGCACTATCTGCTGTCTGATGGAGGTGTAGTTGGAGCACTGTCCACTAATGGGATCTATATCTGCATCTATGAGGGACTCGTAGACTCTGGTGATGGAGATGATGCCGTTCTTCAGAGGAATGATAACATCCTCAGCTGAGTCCTTCAGCAAAACCCTGCGGAGAAGCAGATATGTATGACGTATATGACTGATCACAGATAGCATTTCCACTTTTCATTATTACTATTATTATTGATTTGATAGGCAGCCTAATTACCCAGATGAAGAGATCCGGCTCATGATTACCTGATAGAAAAAAAACACAAACAGAGAGAAAAATATTGTGGCACTGAATTGATCTACATTCTCCACATCCCAGTTCTAACACTAACCTTAATGCTCTTGTCCTAACACTAACCTTAATGCTCTTGTCCTAACACTAACCTTAATGTTCCAGTCCTAATCCTAATCTTAATGGTCCAGTCCTAACCCTAATGGTCCTGTCCTAATCCTAATGTTCCAGTCCTAATCCTAATGTTCCAGTCCTAATCCTAATCCTAATGTTCCTGTCCTAATCCTAATGGTCCTGTCCTAACCCTAACCTTTCTTTCATCACCTGCTTTTATTTGCCAATTCATACTGATATCCAGAGGTGGGTATTCAACAATTTTACTCAAGTAAAAGTACTGTTACTTGAACCAAATGTTACTCAAGTAAAAGTAAAAGTATGCATCCCAAAAATTTACTTGAGTAAAAGTAAAAAAGTACTTTGATTAAAAGCTACTCAAGTAGTGAGTAAATGCATGAGTACTGTCTCGTGTCAGTAAATTACATCATGGGAAATTGAATTATGGGAAACAATGACTTTTAATGATAAAAATAATTTTATTATAAATAAATAATATATATAAATTATTTATTATAAATAATATGTATTTTTGTTTGTTCCTAATTATTAGGCCTGTGTAACTTTAATGTGTTCCACAAAGGCATTAACTGATGAGACTGTCAGCCAATACGTGTAGCTACAATTTGACACCAACTGAATCAATTTGTAGCAGACTTAATCATCCTATATTGCTAGTGTGTACAATCAGTGTGAGAACAGGTTTTTAGTATTGCACTGCGTTACATTTAATAATTACATCATACAAACGTTATGGCTCAGAGATATAGCATTACACAAAATTATGCATACAGCAAACTTATCGCATCGTGTTTCCACATATTTGATGTTGAGTTCTTGTAGGCTGAAATGTCCACACGTTTGCAGACACAATTGGCAGCGCCAAGGTTGCAAACTCTCACGCATTGAGCGTGAGACACACGCATTTGACAGTCTTCACACGCTTACACGCCACACATCCGATTTCTCACGCCGAAAAAAATCTAGTTTATTTACCTCTGATCCACACCTATGATTCAATGAGTTACTTGTTCGCTCTGGCGCAAACACTGGCGATCGATCGTGTCCATTTTACACCCCGCCCGTCAACAATTTACGTTCACCACCCAAACCCCCATCCCGGTTTAAATCTCACTAAAAGTGATCTTGAAAACTTGGCAACCCTGCAGCGCATTATATAGCTGTCCTTTTACACGTTTGTAATGTAAACATTGGCTGTATGAGGTAAGGGATGTTCGGGAGGTTTTTCTGTCACTTTCTTGCTACGGTGGAGGAAGTTTGCGTATGTGATCACGTGATTGACCGGCTTCATTTGATTAATCACTCATATTCGGGTGACGAGACGTTGGTCAGTCGTCTCACTGAAAAGACTAATTATTTACAAAACGAAAGTAACGGTAGCGCGCGGCGCAAATCTGATTGTAACGGAGTAAAAGTCGTGTTTTTCTCACCACATATTTACTCAAGTAAAAGTAGAAGTCTTTCATATTAAAACTACTCCTACAAGTACATTTTTGTCCAAAAAGCTACTTGAGTAAATGTAACGCGTTCCTACCCACCTCTGCTGATATCTTTTACATTTTTAAAAGAGACATGGGCTAAATTATAGTTTACATCAAAATAACGTGAGAAGATCAAGCATAAAGTAGCATTTTATAGAAGTGATGGTTACAAGGTTCACCAATGTACAAAAATAACAACATGTCCCAAAGACTGTGGGTGTCAGGTCCTGCACTCCCAGGCCTCGCCACCAGAGGTCAGACTCCCGGAGTTTTGACAGATCAGCTGTTTGATATCAGGATTGATGGACAGGCTATATAAACCCGCCCAGCCCCTTTCTCACTGCGAAGTATTGCCATTCCACCAGTGTTTGCATACCGAGTGTTTTCCCCTGATTTCTGTCTATGGTGTATTGATCTCTGCCCTGTTCTTGACCTTGCCTTTGCCTAGCCTCTCTGCTACCTCTGTTCTATTGTGGATTCTTGGATTTTGACCCCTGTCTGTGTATTCGACTACGTTCTCTGGATTGTCCTTTATATTATTAAAACCTGCACATGCATCCAAATCAGTCTCATGAGTCGGCCTCGTTACAGTGGTATTGTCCCATCCTGGCTGGTATCCAGCTATAACATACAGATCAATTGCAGCTCTCAGCCACCTCACCAGTTCACCTCACATCACCAGTCCACCTCACCAGTTCACCTCACATCACCAGTCCACCTCACATCACCAGTCCACCTCACCAGTTCACCTCACATCACCAGTCCACCTCACATCACCAGTCCACCTCACCAGTTCACCTCACATCACCAGTCCACCTCACCAGTTCACCTCACATCACCAGTCCACCTCACCAAATCACCTCATTTCACCAGTCCACCTCACCAAATCACCTCACATCACCAGTCCACCTCACCAGTACACCTCATGTCACCAGTCCACCTCACCAGTTCACCTCATGTCACCAGTCCACCTCACCAGTCCAACTCACTAATCCACTCTCACATTCAGCATACATGTTGCCTTTTATGTTATTTCTCACCAGAAAAGCAAATTAAATAAACAATAAGCAACACAAAAAGTTTCCAGTACGACAATTTTACGGTATGGGGGGCTCCCCCTGCTGGTTGCCCCCATGCATACCGGCAGTTGTCCTGTTATTGTTACGTCGTGTGCATTCCTCAGGTGGGCAGGGTGTCAGGGCTGGCTCGGATGCCACGCCCTCTTCCTCTGCAAGAGGCACCCGAGTCAGTCCCAGACTTGATTGGCATAATCAGCAGTGATTCGTCTCAGCTGTTTTTTAGGCTTCTTAAGGAAGCTTTTGGAGACGAATCACTGCTGAATCGTTGTGGTTATGCCGTTGCACTTTCAGCCTTTCCCTGCCTTTACTACTGGTTGCTCCCATTTGCAAGGTGTCTCGCCACATTTCTCTCTCTCGCTTATCTTTCACTTATTCGAGTCTCTATCTCCTGCGCTGCTCTCTAGCCATTCTCAAGTTTTCCCCTACTGTTTTCTTCCTATCCGTTTATCTTTATTTTGGGATGGTTGTATTTTTCTGTGGCGTGTTTTGCCTGCGGCCAGCTACTTCCCCTGACATCCTCAGTTTCATTATACGTGAGTTTTTTCAGCGTCCTTTTGTGTTGCCTTTATTATTTTCTTTCCCGTTTTGCTACGGTTAAGTTTCGTTTTGCACGCGTTGAATTATCCGCATTGCTTTGTGTTTATTTTCCACTGTGTGCTCGTGTTGATTCATCCGCGTTGTTTTGTGTTTGTTTTCTACTGTGTGTTCGTGTTGAATTATCCGCGTTGTTTTATTTGTTTTTTCTACTGTGTGCTCGCGACACTCTCTCACACTGACGATAGGCGTTGCTTATCTTTCCGTCAGCGTGAGCCGGCATTTGGGTCCACCTCTCACTCTGGGTTTTACACGCGGTGTGTACTCGTTGGTACCACTGCGTTACACAGGGCCTATAATTCCCTCCACCTGACAGTTGTTTGTCTGTCTATATATGTCTTGTCTTTGTTCCAGTTGACTGCTGGTTATTATATGCTTCATTTGGATCTTGTCATGGGTTTTTGGTTTTTGCACTTTATTCATTAAATCCTCTTTTTCCCTTAGACTTGGCCTGATCGCTTCCTTTTTATTTCGCACTGTCAGCATAGTGTCCCGAGCACAGAGAAGATACCAGGAGACAGGCCAGTACACCAGGAAACATGGAGTGGGCCGTAGGTGGGCAACAACCCAGCAGCAGGACCACTAACTCCTCCTTAGTGCAAGGAGGAACAGGAGGAGCAGTGCCAGAGTCCTGCAAAATGACCTCCAGCAGGCCACTAATACCCATGTTTCTGCTCAAACTGTCAGAAACAGACTCCATGATTGTGGTACGAGGGCCCAATGTCCATAAGTGGACCTTGTGTTTACAGCCCAACACCGTGTAGGGCAATTGGTATTTACCAGAGAACACCAAGACTGGGAGATTCGCCATTGGCGCCCTGTGCTCTTCACGGATGAGAGATGAGTTCACTAAGAGCACTGAGCACGACAGAGTCTGGAGACGCTGTGGAGAACATTCTGCTGCCTGCAATGTCCTCCAGCATGATCAGTTTGGCAGTGGGTCAGTAATGGTGTGTAGAGGCATTTCTTTGGAGAGCCGCACAGACCTCCATGTGCTAGCCAGAGGTACCCTGACTGCCATTAGGTATGAGGATGAGATCCTCAGACCCACTGAGACCATATGCTGGTGCAGTGGTCCCTGAATTCCTTCTGATGCATGACAATGCTAGGCCTCATATGGCTGAACTGTGTCAGCAGTTCCTGCATGATGAAGATATTGATGTTATGGACTGGCCTGCTTGTTCCCCAGACCTTAATCCAATCGAGCACATCTGGGACATCATGTCTCGCTCCATCCACTAACGCCATGTTGCACCTCAGACTGTTGTGATAGAAATGCGTACCTTTTCTTAGAGACCCTGGTTGTTTTGATGGAGAATTTCCACGACAGTTTCCAGGATAACACAGGTACATGGAGATCTGTATTTTGAATCATACTCAACATCAAAGTGAAAATACTTTGATGTTGAGTATGATTCAAAATACAGATCTCCATGCAATAATAATTTTGATTTACATTGATCTTTTTTTGTTGTTGTTCTCAAGCAGTGTTGGGAACGTTACTTTAAAAAAGTAATTAGTTATAGTTACTCACTACTTGTTCAAAAAAGTAACTGAGTTAGTAACTAAATTACTCTATAATAAAAGTAACTCGTTACCAGGGAAAGTAACTATTTGCGTTACAGTTTAAAAAAAGTTATATGCCGATTTTTTTTTTGAAAAAGCAGTTTTCACAGTCAGTTGAAATGAGTAGATCAGAAAGGTGTTTAACTTTTGATATTTATTGCACATCCACAGACCAGTGCAGGATAAAATCCTTTAAAATCCCAAATCTTTGTAAAAAAAAAAAAAAAAAGCAAAAGTAAACAGTTACACTATATAAAGTGCATTTACATCTATTAAATTAAATTCTCTCAACGTGAGACAACTGGTTTGTTCACAACAAAAGTAAACTTAACAATAAAACCTCTATCCTTAATTTAATAAATCAAATACCTAGTCTGGTAGACATTCAGGAACTTCAAGTATTTTCTTAAATAATGTTTATATCGCCACCTTGAAAATGCAAATATTTCCTCGGCTTGCTCCTGACTCGCCATTTCTGCCGTTTGTGTCGCGTGTCTCTCCGTGTCACTGGCGTGCTTCGGCGCGCGTGTAAAAACACTGGCTCTGATTCGCTTACTGACTTGTTAAGTTAAACAGGTGTTACACCGAGAACTGTGACCTATCGAGATATGTTACTCCTCACTAGACTGGACAGCGGTCCCCTCGGATTACTGTTAGTATATCAATATAGTAACGCACCGCTTTTAATGACCAGTAACGTCAACGGCGTTGTAACGGCACGAAAAGTAATTAATTATATTATCCCGTTACTGACAAAATGACGCCGTTACCTAACGCCGTTATTTTTAACGGCGTTATTCGCAACACTGTTCTCAAGACATTCCACTATGTAATAAATAAAGATTTTCAACTGGAATATTTTATTCATTATTTTATTCATCTAGGATGTGTTATTTTAGTGTTCCCTTTACTTTTGAGAAGTGTACATTAAGAGCTGTAAGAGTAGTAAATCATTTGGAGTGCAATTAACGTATTGCAACCAAATTATTGCCTCAACAGAGGGTAATGATTTTAAGCACTGTGCACCCACTGACTAATCACTGAAAACACGTGATAACTAACTTACTACAACTGAAACTATTAAGAGACCGAATAACGTACGATATGCATGACACAAGCCTAACAAACAGTAACAATATTTTAAAAATTATATAAATTAGGATAACAAACGTTCGCTACAATATGACATCCTGAAGAAATGCTCCTTATCGGCGGTTATCTTCTCTTTTCAGCGACGGGTAGAGTTGTTATTTTGAAGTAAATGTAATATAATTTTGTATTCTAAGTAACAAAATGCAGTTCTGATCACTTATTTAACTTTTCTGATAATTATATCAGACGACGGCGAAAACGAACATCCCAAATAAAACTAGCTTCACTAGTTTTAGAAATTACACCCCGAAACTAATTTTGTACCAAAAATCCACTTAATTACTTTACTTAATATATAAGTAAAATATTAAATGTAAGACATATTGCAAATGGAAGCACTGAGAACTAAATCAGTTTTTAAAACATTAGGGTTTCATTTTACTTTAAAAAATCACATCGCATTTGATTCCCATGCGATATCTTGACTAACACAACATTACAACATGAGTTAATGTCAATAAGTTAATTAATTAGCTTTCACCTCACTTGCTTTGGTGTCCGGTCCTCTGATAGATCGCCAGTTATGTTAGATCGACGTCCTTTTATGAAGTGACGTTCATGACGAAGCTGTGGGTGGAAGAGACCGAAACCGCGTGAGGGAGTGAGAATGCGCGAGAGTGTGAGTATGGAAAGCCAAAGTACTCTATATGCGCTTCAAACAAAATGTGTTTTTAACAGCGAAAACATTTCAGTTTCATAAGCCGCATTACTGCACAATACCAGAACAAGTGAATAATTCACGCATAATTGATTAAAACCCGATGTTTGCGCAGTTAATGCCAATTTGCCTCTGATCTGAAGCTTGCATCAGCGTTAATGTGTTCATATGAATATCTGACACAAATTTCAGATTAACAGCCTTCCCCACATGACAACTACACACTGATGTGACAAAGGGATGTGAGTGTTCAGTGTGTTGTCTGCTGTAAAGGTCTGTCATAGTACTCACAACACCGTATATATTCACACATATAGCCAACAGGTTATTTATGGATATTCATAAACATCATAAATTAAAACACAGTTAAAAGGCAAAGGTTTATTTTCTTTTTGCATAAACAGTACAGCAGCACATGCTATATATACTGTAAACATGTACACATGGATAACAAAACAAAGGGAAAAAAAAGGCTTGTAAATCCAGCGTTAAATTATGTTGCATCTCATCTCGTATTTGGTCTGGCCACAAGATCTCAACATCACAGGCGATGTCCTCTCTGGCCAGACAGCAGGGGAAGTACCTTGTTGAGTGACGTATCCAGCCCTGGCATGTTCCCTCACCAATGTCCCCACAAAGCTTCCTCCATCACCTGGAGGAGTGGTATGATGATGGGGTTGGTGATCGTAAACCCTCGACCTCCGTGCCGAAAAAACTCCTCAGTAGGATTAAGGAATGGTGAGTATGGTGGGAGGTGAAGCACATCAAATCAGTGTCATACTTGAGCAGCACGGTGTAAACGTACATTGTCCCAGATGACAACAAACCTGGACTGTTCTGGTCCATCTCCCTGGTGATGTGGAATGAGTGTGTAGTGTTTGTAGAATATGGACAGTGTGTTGAGTAAGGTGATAATGTGGGCAGTGTTATAGTGACCAAGAGAGGCATGATGATGAACACCACTATTCTGACTAATGACTGATGGTATTGTTTGCTCTGACCATTTTGATGATGGTCTCTTGCTGTTCTGAAGTGAATAGCCATCTTCGTCCCCCAGTATGAGGTAATCAGTAGGGCAAAACATGATGTAGCATGTATAGAGGATAGGTCTAATTACCTATTCTCATTTCAAAATGTCTGGATGATGGGACCTGTGAGGACTGGGTTTGGATTTTTGTATTTGGTAGGTGGGTGTAGCAGTTGCATGGAAGTGATTTCCAAAAGAAAAACATGGTTTTCAGTTTTGAATGTCTAATGTAGGAAACTGTGTTTAATGTTTTGCAATTAAAAATTTTTTTAATTACACTCATTTAATTACACTCATTTGCCTAAATGAGTGTAAGGCAGAGAATGTGCTTAAGGTTTAGTGCACCAGGTCAGTAGACAGGCCTCATGAGTTAGTGGTTTAGTGCACCAGGTCAGTAGATGGACTACATGAGTTAGTGGTTTAGTGCAGCAGGTCAGTAGATGGACTACATGAGTTAGTGGTTCAGTGCACCAGGTCAGTAGACAGGCCTCATGAGTTAGTGGCTTAGTGCAGCAGGTCAGTAGACAGGCCTCATGAGTTAGTGGTTTAGTGCACCAGGTCAGTAGATGGACTACATGAGTTAGTGGTTTAGTGCAGCAGGTCAGTAGATGGACTACATGAGTTAGTGGTTCAGTGCACCAGGTCAGTAGACAGGCCTCATGAGTTAGTGGTTTAGTGCAGCAAGTCAGTAGATAGGTCACATGAGTTAGTGGTTTAGTGCAGCAGGTCAGTAGATAGGCTATATTAGTTAGTGGTTTCCAAAATTGTGCTACAAGTACCACTTTTTGGGTCTCAGCAACTTAGTGAAATATTTATTTTGGCCTGTAATGAATTCTGATCTTGTTCATGTCACGTGTGAAGAGTTATTAGAAAACCTAACAAGATCATTCCTGCTGCACCTTTAAGGCCCATTCCAGTAATTAGTGGTCCATTTTAGAATGTCATTATTGACTGTGTAGGCCCCTTTCCGACAATGAAGCCTTGTCACGGTTGTGACAATAATGTGTGCTGCTACTCGCTATCAGCAATTCATTCTCTTAGAACTCCAGCCATTGTGTCTTAGAAGCTCAGCCATTGTGAAGGCACTTGTGAAATGTTTTACCACTTTCGGTTTCCCTAAGACTATACAGTCCAATCAAAGCTCTAACTTTATGTCTACATATTTTCGAAAGGCTATGCAACAATTTCAAATAAAAAACAAAACCTCTAGGGTCTATCATCCAGAATCACAAGGCACTCTGGAGAGATTTCACCAGACCTTGAATGAGGGCCTTCAGTTTCTTTTACTTGCTGTGCGCACCGCTCCTCCGGATTGCAGGACATTATTTAGTTTCAATTGAACGTGTCTTGTGTTTGCTAAATGGCTGAGTTGTGTATATGTTCTACAATAAACATCTACATTAAAACTACTTTCATGTTGTGTCAGCAGAGCCCTAAATGAAAGTGAAACAGTTGACTCTGTCAGGATATCACTGAGTTATCATCAGCTCCTCCTTAACATCTGATGATAACCCAGCATACCCAGTATTTCAATAATCATCAGTCCCAGCTCTTTATTACAGGTCACAGGTCAACATTTCATGTTATTTAAGCAGAACTGGCACGTAGTTCACATGGCCATGATTATGTACTGTGAATGTTTCCAGACGCAGGTAAACATCAGTTTCATATGGTCATAAGATTCTCGACAGTTCCACATCCTCACAGAGGATTATGTTGGAGTACATTTTCACCCTGAGAGGCACTAAATACATGATTGAAAATATGAGAGGTATGAGAGACGTCATCTGTTAACCTGGTACAGAATTATCCCAGCATTAAATACAGTGTAGCTACCTAATACTAGATTCTGACATTTGAACTCTATTGTATACCACAAGTCAATACACTTGGATTTACACACGTATTCAGCAGTACAGCAGTTATATCAAAGTTGGGGCGTAGTTTGTTTGCATTGCTCTTCCCCCTCCCCCCAGGTTCTCTATATAAAGTGATAAGTCAGTGTTCAATATATAGTTATATATATGAGGCGGTGACTCTGGAATACCACTGACTGGCAGAGTGATTTAATTCTTCCTGATCTGATATGTGACATGAGTACAATTCTCACAAAAGTGTAAAGAGGGGCTCAGAAAACAAACAAAACTGTCACAACCAATCGGCACTCAGCTGGCACATATGCACACACACACCAGTCACCTTCCAATGGCAGATCAGACTTAACCAGAGGTGTCAATTCCAGGTTCAGAAAGTAAAAGTCCTCACCAGGATTTTGCTCAAGCTTGCTAGATTTTCTAATTAACAATCCACGTAAAATTAGTGGAATCAACACAATCCAGGAAGCCTGAGCAAAATCCTGTTGAGGACTTTTACTTTCTGAACATGGAATTGACACCTCTGGACTTAACAAGGGCATCACCCTGTTCTCCCCGTGTCTGTGTGGGTTTTCTCCGGGGTCTCCAGTTTCCTTCCACAGTCCAAAAACATGGAGGTTAGGTAAATTGGCAGTTCCTGACAAATTCTCCCTGAGTGTTTGTCTGTGTCTCTTCATGTTCAATAAAAAGCAGTTGTCTGAGTGTGTGTGCATGAATGTGTGTGTGTTTGTATGCCCAATGGTGGATGGTGGTCTGTCACTAGGGTCTGTCCTCTCTCTCCCCTTCCTGCACCCCATTCAGTCCCCCAGGGGGCTGTGGATCCCGGTAGAGAGTACGCTGTGCCCAATTGGCTGCCACTTCTCGCCGGTGTGTGATTGGTTGTGTAAGATTTGTACCTGTGTTAAACTTGTAAAGCGACCTTGGGTAACTTGAAAGGCGCTATATAGATTGAACGTTCATTCATTCATTCATTCATTGTGAATATCATCAACACTACCTGCCAATTCTGGGTAGCCAATATACAGTGAAGTATGGACACTGCTGAGAGGGTTTGTTCAGTGAACACT
Source organism: Brachyhypopomus gauderio (assembly GCF_052324685.1). Taxonomy (NCBI): domain Eukaryota; kingdom Metazoa; phylum Chordata; class Actinopteri; order Gymnotiformes; family Hypopomidae; genus Brachyhypopomus; species Brachyhypopomus gauderio. Next base: position 34,056,159 of record NC_135216.1, read on the forward strand.
AGGTAGTCCAGGACGCACTCGTAAAGTTAATAGACCTCAAACAGCTTTTATGTAGCTTCTGATACAAAATGATTGAGGATAAAAATAATAATAATAACAACAATAATAATCTTTATTTGTATAGCACCATTCATACATACATGCAACTCAAAGTGCTTTACAGAATAATAAAAAATAAACATAAAAAGGAAGCAAAGAGAAGACAAAAAGAAAATATTAAAAGAAATTAAAGATTAAAAGGAAACAAACACAATTGTAACGTAGCTCGCGCTACGGAGCGAGGAGACGGACACAATCGCTGAGAGGAGCGAGATTTATTAAAGGGAATACCAAAATCAGAGTCGAAAGGACAGGCGTGGGTCAAACCGGGAGGGCAGCCAGAACAGGTAAGGTACACGGGCATAATGGGACTGGGAACTAAAACACGACGGGGAGACACGGAGCAGGCAAAACAACACGGAAAACAGAAACACAGCGTAAACTCACGAATGCACGTACTGACGGGATGAACAAACCAACTGATAGACAAAATCACGGATGACACGACTGGGGAATGACGGGACTTATATACATAGAAACAAACTAGGGACAGGTGATGACAATGACACAGGGGCGTGGTAACAAACGAGGAATCATCAAAATAAACGAGCAGGGCGGGACAAACAGGCAGGGAACACGGACATGAGGGAACCCAGAGTGACAGCTACGAGAGGGGGCGTTGCCCTACGTGACAGAACCCCCCCTCAAAGCGTGCCACTCCGGGGCACGCAAGGGCAGACAGGACAGGGACACAGACCAGGACAGGACAGGGAACTACGGTACACGGCGAGGGACAGGAACAGCAGACACAGGACAGACCAGAGGGACAGGACCGGGCAGAACAGGACATGGGGCCTGGGGCATGGCAGGGACAAAGACAGGGGACATGGAGGCTGGCCATGAGCTGTGCCGGGGAATGGCAACACAGGCAGGGACCGGACGAGGCACGGGAGCAGGGCTGGACGGGACAGGACTGGGAACAGACACAGGAGTGGGGCCAGGGGACAGGGCAGAGACAAGGACAGAGGCAAACACGGCGTGGACTACAGAGACCGGCACAGGAACAAAGTGGGTCAGGACTTGGGGAACAGACACGGGGACAGGGACCTGGAGGAAACGACCAGACACAGACACAGGGACGGGCACGAGGACACGAACAGGTACACACACAGGAACTGGGACCAACACAAAACCAGGGACAGAACATGGGAGCAAGGGGAACACGGGTACAGAGGCAGGTGTACAGGGCAGAGCAGAGGGCACATAATGTCCGGGCCCAATAGAGGGCAGCACAGTCTCTGGGGACACAGGCGTGGCCGGGCAGCGGGCACAGGCGCGGCCGGGCAGCGGGCACAGGCGCGGCCGGGCGGCGGGCAGCGGGAACAGGAGCCGGCAGACGGGCAGCGGGAACAGGAGCCGGCAGACGGGCAGCGGGAACAGGCAGGGTCCGCTGGCGGGCAGCGGGAACAGGCAGGGTCCGCTGGCGGGCAGCGGGAACAGGCAGGGGCCGCTGGCGGGCAGCGGGAACAGGCAGGGGCCGCTGGCGGGCAGCGGGAACGGGAGCTGGCGTGGACGACCTCTCCTGGGTCGCCAGGACAGGAGCCAGCATGGATGAGACACCCTCGGGGGGTGGAACCACCGGGCTGACGTCCTCGGGGGGCGGAGCCGCCAAGCCGACGTCCTCGGGGGGCGGAGCCGCCAAGCCGACGTCCTCGGGGGGCGGAGCCACCATACTGACGTCATCGGGGGGCGTGTCCGCCAAGCCGACGTCCTCGGGGGGCGGAGCCACTATACTGACGTCATCGGGGGGCGTGTCCGCCAAGCCGACGTCCTCGGGGGGCGGAGCCACCATACTGACGTCATCGGGGGGCGTGTCTGCCAAGCCGACGTCCTCGGGGGGCGGAGCCACCATACTGACATCATCGGGGGGCGTGTCCGCCAAGCCGTTGTCCTCGGGGGGCAGAGCCACCATATTGACGTCATCGGGGGGCGTGTCCGCCAAGCCGACGTGGCTTGTACTCCCCCCCAAAAAATACTTGGGGGTGTCGTGATGTGTAGCTGGCTGGATCAGCGGTGGTAGGTCCTCCTCCTCAGTGTCCGGGTTGAGCCTGGAAGAACACACAGACACACACGCCCCTCGGTGGCTCTCTCTGCGATGGCTCCGCCTCCTCTGAGGCGTCGGGAGCTCGCAGCAGCCATTGAGAGCCGACCGAGGGTTAAGCCAAAGCTCGTCTGTGCATTCCCTCCGTCTGCCCGCTGCTTGTACCACAGGTTGCTCACCCCTGTGGCGTTCGTCAAGCAGGGCAGACTCACAGCGCTCAAAAGGAGCCTCGCCGCGAAAGCCAGCAGTGAGAGACTGCGCTTTCTTCGGTCTGCGACGAGACTTCCTTGTTCCCACAGCGCCAGGGGTATTCCTGTCTCCGGCTCGTTCGCGCTGTAACACATGAGAGTTAAACTGCACGGAAGCAGCCAACAACTCGTTACAACGACTAAACTCACCGGAGTCTCGCTCTCTCGCTGTGTCTTCGTTGGATCCGTGATTATGTAACGTAGCTCGCGCTACGGAGCGAGGAGACGGACACAATCGCTGAGAGGAGCGAGATTTATTAAAGGGAATACCAAAATCAGAGTCGAAAGGACAGGCGTGGGTCAAACCGGGAGGGCAGCCAGAACAGGTAAGGTACACGGGCATAATGGGACTGGGAACTAAAACACGACGGGGAGACACGGAGCAGGCAAAACAACACGGAAAACAGAAACACAGCGTAAACTCACGAATGCACGTACTGACGGGATGAACAAACCAACTGATAGACAAAATCACGGATGACACGACTGGGGAATGACGGGACTTATATACATAGAAACAAACTAGGGACAGGTGATGACAATGACACAGGGGCGTGGTAACAAACGAGGAATCATCAAAATAAACGAGCAGGGCGGGACAAACAGGCAGGGAACACGGACATGAGGGAACCCAGAGTGACAGCTACGAGAGGGGGCGTTGCCCTACGTGACAACAATAATGTCACGCTTGGCTCCGCCCCCTCCATGCCTGTCTAGCCCGGCTCCTCCTCCCCTGGTCTTCTGTTTAGTTCCGCCTCTCGTTTTGTCTTATTGGTGACTTATTGTATATATTCTTTGTTTTCCAGGTCTTCAGTGTGGGTCAATGTTTCATTTCTAACGTTTATGTTGAAGTCAGAGTATTGTACGGCAGTGGTGTATGTTTCTCTCTTAAGGTCTTGCTGGTACTTCTATTGAGTGTTATGCTTCATGGTAAAGGTTGCTGTATGTTACGTCATTCAAGTTTCAGTGTGTGAGGGTTGTTTCTGTTTTGTCACGTTTCTCTTCGTTGTGTCTCTGTTGTATATTGCCCAACGTCGTATATGGTTTACTTCTGTTTAGTCATGTTTACTTATGTTGCACTCCAGCTGTATAGTGTCCTGTGAGTTTATGTTTAGCTTAAGTAGTCTACGTGTTCAGTGTTTCCTAGTTCAGAGTGCATGGTATGTATTATGGTCTTCGTTTCTGTTTGTGCTACTTACAGTATGTTTCGTGTTTAGTTCCGGTATTCCTGTATTGCCTTTTGTCTTTGCTTTAGTATGTTCATAATAGTCTGCATCCTTTAAATATAGTCGTTGATTTCACTTGGTTATGTGGTGTGTTCTTCCGTGAGTGATCTGTTAGTCTGTGTCGGTGTTAGTGTTCCTTGACTCACAATGCCACGTAAAAGTAGAGTTCTGCGTGCAGGCACTATACGATTGGCTAATATGGCTACTTCAGGTAGCATAGGGTCCCGCTATCCAGCGCCAGTGCGTCCGCCCCCTGGTTATACTACCACCCCAACATTACAAATAAAATAATGTAATAAAGTGACAAATTATAAAATAATAGACAACATAATGTAATAAAGTAAATGTAACATTCTGCACGTTGCAGAGCATGGAGGCGGACACAATCGCTGAGGAGAGCAAGATTTATTAAGGGGAATTCCGTAATCGGGGTCATGGTCCATGTAAGACAAGTAAACAGGCATACTAACACAAAGAACTAAGCACGGCAGGGAAACACATAACAGGCAGGTAACACGCTAAAGGAAACAATACTCACAAACCAAGGAACATGAGAGCATGAGAACAGAGCATGAGAACAAAGAACTAAAATACAGAATAGCAGGAATACCAATGAGCACAAACTGAATAATCGAACAAAACAACCAATACCAGACTAGGGGAACAGACATGGAACTAACAAGACACAGGTGAAGACAATGACGACACGGGCATGGCAGATGGAGGGAAACTATGGAAACAGACAACAAGGCAGGATCAATGAGCAGGGAACAACACAGACACGAGGTGCAGGGAAACCGAAGTGACAGCTACAAGAGGGGGGCATAGCCCTACGTGACAGTACCCCCCCAGGGCAGACCAGACAGGGGAATCGACTAGAACAAGACAGGGAACCACGGAGTATGGTGAGGGACAGTGGACACGGGACAGGACACTACAAGACAGACTGGAGGGACAGGTCCGGGCAAAACAGGACATGGGACCTGGGGCATGGCAGAGAGAAGAGCCATGGAGACTGGCCAGGAGCTGGACAGGGACATGACATTACAAATGACCAGGGCAAGGTACAGGTCATAATGGGGGGGCAGACGGAGGGAAACTGATGGAAACAGACAACAAGGCGGGATCAATGAGCAGGGAGTGACAGCTAGAAGAGGGGGTGTAGCCCTACGTGACAGTAAATGGAACAGAGTTAGAGTTTCTTAAAGCAGATCTAAACAGGAAGGTTTGGAGACTCTTTTTGAAGCTGTGCGGGGATGAAATGCCTCTGAGCTCTTCAGGAAGAGAGTTCCAGAGCTTTGGGTCATATTGGCTAAAAGCATCCTCGCCAATCTTTAATCAGCTTTTAGGAATCACCAGTAGATTACTGTTTGAAGACCTGAGAGACCTGACTGGAACATATCTAATCATCATTTCACTGAGGTAAAGAGGAGCAAGACCATTAAGATTTAAAAACCATGACTAGAACCTTAAAATCTATTCTAAAGCTGTGAGTGCTGTGAGTACAATGCAGGTGTAATGTGATCTTTCTTTCTCCTGTGGGACATAACCTTTGCAGCAGCGTTCTGAACTCGCTGTAGGTGAAAAATAGAGCTCTTTGGAAGAACAGATAGAACAGTGTTAAAATAATCTAGCCTTGATGTGATAAATGCATAGACAAGTTTTTCACTGTCAGCAGGAGAAAGCATATCTCGGACCTTAGCAATGTTTTGAAGGTAAAAATAAGCTGTCTTGCATGTAGTCACGATGTGTGATTTGAAGCTGAGCTCATAATCAAAGGTGACGCCCAGGTTCTTAACACATTGTTTGGCACTTTGTGAAGCACTACCAAGAACAAGAACCTCTGTCTTTTCTTTATTTAACTGCAGAAAATTGTCAGACATCCATGTCTGTACATCATCTATGCAGTCACACAGTGAGCAAGTTGATTTTAGGGCTTTAGGTTCTAGAGAAATGTAAAGTTGAGTGTCATCTCCATATTGATGATAACTAATATCATGTTTGTTAATCATGGCATATATAGATTGAATAGAAACGGCCCAAGAATTGATCCTTGGGGGACGCCACAAGTTATTGACGTGTTATTATTTTTTGACGTGTGAAGGAAGAGGCACCTAATGCAACATAGTAATCACACCCAGTTAGATACGATCTAAACCAGTCTAAGACTAAGCCACTAATGCAGGGGTACTCAACTGGCGGACTGCGGTCCGGATCCGGACCCGAACGCGATCCTGTCCGGACCCAATCTCATTCCTGATTAACTGGATATGGACCAAAACAAAACCGTAGCATTTATTTCAGGGCTATTGAAAAAACACTCCGTCACGAGTGATACGTTCGCCACCCCGCTCAACAACTTACGTTCACCACCCCCGCCGCACCGGACCTCAGGTCACAGGTATCTGCCAAAATTGGACCGCGGACAAATTTAGTTGAGTACGCCTGCACTAATGCCTACCCAGCTCTGTAGTTGATCAAGAAGTATTTCATGATCAATGGTGTCAAAAGCGGCGGTTACATCTAGCAGAAAACTGACTGAGACTTTGCCTGCATTCTTATTGTGACGCTGGCGTGTGGGAGCAAGGAGGAAACGCGACAGACGTCTTGTGGTGCACACTGAACATTTAATGAAAATACAAAAACGCAAAGCCCAGCACAGATGGTGCAAGCACGCAAATTGCGGTGGCTTGCACAGGCATGAACTTTAGACAAAGACGAGCACAAGACACCGCGTTAACGCACATTAAATAAGTGAAGTACACAGACCCACGTGACCTCGAGACAAGGCACAGGTGTAACCACGAACACGCTCACAAACAACCCACACCCACGGAAGTACAAACATGGACATAACGACACGCAGACAACATAGCGGCACGCCCACAGGGAAGGGTCCGGAGCTGTTCCGTAACAGAACCCCCCGCCAGGGGCTTGCTACTCCCGGAGCGTCCCGCGTAGCGGGAGAGCCCCGAACAAACACCAACGGGCAGGTCCGGAGCCCCCGGGATCACGAGCCTCCGAGAGCAGTCACCCCCGACGGCGGGAACCGCCGTGGACAGCTCTAGCACACCCTCCCTGGGAAGACAGGGGAGAAAACATTAAACAATGGCACAGTCACAAACACGCACACGGGAACATGAAACACAAGAGGAACGAACGGGAAAAGGAGATTAGGGAGACATAGGGGAATGGACAAACATATAGGGACAGGCAGCCATGGCACCGCTCCAGCTGCCTGCCAAAGCGCACACGGTGTTGCTATCCCTCCAGGGAAAGCAGGCTGGGCGGGCGCGGCAGGCGGAACAGGTGGCGGAGTCCCTCCGGTCTTTGGGTTCCGACTCCTCGCGCGCGTTGCGCCGCTCGCAACTCCCGCTGGCCACGCTCCCGGTGGCTTCCTTAGGGGAGCCTCGGTTCTCCCTCTGGGCACGGCTGGAGTCCTGGCTTTCTGCCGCGCGCCGGCTGGTGTCCGCGGCGGCTCCAAGGGCGTGTAACACATCCACCTTGGACCGCTGATCACACCAGGACCCCCCTGCGCTCCTGGAGATGCCGTCGCCTCGCCCCCCGACGTCTCCATCTCGTCCTCGCTCTCGGAGACGCTCCGACCCAGCGACATGGGTTTCTCCGGGGTCAGGCAGCGGGAGCAGTCCATGCTGCTCGCCGCTGAGGGAGACTGAGGAACCTCTTTCCCTAGGTGGACTGTGCTCTCCGAACACCCAGAGGCGCTGTCCACCCCCTCGCTCTCCTCCTCGCGCCCCAAGGGTGATGAACAGACAGACGGAGGGCGACTGACTTCCACCCCCTCCCCATAATACACGGTAGGAGCCGAGAATAGGGAAGGGGGAGGGCTGACGTCCTCCTCCGCATCGTGGCGCTCGCTGGAGGATGTGTGGCTGGAGGGAAGAGAGCTGGTCTCCTCGTCACCCTCCCCGTAATAGACCGTCGATTCGGAGAACAACGACGACGGGGGGCTGACCTTCTCCTCCTCGGCCGTCCGGAGAGCTGCGGGAATAGAGGGAGCGCAGCTGGTTTCGCCTTCACTCTCCTCCGAACGAACGGAGGAGCGGGGGCTCTCCTCCTCTCCGGACTCGTCGCTGCCGAACTCGACTTCGGGAGGGGTGAGGGCAAAGATACCCGCACCCACCATGAACGGCTCACTGGTCTCCTCCTCCTCAGGGAGAACCAGGAGCGGTGCGCTTGCTTCCTCCCTCTTACTGCTGCTCACAGCCATGGGTGGAAGCTCCAGGGACGCGTGGGGGTGTCTCTCCTCCCATGCGCGTGCCGCGGATCGGCGGAAGTCCTCCGCCGTCTCGGCATCCTCCGTCTCTCGAGCGGCACAGAGCAGGTACGTGCAGACAGGGTCCTGCTTCATCTGCTGCTCGGTAACGGGGACTTCTTGGCGCCGGACTGGGGAAGAGCCGTGGTGACGCCTGCTCCTTCTCTTCCCCCTCGGTGCTCGGGTGGCGTATCCTGGCATACGTCGTCTTGTTCGGCTCGTCTTTCTGTGACGCTGGCGTGTGGGAGCAAGGAGGAAACGCGACAGACGTCTTGTGGTGCACACTGAACATTTAATGAAAATACAAAAACGCAAAGCCCAGCACAGATGGTGCAAGTACGCAAATTGCGGTGGCTTGCACAGGCATGAACTTTAGACAAAGACGAGCACAAGACACCGCGTTAACGCACATTAAATAGGTGAAGTACACAGACCCACGTGACCTCGAGACAAGGCACAGGTGTAACCACGAACACGCTCACAAACAACCCACACCCACGGAAGTACAAACATGGACATAACGACACGCAGACAACATAGCGGCACGCCCACAGGGAAGGGTCCGGAGCTGTTCCGTAACACTTATTCAATCTCAGGTCATTTACTACCTTAACTAGTGCTGTTTCAGTGCTGTAGAGAACTCTGAAACCAGACTGAAAAGTGTCATTTATTTGACTTACTTTGATATAATCATTCAACTGGTTGACACAACCTTTATAATGGTTTTGCTAAGAAAGGAAAGGTTAGATATAGGTCGATAATTATTGAGAATTGTGGGTTCAAGATTTATGTTCTTTAATAGTGGTTTAACCATTGCAGTTTTAAGAATATTAGGGAATTCTACCAGTTGCAGAGACTGATTAACAATCGTTAGAACTTCATTAACTAATGAGCTCAGAACCTGCTTGAAAAGCATATTGGTAAAGGGTCCAGTTTACATGTAGAGGATTTTAGTGATGAAATCACATCAAGTAGTGTTATCATGTCCACTTCTTGGAGATAAGACATATTAAAGTTAGGCTGAGTAACTGATATAAGGGTTGACAGTCTATTAGTGCTTGTTGCTTAACTTCAGCTGTTCAAAGGCCTTTTGACATGCTTCAGACCATTTAAACCGCTTACCCTTCTCTGTAAGCTGATGTAAAGGAACAGCTACTTCAGCAAAATCTTTGACAAAGCGCCTATAATAAGAAGCCAATCCCACAAAACTTTGAACCTCAATTGGATTCTTGGGGAGAGGCCACTCACGTACAGCCTGTACTTTAGCTGGATCGATTTCCACTCCTGCCGCCGAAATCACATGGCCCATGCACCGCAGCCACCTCTGATGGGTTCAAATTCTCTTTATCAATACTCAATTGCTCCACCAAGGAGTCAACAGGCCACTGCCCCTCCACATCCTATCTTCCCCCACACTCCACTTTCACCGCAGTATGTAAGGTGCCTATCTTCCTACCTCCCCTTAATATCAAATTCGCATCAGTGACATTAATTACACGAACTGGCAGAATACCTCCCATGACTTTATATATAACCTGAGCCACCAACACATCATAACGGTTCATAAAGGATGCAGATGGCTCCAGGATGCCCTCCAAGCTGTTCCTCATGGCATCAACAGCCCCAGGGACAATAACCTCACTACACGGGGGAACGGAAACATCGGACGGAACCACCACAACACTACCCTGTATTTTTAAAGAAACACCAAAAGAATCTCTTGAGAGGGAATATCAGCCACCAACAACTCTATCACTAAAGCTAATGAATCAAAGTGGCACACTGTCTACCATTGTCCCATGATTCCCATACAACTCCCATTAGCAGCAGATACCACCCCTGCGTCCAATTCAGATCAACCCCCAGTGAGAGTGGTCCAAACCTTTTTTGGGATCACTGACCGGGCCGCCCCACTATCCACTAATAACTTTACATCAACCCCCCCCCCCTATTTTTACAGCTAGGAAGGCAGACCCACCTACGTCACAACTCGAGGCCACAACTGAAGATGAGGGGGCGGGCATTTGGCCTACTGTGCTCACCCCCCTTAGTTTCCCTGTAAATAAAAACAATTACGGTGTATATGTCTATCACACGCACACTCCCAACAACCACCCCCAGTCTTAGCCCCAGATCTTAAGGAGGGGTGAACCGGAGGGGTAGTCACTTTAGACTCCACTACCTGCTTCTGTCTCCGCCCACCCGAAACAGGCTTAACTGAGGTAGTCTGTAATACTTGAACTGCGCTCCGCAATCCCTCCACTTCTTGTTGCAACTCCTCTTCTACCCCCATCAGAGCCTGAAACTTATCAGTCTTAAGTCTAGAGGCTGTAACCTCCCTTACTTGGGTTGCTCCTAGGGGCCCCTGAACTCCATTTCTGCAGCCAAACTTATAGCAGTCTCCAGAGTACCTTGTTTAGCACTTCACAGACTGACACGAAAATCCCCACTAGCAAAATGCGTAATGAAATGATCTCGAGCCAATAAATCTTGAGTGCGCTCATTTATATTGTGTTTGACCACATTACCCACCTGAAACAGGATAAAAATGGATGGGACACAGGAACTGTACTTGATAGCTGCAGATGCCTCTCAGCTCTGAGAAGCGGAGTCAATCGCTGCAGCTACCAGCTTGCCCCAGGCCCCAGCTCCGCCCCTGTCTGTCATGACAGCAGCCAGAGGACCCAAATTTTGCTAGCAGAAGTCCATAACAATTTCTCACTATCCCAATAAAACACATACCCCAAATGTGACAACAATTTGAGGGTGTCACATATACAAGCACTGTTCCCCAGATCAGGAGTTTTTACTGCTGAGATGATGTCTCTTTTACCTACCAAGGGAATTCACATGTGTGTTTATGGCTGCTATATACATCCACTCACGTGCAAACTACACAGCGGCACTAAGCTAGCTCAAGACCTCAGTACCATGGGGTTGCCATGGTACCTTGTTATTGCACGTCCGTGTACTTGTTGACTATATCAGATACTGTGAACGTGTTTTACGCAATATAGAGCGTTACACTTCTTCTTTTGGATCCCTCTCAGTTTCATCAGTTCATAACACTCCCATCCTGCCTGAATGATTATAGGCCAGTAGCCTACAGGACTAACAGGTCCACCACAGTCAGAACAATATACCAAACACCACAGACCCCTACAATATGCCTACACGACCAACAGGTCCACCACAGTCAGAACAATATACCAAACACCACAGACCCCTACAATACGCCTACAGGGCCAACAGGTTCACCTCAGTCCAAACAATATACCAAACACCACAGACCCCTACAATACGCCTACAGGGCCAACAGGTCCACCTCAGTCAGAACAATATACCAAACACCACAGACCCCTACAATACACCTACAGGGCCAACAGGTCCACCACAGTCAGAACAATATACAAACACCACAGACCCCCTTCAATACGCCTACAGGGTCAACAGGTCCACCACAGTCAGAACAATATACAAACACCACAGACCCCCTTCAATACGCCTACAGGGTCAACAGGTCCACCACAGTCAGAACAATATACCAAACACCACAGACCCCTACAATACGCCTACAGGGTCAACAGGTCCACCACAGTCAGAACAATATACCAAACACCACAGACCCCCACAACACGCCTACAGGGCCAACAGGTCCACCACAGTCAGAACAATATACCAAACACCACAGACCCCCTACAATACACCTACACGACCAACAGGTCCACCTCAGTCAGAACAATATACCAAACACCACAGACCCCTGCAATACGCCTACAGGGCCAACAGGTCCACCACAGATGCCATTGCTGCTGCCTGTCATCCTCTCCCACGTGGAAAATAGAGACTCCTATATCAGGATACTGGAAACAGGACCTCAGCCAGCGTCACCACCAACATTGGTGCTCCGCAGGGCTATGTCCTCAGTTCCATCCTCTACATCCGGTTCACCCACGACTGTGTCGCCTCCCATACCAACAGTGTCATCTTGTAGTTTGCTGACGACACTGCTGTGATAGGTCAGAGGCGGAGACGAGGTAGCCTACTGTACAGGAAGGAGGTGAACAGTCTGTTGACATTGTGTGTGGACAACAACCTCACCCTCAACACAGATAAGACCAAGGAGATGATAGTGGACATGAGGAAACAAAGGAGAGCTCACCAGCCACTGTTAATCCAGGACCTTGAAGTGGAGAGGGTCAGCAGCTTTAAATACCTGACTTCACCTGGACACTGAACACCACACTGGTGCTAAAGAGGGCTTAGCAGTGGCTGTATTTCCTGAGGAGACTGAGGAAATTTGGCATGTCCAGAGCCGTAGAAAGAGAGAGTTGCGACACTCCCATAGACTCCTATTGTAATTCAGGAATGCGGAAGTAAACGTGCCATGGGGAGACCAATAGTTCCAAACATGCTATAGTTCCAGCATTGAACTGCGTATATTTGAAGCATTTCCGCGGCTGTTTTTCTGGTAAGTTAATGAATTATTCATCGTTTCCTATATAATCCTCCATAAATGTGATTAGTATTACTGTTATAGTTAAGTGGTCACTTGTTGTTAGTTTATTTCTGCATTTTAAATGCCGTTAGCTTAAATTACACTTCGCTAGCATTAGCTATGCTATTAAAAGCAGGAATCGCTTAGCGGTGCATTAGCCTCAGAGTATTCAGTCATTAGGATAATTGTTAAATTCAGTAATACCTATATAGATTTGATCATATTGTAATTAATGGTAACTATCTGAAGTAGAAAAGATGGTTGGATTGTAATGTGTCACGGTGACAGCTCCGGACCCTTCCCTGTGGGCGTGTCATGACGTCGTCTGCGTGCTGTTATGTCCACGTTTGTACTTCCGTGGGTGTGGGTTGTTTGTGAGCGTGTTCGTTTGTTACACCTGTGCCTTGTCTCGAGGTCACGTGGGTCTGTGTAACTCACTTATTTAATGTGCGTTCGCGCAGTGTCGTGTGCTCGTCTTTGTCTAAGTTTCATGCCAGTGTGAGTATCGCATTGTTGTGCTTGCACCACCGCAGTGAAGCTACGTGTCTGTTGTTGAGTAAAGTTCGTGTTTGCACCCCATCATCTACGTGTCGTGTCCGTTCCTCCGCACGTCACAGAAAGACGAGCCTAAGAGAAAGAGGTATGCCTGGATACGCCACCCGGGCGCCTAAAGGGAAGAGAAAGAACCGTCGCCACCACGGCTCTTCCCCGGTCCGTCACCACGAAGCCCCTGTCTCCGAGCAGGAGATGATGAGGAACCCGTTGTGCGCGTACATGCTCTGCGCGGCTCGGGAAGCGGAGGACGCGGAGATGGCAGAACACCTACGCCAATCCGCGGTCCGCATGTGGAGGGACCAGGACCTCGCCGCGTCCCTAGAGCCCCCGCACCTGGCGGTAAGAGGCGGCAGGAACGAAACCCCGCACGCGTATTCTCCCATGCCAGTGCCCGAGAGCGCAGAGCAAGGAGAGGATAGCGTGCTACTCCCGGTCTTCCCCGAGGAAGAAGAGACCGAGGAGCCGTTTTGGGTGGGCATGGGTGCCTTTTCCCTCACCCCTCCCGAGGAAGAGGAGGAAGAGTCCTATCCCCCCTCAATGTGCTCGAGGAGCACGGTGGATTACGGGGGTGAGGAAGGCAGTCTCCCACCGTCGGAGGGCGAGACGGAGGGGACGGACTCCGAGGAGGAGGAGTATTCCCCGTCAATGTGCTCACGGAGCACGGTCTGCTACGGAGAGGAAGACGTCAGTGCTCCGCCATCGGAGTGCGAGGCGACAGGCGTGGACTCCGAGGAGGAGTATTCCCCGTCCGTATGCTCGGAGAGCACCGTTCGTTACGGGGGGGATGACGTCAGTCCCCTCCCATCCGACTACGGTGAGGAGAGCGAGGGGGAGAGCCCTCCGTCTGTATGTTCGCTCCCGACGGTATACAAAGGGGGAGGGAGCGGACCGGACAGTTCGTTCGCATCGGTGAGTGGGGATTCCTGCGGGGAGGAGCCCATGGACCACTCCCGATGCGAGACCCCCGCTCGGTCCATGGACTGGAGCGTGGCCGAGGAGGAGGAGCCGGAGATGGACACCACCCCCGATACCGGTCCAAGAGGGGGCTGGCCTGGCAAGGGAGGGGCTTCCTACGGGAGATTCCCGGAGAGGGAGCGCCGGCAGGCCTATCGCGCAGCAAGCCCCTACGGTTCTCCCGGAGGAGGGAGTCACGGACCCGGGAGGAAGGTCGCTGTGAGACCCGCCGGTCGCGCTGCCTCCAAGCGGGCTAAAAGTCGCGCTGCACCTGGCGGTGAGCGGGCGCAACAGGCGGGAGGAGCACCGCCTGCTGCAGCGTCTCCAGCCCTCGGAGCCTTCGCGCCGCTACTGGCGTTGCCTCAGGCGGGAAGCCTGGCTTCGGGGCTGAATGTGTGTGTTCCGGTGTTTCTGTCTGTCCCCTTGTGTCTCCCTAACCCACTGTTCCCTTTTGTGCCATTTGTGTTTCATGTTCCAGTGTGTGTTTGTCAGCGTGCCATTGTTTAATGTTTTCTCCCCTGTCTTCCCAGGGAGGGTGTGCTAGAGCTGTTCGCGGCGGTTCCCGCCGTCGGGGGTGACTGCTCTCGGAGGCTCACGATCCCGGCGGCTCCGGACCTGCCCCGTCGGTGTTGGTTCGGGGCTTCCCAGCTACGCGGGACGCTCCGAGAGTAGCGAGCCCCTGGCGGATGGTTCTGTCACGGTGACAGCTCCGGACCCTTCCCTGTGGGCGTGGGACTGAGGAACCTCTTTCCCTAGGTGGACTGTGCTCTCCGAACACCCAGAGGCGCTGTCCACCCCCTCGCTCTCCTCCTCGCGCCCCAAGGGTGATGAACAGACAGACGGAGGGCGACTGACTTCCACCCCCTCCCCATAATACACGGTAGGAGCCGAGAATAGGGAAGGGGGAGGGCTGACGTCCTCCTCCGCATCGTGGCGCTCGGTGGAGGATGTGTGGCTGGAGGGAAGAGAGCTGGTCTCCTCGTCACCCTCCCCGTAATAGACCGTCGATTCGGAGAACAACGACGACGGGGGGCTGACCTTCTCCTCCTCGGCCGTCCGGAGAGCTGCGGGAATAGAGGGAGCGCAGCTGGTTTCGCCTTCACTCTCCTCCGAACGAACGGAGGAGCGGGGGCTCTCCTCCTCTCCGGACTCGTCGCTGCCGAACTCGACTTCGGGAGGGGTGAGGGCAAAGATACCCGCACCCACCATGAACGGCTCACTGGTCTCCTCCTCCTCAGGGAGAACCAGGAGCGGTGCGCTTGCTTCCTCCCTCTTACTGCTGCTCACAGCCATGGGTGGAAGCTCCAGGGACGCGTGGGGGTGTCTCTCCTCCCATGCGCGTGCCGCGGATCGGCGGAAGTCCTCCGCCGTCTCGGCATCCTCCGTCTCTCGAGCGGCACAGAGCAGGTACGTGCAGACAGGGTCCTGCTTCATCTGCTGCTCGGTAACGGGGACTTCTTGGCGCCGAACTGGGGAAGAGCCGTGGTGACGCCTGCTCCTTCTCTTCCCCCTCGGTGCTCGGGTGGCGTATCCTGGCATACGTCGTCTTGTTCGGCTCGTCTTTCTGTGACGCTGGCGTGTGGGAGCAAGGAGGAAACGCGACAGACGTCTTGTGGTGCACACTGAACATTTAATGAAAATACAAAAACGCAAAGCCCAGCACAGATGGTGCAAGTACGCAAATTGCGGTGGCTTGCACAGGCATGAACTTTAGACAAAGACGAGCACAAGACACCGCGTTAACGCACATTAAATAAGTGAAGTACACAGACCCACGTGACCTCGAGACAAGGCACAGGTGTAACCACGAACACGCTCACAAACAACCCACACCCACGGAAGTACAAACATGGACATAACGACACGCAGACAACATAGCGGCACGCCCACAGGGAAGGGTCCGGAGCTGTTCCGTAACAGAACCCCCCGCCAGGGGCTTGCTACTCCCGGAGCGTCCCGCGTAGCGGGAGAGCCCCGAACAAACACCAACGGGCAGGTCCGGAGCCCCCGGGATCACGAGCCTCCGAGAGCAGTCACCCCCGACGGCGGGAACCGCCGTGGACAGCTCTAGCACACCCTCCCTGGGAAGACAGGGGAGAAAACATTAAACAATGGCACAGTCACAAACACGCACACGGGAACATGAAACACAAGAGGAACGAACGGGAAAAGGAGATTAGGGAGACATAGGGGAATGGACAAACATATAGGGACAGGCAGCCATGGCACCGCTCCAGCTGCCTGCCAAAGCGCACACGGTGTTGCTATCCCTCCAGGGAAAGCAGGCTGGGCGGGCGCGGCAGGCGGAACAGGTGGCGGAGTCCCTCCGGTCTTTGGGTTCCGACTCCTCGCGCGCGTTGCGCCGCTCGCAACTCCCGCTGGCCACGCTCCCGGTGGCTTCCTTAGGGGAGCCTCGGTTCTCCCTCTGGGCACGGCTGGAGTCCTGGCTTTCTGCCGCGCGCCGGCTGGTGTCCGCGGCGGCTCCAAGGGCGTGTAACACATCCACCTTGGACCGCTGATCACACCAGGACCCCCCTGCGCTCCTGGAGATGCCGTCGCCTCGCCCCCCGACGTCTCCATCTCGTCCTCGCTCTCGGAGACGCTCCGACCCAGCGACATGGGTTTCTCCGGGGTCAGGCAGCGGGAGCAGTCCATGCTGCTCGCCGCTGAGGGAGACTGAGGAACCTCTTTCCCTAGGTGGACTGTGCTCTCCGAACACCCAGAGGCGCTGTCCACCCCCTCGCTCTCCTCCTCGCGCCCCAAGGGTGATGAACAGACAGACGGAGGGCGACTGACTTCCACCCCCTCCCCATAATACACGGTAGGAGCCGAGAATAGGGAAGGGGGAGGGCTGACGTCCTCCTCCGCATCGTGGCGCTCGCTGGAGGATGTGTGGCTGGAGGGAAGAGAGCTGGTCTCCTCGTCACCCTCCCCGTAATAGACCGTCGATTCGGAGAACAACGACGACGGGGGGCTGACCTTCTCCTCCTCGGCCGTCCGGAGAGCTGCGGGAATAGAGGGAGCGCAGCTGGTTTCGCCTTCACTCTCCTCCGAACGAACGGAGGAGCGGGGGCTCTCCTCCTCTCCGGACTCGTCGCTGCCGAACTCGACTTCGGGAGGGGTGAGGGCAAAGATACCCGCACCCACCATGAACGGCTCACTGGTCTCCTCCTCCTCAGGGAGAACCAGGAGCGGTGCGCTTGCTTCCTCCCTCTTACTGCTGCTCACAGCCATGGGTGGAAGCTCCAGGGACGCGTGGGGGTGTCTCTCCTCCCATGCGCGTGCCGCGGATCGGCGGAAGTCCTCCGCCGTCTCGGCATCCTCCGTCTCTCGAGCGGCACAGAGCAGGTACGTGCAGACAGGGTCCTGCTTCATCTGCTGCTCGGTAACGGGGACTTCTTGGCGCCGGACTGGGGAAGAGCCGTGGTGACGCCTGCTCCTTCTCTTCCCCCTCGGTGCTCGGGTGGCGTATCCTGGCATACGTCGTCTTGTTCGGCTCGTCTTTCTGTGACGCTGGCGTGTGGGAGCAAGGAGGAAACGCGACAGACGTCTTGTGGTGCACACTGAACATTTAATGAAAATACAAAAACGCAAAGCCCAGCACAGATGGTGCAAGTACGCAAATTGCGGTGGCTTGCACAGGCATGAACTTTAGACAAAGACGAGCACAAGACACCGCGTTAACGCACATTAAATAGGTGAAGTACACAGACCCACGTGACCTCGAGACAAGGCACAGGTGTAACCACGAACACGCTCACAAACAACCCACACCCACGGAAGTACAAACATGGACATAACGACACGCAGACAACATAGCGGCACGCCCACAGGGAAGGGTCCGGAGCTGTTCCGTAACACTTATTCAATCTCAGGTCATTTACTACCTTAACTAGTGCTGTTTCAGTGCTGTAGAGAACTCTGAAACCAGACTGAAAAGTGTCATTTATTTGACTTACTTTGATATAATCATTCAACTGGTTGACACAACCTTTATAATGGTTTTGCTAAGAAAGGAAAGGTTAGATATAGGTCGATAATTATTGAGAATTGTGGGTTCAAGATTTATGTTCTTTAATAGTGGTTTAACCATTGCAGTTTTAAGAATATTAGGGAATTCTACCAGTTGCAGAGACTGATTAACAATCGTTAGAACTTCATTAACTAATGAGCTCAGAACCTGCTTGAAAAGCATATTGGTAAAGGGTCCAGTTTACATGTAGAGGATTTTAGTGATGAAATCACATCAAGTAGTGTTACCATGTCCACTTCTTGGAGATAAGACATATTAAAGTTAGGCTGAGTAACTGATATAAGGGTTGACAGTCTATTAGTGCTTGTTGCTTAACTTCAGCTGTTCAAAGGCCTTTTGACATGCTTCAGACCATTTAAACCGCTTACCCTTCTCTGTAAGCTGATGTAAAGGAACAGCTACTTCAGCAAAATCTTTGACAAAGCGCCTATAATAAGAAGCCAATCCCACAAAACTTTGAACCTCAATTGGATTCTTGGGGAGAGGCCACTCACGTACAGCCTGTACTTTAGCTGGATCGATTTCCACTCCTGCCGCCGAAATCACATGGCCCATGCACCGCAGCCACCTCTGATGGGTTCAAATTCTCTTTATCAATACTCAATTGCTCCACCAAGGAGTCAACAGGCCACTGCCCCTCCACATCCTATCTTCCCCCACACTCCACTTTCACCGCAGTATGTAAGGTGCCTATCTTCCTACCTCCCCTTAATATCAAATTCGCATCAGTGACATTAATTACACGAACTGGCAGAATACCTCCCATGACTTTATATATAACCTGAGCCACCAACACATCATAACGGTTCATAAAGGATGCAGATGGCTCCAGGATGCCCTCCAAGCTGTTCCTCATGGCATCAACAGCCCCAGGGACAATAACCTCACTACACGGGGGAACGGAAACATCGGACGGAACCACCACAACACTACCCTGTATTTTTAAAGAAACACCAAAAGAATCTCTTGAGAGGGAATATCAGCCACCAACAACTCTATCACTAAAGCTAATGAATCAAAGTGGCACACTGTCTACCATTGTCCCATGATTCCCATACAACTCCCATTAGCAGCAGATACCACCCCTGCGTCCAATTCAGATCAACCCCCAGTGAGAGTGGTCCAAACCTTTTTTGGGATCACTGACCGGGCCGCCCCACTATCCACTAATAACTTTACATCAACCCCCCCCCCTATTTTTACAGCTAGGAAGGCAGACCCACCTACGTCACAACTCGAGGCCACAACTGAAGATGAGGGGGCGGGCATTTGGCCTACTGTGCTCACCCCCCTTAGTTTCCCTGTAAATAAAAACAATTACGGTGTATATGTCTATCACACGCACACTCCCAACAACCACCCCCAGTCTTAGCCCCAGATCTTAAGGAGGGGTGAACCGGAGGGGTAGTCACTTTAGACTCCACTACCTGCTTCTGTCTCCGCCCACCCGAAACAGGCTTAACTGAGGTAGTCTGTAATACTTGAACTGCGCTCCGCAATCCCTCCACTTCTTGTTGCAACTCCTCTTCTACCCCCATCAGAGCCTGAAACTTATCAGTCTTAAGTCTAGAGGCTGTAACCTCCCTTACTTGGGTTGCTCCTAGGGGCCCCTGAACTCCATTTCTGCAGCCAAACTTATAGCAGTCTCCAGAGTACCTTGTTTAGCACTTCACAGACTGACACGAAAATCCCCACTAGCAAAATGCGTAATGAAATGATCTCGAGCCAATAAATCTTGAGTGCGCTCATTTATATTGTGTTTGACCACATTACCCACCTGAAACAGGATAAAAATGGATGGGACACAGGAACTGTACTTGATAGCTGCAGATGCCTCTCAGCTCTGAGAAGCGGAGTCAATCGCTGCAGCTACCAGCTTGCCCCAGGCCCCAGCTCCGCCCCTGTCTGTCATGACAGCAGCCAGAGGACCCAAATTTTGCTAGCAGAAGTCCATAACAATTTCTCACTATCCCAATAAAACACATACCCCAAATGTGACAACAATTTGAGGGTGTCACATATACAAGCACTGTTCCCCAGATCAGGAGTTTTTACTGCTGAGATGATGTCTCTTTTACCTACCAAGGGAATTCACATGTGTGTTTATGGCTGCTATATACATCCACTCACGTGCAAACTACACAGCGGCACTAAGCTAGCTCAAGACCTCAGTACCATGGGGTTGCCATGGTACCTTGTTATTGCACGTCCGTGTACTTGTTGACTATATCAGATACTGTGAACGTGTTTTACGCAATATAGAGCGTTACACTTCTTCTTTTGGATCCCTCTCAGTTTCATCAGTTCATAACACTCCCATCCTGCCTGAATGATTATAGGCCAGTAGCCTACAGGACTAACAGGTCCACCACAGTCAGAACAATATACCAAACACCACAGACCCCTACAATATGCCTACACGACCAACAGGTCCACCACAGTCAGAACAATATACCAAACACCACAGACCCCTACAATACGCCTACAGGGCCAACAGGTTCACCTCAGTCCGAACAATATACCAAACACCACAGACCCCTACAATACGCCTACAGGGCCAACAGGTCCACCTCAGTCAGAACAATATACCAAACACCACAGACCCCTACAATACACCTACAGGGCCAACAGGTCCACCACAGTCAGAACAATATACAAACACCACAGACCCCCTTCAATACGCCTACAGGGTCAACAGGTCCACCACAGTCAGAACAATATACAAACACCACAGACCCCCTTCAATACGCCTACAGGGTCAACAGGTCCACCACAGTCAGAACAATATACCAAACACCACAGACCCCTACAATACGCCTACAGGGTCAACAGGTCCACCACAGTCAGAACAATATACCAAACACCACAGACCCCCACAACACGCCTACAGGGCCAACAGGTCCACCACAGTCAGAACAATATACCAAACACCACAGACCCCCTACAATACACCTACACGACCAACAGGTCCACCTCAGTCAGAACAATATACCAAACACCACAGACCCCTGCAATACGCCTACAGGGCCAACAGGTCCACCACAGATGCCATTGCTGCTGCCTGTCATCCTCTCCCACGTGGAAAATAGAGACTCCTATATCAGGATACTGGAAACAGGACCTCAGCCAGCGTCACCACCAACATTGGTGCTCCGCAGGGCTATGTCCTCAGTTCCATCCTCTACATCCGGTTCACCCACGACTGTGTCGCCTCCCATACCAACAGTGTCATCTTGTAGTTTGCTGACGACACTGCTGTGATAGGTCAGAGGCGGAGACGAGGTAGCCTACTGTACAGGAAGGAGGTGAACAGTCTGTTGACATTGTGTGTGGACAACAACCTCACCCTCAACACAGATAAGACCAAGGAGATGATAGTGGACATGAGGAAACAAAGGAGAGCTCACCAGCCACTGTTAATCCAGGACCTTGAAGTGGAGAGGGTCAGCAGCTTTAAATACCTGACTTCACCTGGACACTGAACACCACACTGGTGCTAAAGAGGGCTTAGCAGTGGCTGTATTTCCTGAGGAGACTGAGGAAATTTGGCATGTCCAGAGCCGTAGAAAGAGAGAGTTGCGACACTCCCATAGACTCCTATTGTAATTCAGGAATGCGGAAGTAAACGTGCCATGGGGAGACCAATAGTTCCAAACATGCTATAGTTCCAGCATTGAACTGCGTATATTTGAAGCATTTCCGCGGCTGTTTTTCTGGTAAGTTAATGAATTATTCATCGTTTCCTATATAATCCTCCATAAATGTGATTAGTATTACTGTTATAGTTAAGTGGTCACTTGTTGTTAGTTTATTTCTGCATTTTAAATGCCGTTAGCTTAAATTACACTTCGCTAGCATTAGCTATGCTATTAAAAGCAGGAATCGCTTAGCGGTGCATTAGCCTCAGAGTATTCAGTCATTAGGATAATTGTTAAATTCAGTAATACCTATATAGATTTGATCATATTGTAATTAATGGTAACTATCTGAAGTAGAAAAGATGGTTGGATTGTAATGTGTCACGGTGACAGCTCCGGACCCTTCCCTGTGGGCGTGTCATGACGTCGTCTGCGTGCTGTTATGTCCACGTTTGTACTTCCGTGGGTGTGGGTTGTTTGTGAGCGTGTTCGTTTGTTACACCTGTGCCTTGTCTCGAGGTCACGTGGGTCTGTGTAACTCACTTATTTAATGTGCGTTCGCGCAGTGTCGTGTGCTCGTCTTTGTCTAAGTTTCATGCCAGTGTGAGTATCGCATTGTTGTGCTTGCACCACCGCAGTGAAGCTACGTGTCTGTTGTTGAGTAAAGTTCGTGTTTGCACCCCATCATCTACGTGTCGTGTCCGTTCCTCCGCACGTCACAGAAAGACGAGCCTAAGAGAAAGAGGTATGCCTGGATACGCCACCCGGGCGCCTAAAGGGAAGAGAAAGAGCCGTCGCCACCACGGCTCTTCCCCGGTCCGTCACCACGAAGCCCCTGTCTCCGAGCAGGAGATGATGAGGAACCCGTTGTGCGCGTACATGCTCTGCGCGGCTCGGGAAGCGGAGGACGCGGAGATGGCAGAACACCTACGCCAATCCGCGGTCCGCATGTGGAGGGACCAGGACCTCGCCGCGTCCCTAGAGCCCCCGCACCTGGCGGTAAGAGGCGGCAGGAACGAAACCCCGCACGCGTATTCTCCCATGCCAGTGCCCGAGAGCGCAGAGCAAGGAGAGGATAGCGTGCTACTCCCGGTCTTCCCCGAGGAAGAAGAGACCGAGGAGCCGTTTTGGGTGGGCATGGGTGCCTTTTCCCTCACCCCTCCCGAGGAAGAGGAGGAAGAGTCCTATCCCCCCTCAATGTGCTCGAGGAGCACGGTGGATTACGGGGGTGAGGAAGGCAGTCTCCCACCGTCGGAGGGCGAGACGGAGGGGACGGACTCCGAGGAGGAGGAGTATTCCCCGTCAATGTGCTCACGGAGCACGGTCTGCTACGGAGAGGAAGACGTCAGTGCTCCGCCATCGGAGTGCGAGGCGACAGGCGTGGACTCCGAGGAGGAGTATTCCCCGTCCGTATGCTCGGAGAGCACCGTTCGTTACGGGGGGGATGACGTCAGTCCCCTCCCATCCGACTACGGTGAGGAGAGCGAGGGGGAGAGCCCTCCGTCTGTATGTTCGCTCCCGACGGTATACAAAGGGGGAGGGAGCGGACCGGACAGTTCGTTCGCATCGGTGAGTGGGGATTCCTGCGGGGAGGAGCCCATGGACCACTCCCGATGCGAGACCCCCGCTCGGTCCATGGACTGGAGCGTGGCCGAGGAGGAGGAGCCGGAGATGGACACCACCCCCGATACCGGTCCAAGAGGGGGCTGGCCTGGCAAGGGAGGGGCTTCCTACGGGAGATTCCCGGAGAGGGAGCGCCGGCAGGCCTATCGCGCAGCAAGCCCCTACGGTTCTCCCGGAGGAGGGAGTCACGGACCCGGGAGGAAGGTCGCTGTGAGACCCGCCGGTCGCGCTGCCTCCAAGCGGGCTAAAAGTCGCGCTGCACCTGGCGGTGAGCGGGCGCAACAGGCGGGAGGAGCACCGCCTGCTGCAGCGTCTCCAGCCCTCGGAGCCTTCGCGCCGCTACTGGCGTTGCCTCAGGCGGGAAGCCTGGCTTCGGGGCTGAATGTGTGTGTTCCGGTGTTTCTGTCTGTCCCCTTGTGTCTCCCTAACCCACTGTTCCCTTTTGTGCCATTTGTGTTTCATGTTCCAGTGTGTGTTTGTCAGCGTGCCATTGTTTAATGTTTTCTCCCCTGTCTTCCCAGGGAGGGTGTGCTAGAGCTGTTCGCGGCGGTTCCCGCCGTCGGGGGTGACTGCTCTCGGAGGCTCACGATCCCGGCGGCTCCGGACCTGCCCCGTCGGTGTTGGTTCGGGGCTTCCCAGCTACGCGGGACGCTCCGAGAGTAGCGAGCCCCTGGCGGAGGGTTCTGTCACGGTGACAGCTCCGGACCCTTCCCTGTGGGCGTGGGACTGAGGAACCTCTTTCCCTAGGTGGACTGTGCTCTCCGAACACCCAGAGGCGCTGTCCACCCCCTCGCTCTCCTCCTCGCGCCCCAAGGGTGATGAACAGACAGACGGAGGGCGACTGACTTCCACCCCCTCCCCATAATACACGGTAGGAGCCGAGAATAGGGAAGGGGGAGGGCTGACGTCCTCCTCCGCATCGTGGCGCTCGGTGGAGGATGTGTGGCTGGAGGGAAGAGAGCTGGTCTCCTCGTCACCCTCCCCGTAATAGACCGTCGATTCGGAGAACAACGACGACGGGGGGCTGACCTTCTCCTCCTCGGCCGTCCGGAGAGCTGCGGGAATAGAGGGAGCGCAGCTGGTTTCGCCTTCACTCTCCTCCGAACGAACGGAGGAGCGGGGGCTCTCCTCCTCTCCGGACTCGTCGCTGCCGAACTCGACTTCGGGAGGGGTGAGGGCAAAGATACCCGCACCCACCATGAACGGCTCACTGGTCTCCTCCTCCTCAGGGAGAACCAGGAGCGGTGCGCTTGCTTCCTCCCTCTTACTGCTGCTCACAGCCATGGGTGGAAGCTCCAGGGACGCGTGGGGGTGTCTCTCCTCCCATGCGCGTGCCGCGGATCGGCGGAAGTCCTCCGCCGTCTCGGCATCCTCCGTCTCTCGAGCGGCACAGAGCAGGTACGTGCAGACAGGGTCCTGCTTCATCTGCTGCTCGGTAACGGGGACTTCTTGGCGCCGAACTGGGGAAGAGCCGTGGTGACGCCTGCTCCTTCTCTTCCCCCTCGGTGCTCGGGTGGCGTATCCTGGCATACGTCGTCTTGTTCGGCTCGTCTTTCTGTGACGCTGGCGTGTGGGAGCAAGGAGGAAACGCGACAGACGTCTTGTGGTGCACACTGAACATTTAATGAAAATACAAAAACGCAAAGCCCAGCACAGATGGTGCAAGCACGCAAATTGCGGTGGCTTGCACAGGCATGAACTTTAGACAAAGACGAGCACAAGACACCGCGTTAACGCACATTAAATAGGTGAAGTACACAGACCCACGTGACCTCGAGACAAGGCACAGGTGTAACCACGAACACGCTCACAAACAACCCACACCCACGGAAGTACAAACATGGACATAACGACACGCAGACAACATAGCGGCACGCCCACAGGGAAGGGTCCGGAGCTGTTCCGTAACACTTATTCAATCTCAGGTCATTTACTACCTTAACTAGTGCTGTTTCAGTGCTGTAGAGAACTCTGAAACCAGACTGAAAAGTGTCATTTATTTGACTTACTTTGATATAATCATTCAACTGGTTGACACAACCTTTATAATGGTTTTGCTAAGAAAGGAAAGGTTAGATATAGGTCGATAATTATTGAGAATTGTGGGTTCAAGATTTATGTTCTTTAATAGTGGTTTAACCATTGCAGTTTTAAGAATATTAGGGAATTCTACCAGTTGCAGAGACTGATTAACAATCGTTAGAACTTCATTAACTAATGAGCTCAGAACCTGCTTGAAAAGCATATTGGTAAAGGGTCCAGTTTACATGTAGAGGATTTTAGTGATGAAATCACATCAAGTAGTGTTACCATGTCCACTTCTTGGAGATAAGACATATTAAAGTTAGGCTGAGTAACTGATATAAGGGTTGACAGTCTATTAGTGCTTGTTGCTTAACTTCAGCTGTTCAAAGGCCTTTTGACATGCTTCAGACCATTTAAACCGCTTACCCTTCTCTGTAAGCTGATGTAAAGGAACAGCTACTTCAGCAAAATCTTTGACAAAGCGCCTATAATAAGAAGCCAATCCCACAAAACTTTGAACCTCAATTGGATTCTTGGGGAGAGGCCACTCACGTACAGCCTGTACTTTAGCTGGATCGATTTCCACTCCTGCCGCCGAAATCACATGGCCCATGCACCGCAGCCACCTCTGATGGGTTCAAATTCTCTTTATCAATACTCAATTGCTCCACCAAGGAGTCAACAGGCCACTGCCCCTCCACATCCTATCTTCCCCCACACTCCACTTTCACCGCAGTATGTAAGGTGCCTATCTTCCTACCTCCCCTTAATATCAAATTCGCATCAGTGACATTAATTACACGAACTGGCAGAATACCTCCCATGACTTTATATATAACCTGAGCCACCAACACATCATAACGGTTCATAAAGGATGTAGATGGCTCCAGGATGCCCTCCAAGCTGTTCCTCATGGCATCAACAGCCCCAGGGACAATAACCTCACTACACGGGGGAACGGAAACATCGGACGGAACCACCACAACACTACCCTGTATTTTTAAAGAAACACCAAAAGAATCTCTTGAGAGGGAATATCAGCCACCAACAACTCTATCACTAAAGCTAATGAATCAAAGTGGCACACTGTCTACCATTGTCCCATGATTCCCATACAACTCCCATTAGCAGCAGATACCACCCCTGCGTCCAATTCAGATCAACCCCCAGTGAGAGTGGTCCAAACCTTTTTTGGGATCACTGACCGGGCCGCCCCACTATCCACTAATAACTTTACATCAACCCCCCCCCCTATTTTTACAGCTAGGAAGGCAGACCCACCTACGTCACAACTCGAGGCCACAACTGAAGATGAGGGGGCGGGCATTTGGCCTACTGTGCTCACCCCCCTTAGTTTCCCTGTAAATAAAAACAATTACGGTGTATATGTCTATCACACGCACACTCCCAACAACCACCCCCAGTCTTAGCCCCAGATCTTAAGGAGGGGTGAACCGGAGGGGTAGTCACTTTAGACTCCACTACCTGCTTCTGTCTCCGCCCACCCGAAACAGGCTTAACTGAGGTAGTCTGTAATACTTGAACTGCGCTCCGCAATCCCTCCACTTCTTGTTGCAACTCCTCTTCTACCCCCATCAGAGCCTGAAACTTATCAGTCTTAAGTCTAGAGGCTGTAACCTCCCTTACTTGGGTTGCTCCTAGGGGCCCCTGAACTCCATTTCTGCAGCCAAACTTATAGCAGTCTCCAGAGTACCTTGTTTAGCACTTCACAGACTGACACGAAAATCCCCACTAGCAAAATGCGTAATGAAATGATCTCGAGCCAATAAATCTTGAGTGCGCTCATTTATATTGTGTTTGACCACATTACCCACCTGAAACAGGATAAAAATGGATGGGACACAGGAACTGTACTTGATAGCTGCAGATGCCTCTCAGCTCTGAGAAGCGGAGTCAATCGCTGCAGCTACCAGCTTGCCCCAGGCCCCAGCTCCGCCCCTGTCTGTCATGACAGCAGCCAGAGGACCCAAATTTTGCTAGCAGAAGTCCATAACAATTTCTCACTATCCCAATAAAACACATACCCCAAATGTGACAACAATTTGAGGGTGTCACATATACAAGCACTGTTCCCCAGATCAGGAGTTTTTACTGCTGAGATGATGTCTCTTTTACCTACCAAGGGAATTCACATGTGTGTTTATGGCTGCTATATACATCCACTCACGTGCAAACTACACAGCGGCACTAAGCTAGCTCAAGACCTCAGTACCATGGGGTTGCCATGGTACCTTGTTATTGCACGTCCGTGTACTTGTTGACTATATCAGATACTGTGAACGTGTTTTACGCAATATAGAGCGTTACACTTCTTCTTTTGGATCCCTCTCAGTTTCATCAGTTCATAACACTCCCATCCTGCCTGAATGATTATAGGCCAGTAGCCTACAGGACTAACAGGTCCACCACAGTCAGAACAATATACCAAACACCACAGACCCCTACAATATGCCTACACGACCAACAGGTCCACCACAGTCAGAACAATATACCAAACACCACAGACCCCTACAATACGCCTACAGGGCCAACAGGTTCACCTCAGTCCGAACAATATACCAAACACCACAGACCCCTACAATACGCCTACAGGGCCAACAGGTCCACCTCAGTCAGAACAATATACCAAACACCACAGACCCCTACAATACGCCTACAGGGCCAACAGGTCCACCACAGTCAGAACAATATACAAACACCACAGACCCCCTTCAATACGCCTACAGGGTCAACAGGTCCACCACAGTCAGAACAATATACAAACACCACAGACCCCCTTCAATACGCCTACAGGGTCAACAGGTCCACCACAGTCAGAACAATATACCAAACACCACAGACCCCTACAATACGCCTACAGGGTCAACAGGTCCACCACAGTCAGAACAATATACCAAACACCACAGACCCCCACAATACGCCTACAGGGCCAACAGGTCCACCACAGTCAGAACAATATACCAAACACCACAGACCCCCTACAATACACCTACACGACCAACAGGTCCACCTCAGTCAGAACAATATACCAAACACCACAGACCCCTGCAATACGCCTACAGGGCCAACAGGTCCACCACAGATGCCATTGCTGCTGCCTGTCATCCTCTCCCACGTGGAAAATAGAGACTCCTATATCAGGATACTGGAAACAGGACCTCAGCCAGCGTCACCACCAACATTGGTGCTCCGCAGGGCTATGTCCTCAGTTCCATCCTCTACATCCGGTTCACCCACGACTGTGTCGCCTCCCATACCAACAGTGTCATCTTGTAGTTTGCTGACGACACTGCTGTGATAGGTCAGAGGCGGAGACGAGGTAGCCTACTGTACAGGAAGGAGGTGAACAGTCTGTTGACATTGTGTGTGGACAACAACCTCACCCTCAACACAGATAAGACCAAGGAGATGATAGTGGACATGAGGAAACAAAGGAGAGCTCACCAGCCACTGTTAATCCAGGACCTTGAAGTGGAGAGGGTCAGCAGCTTTAAATACCTGACTTCACCTGGACACTGAACACCACACTGGTGCTAAAGAGGGCTTAGCAGTGGCTGTATTTCCTGAGGAGACTGAGGAAATTTGGCATGTCCAGAGCCGTAGAAAGAGAGAGTTGCGACACTCCCATAGACTCCTATTGTAATTCAGGAATGCGGAAGTAAACGTGCCATGGGGAGACCAATAGTTCCAAACATGCTATAGTTCCAGCATTGAACTGCGTATATTTGAAGCATTTCCGCGGCTGTTTTTCTGGTAAGTTAATGAATTATTCATCGTTTCCTATATAATCCTCCATAAATGTGATTAGTATTACTGTTATAGTTAAGTGGTCACTTGTTGTTAGTTTATTTCTGCATTTTAAATGCCGTTAGCTTAAATTACACTTCGCTAGCATTAGCTATGCTATTAAAAGCAGGAATCGCTTAGCGGTGCATTAGCCTCAGAGTATTCAGTCATTAGGATAATTGTTAAATTCAGTAATACCTATATAGATTTGATCATATTGTAATTAATGGTAACTATCTGAAGTAGAAAAGATGGTTGGATTGTAATGTGTCACGGTGACAGCTCCGGACCCTTCCCTGTGGGCGTGTCATGACGTCGTCTGCGTGCTGTTATGTCCACGTTTGTACTTCCGTGGGTGTGGGTTGTTTGTGAGCGTGTTCGTTTGTTACACCTGTGCCTTGTCTCGAGGTCACGTGGGTCTGTGTAACTCACTTATTTAATGTGCGTTCGCGCAGTGTCGTGTGCTCGTCTTTGTCTAAGTTTCATGCCAGTGTGAGTATCGCATTGTTGTGCTTGCACCACCGCAGTGAAGCTACGTGTCTGTTGTTGAGTAAAGTTCGTGTTTGCACCCCATCATCTACGTGTCGTGTCCGTTCCTCCGCACGTCACAGAAAGACGAGCCTAAGAGAAAGAGGTATGCCTGGATACGCCACCCGGGCGCCTAAAGGGAAGAGAAAGAGCCGTCGCCACCACGGCTCTTCCCCGGTCCGTCACCACGAAGCCCCTGTCTCCGAGCAGGAGATGATGAGGAACCCGTTGTGCGCGTACATGCTCTGCGCGGCTCGGGAAGCGGAGGACGCGGAGATGGCAGAACACCTACGCCAATCCGCGGTCCGCATGTGGAGGGACCAGGACCTCGCCGCGTCCCTAGAGCCCCCGCACCTGGCGGTAAGAGGCGGCAGGAACGAAACCCCGCACGCGTATTCTCCCATGCCAGTGCCCGAGAGCGCAGAGCAAGGAGAGGATAGCGCGCTACTCCCGGTCTTCCCCGAGGAAGAAGAGACCGAGGAGCCGTTTTGGGTGGGCATGGGTGCCTTTTCCCTCACCCCTCCCGAGGAAGAGGAGGAAGAGTCCTATCCCCCCTCAATGTGCTCGAGGAGCACGGTGGATTACGGGGGTGAGGAAGGCAGTCTCCCACCGTCGGAGGGCGAGACGGAGGGGACGGACTCCGAGGAGGAGGAGTATTCCCCGTCAATGTGCTCACGGAGCACGGTCTGCTACGGAGAGGAAGACGTCAGTGCTCCGCCATCGGAGTGCGAGGCGACAGGCGTGGACTCCGAGGAGGAGTATTCCCCGTCCGTATGCTCGGAGAGCACCGTTCGTTACGGGGGGGATGACGTCAGTCCCCTCCCATCCGACTACGGTGAGGAGAGCGAGGGGGAGAGCCCTCCGTCTGTATGTTCGCTCCCGACGGTATACAAAGGGGGAGGGAGCGGACCGGACAGTTCGTTCGCATCGGTGAGTGGGGATTCCTGCGGGGAGGAGCCCATGGACCACTCCCGATGCGAGACCCCCGCTCGGTCCATGGACTGGAGCGTGGCCGAGGAGGAGGAGCCGGAGATGGACACCACCCCCGATACCGGTCCAAGAGGGGGCTGGCCTGGCAAGGGAGGGGCTTCCTACGGGAGATTCCCGGAGAGGGAGCGCCGGCAGGCCTATCGCGCAGCAAGCCCCTACGGTTCTCCCGGAGGAGGGAGTCACGGACCCGGGAGGAAGGTCGCTGTGAGACCCGCCGGTCGCGCTGCCTCCAAGCGGGCTAAAAGTCGCGCTGCACCTGGCGGTGAGCGGGCGCAACAGGCGGGAGGAGCACCGCCTGCTGCAGCGTCTCCAGCCCTCGGAGCCTTCGCGCCGCTACTGGCGTTGCCTCAGGCGGGAAGCCTGGCTTCGGGGCTGAATGTGTGTGTTCCGGTGTTTCTGTCTGTCCCCTTGTGTCTCCCTAACCCACTGTTCCCTTTTGTGCCATTTGTGTTTCATGTTCCAGTGTGTGTGTTTGTCAGCGTGCCATTGTTTAATGTTTTCTCCCCTGTCTTCCCAGGGAGGGTGTGCTAGAGCTGTTCGCGGCGGTTCCCGCCGTCGGGGGTGACTGCTCTCGGAGGCTCACGATCCCGGCGGCTCCGGACCTGCCCCGTCGGTGTTGGTTCGGGGCTTCCCAGCTACGCGGGACGCTCCGGGAGTAGCGAGCCCCTGGCGGAGGGTTCTGTCACGGTGACAGCTCCGGACCCTTCTCTGTGGGCGTGTCATGACGTCGTCTGCGTGCTGTTATGTCCACGTTTGTACTTCCGTGGGTGTGGGTTGTT
The DNA here is from genome assembly GCF_052324685.1 of Brachyhypopomus gauderio. Classification (NCBI taxonomy): domain Eukaryota; kingdom Metazoa; phylum Chordata; class Actinopteri; order Gymnotiformes; family Hypopomidae; genus Brachyhypopomus; species Brachyhypopomus gauderio. The sequence continues at coordinate 34,087,479 of NC_135216.1, forward strand.
TGTGAGCGTGTTCGTTTGTTACACCTGTGCCTTGTCTCGAGGTCACGTGGGTCTGTGTAACTCACTTATTTAATGTGCGTTCGCGCAGTGTCGTGTGCTCGTCTTTGTCTAAGTTTCATGCCAGTGTGAGTATCGCATTGTTGTGCTTGCACCACCGCAGTGAAGCTACGTGTCTGTTGTTGAGTAAAGTTCGTGTTTGCACCCCATCATCTACGTGTCGTGTCCGTTCCTCCGCACGTCACATAATGAAGTTACTCTTTGGTTGATTAATTAATTAGCTAGTGTTTCAGTGACAGGTGATAAAACCAGCTGCTTGTACATGGATGACCACTATTTATACAGGATGCAACAATCAACAGGTCTATATATAATCTCAACACAATTTAGTAACAATTTTTTTTTTTTAATTACGTATGATGCTTAGGATTGTCATTACCATCATAACATTTAAAATATTTTTTTAGGCCAGTGGTGTGATGACCAGACCAGTGGAGCAATGTAGATTGGTGATTACTGCAGTAGCTGGTGGAGTGGGGATGAGAAAAACAGATCCTCCATACCTACTGAAGTTTAAGTACCACTGGGTGGCAGGACATTTGTAGGAGTTAAAGACAGACCAAGCACATTCATGGTAACAATGAAAGTATTTGATGGGGGTGTATTTACAGGTGTTACATGGCTTTGCTGGCTTTTCTTAGACATTTTCATCTGGCTTTTACTTCCAAAATGGCCAGTTTTGGACAGTGTGTGTTTCTTCCTCTCAGCCTGGATGTGCTTTGCTGCGATTCTCAACCTCAGCCTGATGTATCTGTTAGCTATTTTTTGTTTAACATCATGGCATGAGGGAAGCCTACTGTCTAAGAGCCTAGCCTCTATCTCCATTAAATGTTTTGCATTAGGGAGTGCCATAAGTGAGGCACTGGTCCTAGTTCGAAACAATTGATCAATTTTCCGAACTAGATCAAAAGCCTCCTGTGATGGCCGACAAAGTGCACCTGACTTGAATTCCTTCAATTTTAGTAAAATACTGTGCTCTTCTTCAGGGCTCTCGTTTCTGTGCTTAATTGCAATTTGACATTCATTACAAATTTTGGAATATTTGATTACTTGATTCACAATGTACCCTGTCAGATAATAGAGAGCACAGGTCTCCATTTTTGTGTAGTCAGGTGAGGGTGTAGTCACAGGGTTGTGCTCCAACAGGTCATCCACTCTGATGCCAGGACTGGGAAATTCCTCTTTAGCATCCAGGAAGTCTGCCAATAGGCTACTGTCATCCTCCTGATAGCTTCCTGATTTTAGTGTAATAAGAAACTGTCCAACTGATATTGATCTTAGTGCCTGGTGAAACTCTACAGGAGTTGGGACTGGATTCCTCTGTCTTATGCAGTGTAGTGTCTGTGCCTATGTAATACATTATGTAGTGTTTAAGTTTAAACTAACTGGTCTAAAATTAATTTCTCTTCTTGCTTATGTTCAGTTGAGCAGGACAAAGAGGTTGAAGAATGTGGTTTACATATGTTTTTTGGTTTAGGGGAAAAGGGGCCCTAGTTCAGGGGTCAAAGGTCTGGTGGGCCCTTTCTCACCCTACTCGGTTTTCTTTTTCTTTATGTATGATAGAGTTTACAGATGTGAGGGGCATCAGACCTCCTTTGTGTAACTCGCATATAAATATGGGTAGACTTGCAGTGTTCGGGAGAGGAGATTCACAATTGGCCCGAGACCTCTCTCAAGCAAGACCATGGTGCTTGATTTGATGCTGTTCTTTTTTGTAATAAACTTATTATTGACAACTAAGACAGTGTCGGCGGAGACTTCTTCATTCATCATCACAGCATTGCTAAAGAAGAAAATACACCTCAGCAGCTAAACAGATTTTCAAGACAGTCTTGTGTAAACCTGCTTGTCAACACAAAAAAGTGTCCCTGGGCCAGCATGTCTTCTTGGATTGACAATATTGTGGATGTTGCCATAATGATTCCTGTTTGCACAGGTTTCCAGCTACCCTGTCGACCAATCTTCAGACCATGAAACAACTGGATCATTTGCTGAAGGAACATGATTGATTTATGATATTGATGGTTATTATGCCTGCTCAGTGCCATTACTGGGTGGCGAGAAGACATGATGTCAAACCAGTGGTTCACCTGCTCCAGGAACCATGCTGTTGTCAGGTAAGAGTCAGCTCGCTGTTCTTGCTCCACCATGTATTTCAGCCCGGCACTTGTTGTTTTGCTAAAGACATTTAATGCAGGGCCTTCCTTCATCTTGTCAAAATGACTGGGGTGAAGGGTTTTATGTGACACATTTGGAGCAATTTTTAGTGTCATCCCCTCTTGAAAAGCCACCAAATCTTGCAACGGGCCAATCAAAGCTTCACAGGAAGAGAGCTTCTCCCTCTCCACTATATCTGGAGGAATTGTAAACGTCTGTCCACGGACAAGGGCACTTCTCAAGTTCTTAACTAGATGTGGGACATCTGGCATAAAGTATAGCCTTCTGTCTGGTTTTGCTGGATGTGGAATAGATGTTTTATTATGGTCCACTCCGAAAGCCTTCCACATTGCCCGAATAGGGCTGCCCATGTCAGTGGTGATATTAATAACATGTAGCCCTATGGAGTCTGCTCTGTGAATAATGTCTAAAATGAGTGGTTTATAAACTGCCCCATCAGTGGAGTTACCACTGTAGTGGTAAGCCACTACTTGTTTCCAGCGTGTTGTGCTCCCTGTCAACATAAAAACACATGCATGCGTTGCTTCTCCTGTGTGGCCAGGTAAAGTCACATCCCCATAAAGCTTTCCTGTTCCCAGGTGCAGTTCCACGCTTGGTGTGATTGACATCTCATCAAGAGTCAGCACACATTCCTTCTCCATCTCATTTAGGCTATCTACCTTCAGCTTAAGCATGTCAAACACTTCCCCCAATATTCCTGGTTCCATCTTTATAAACTGTAGTCTTCTTTGCAGGGTTCTAATGTCAGGGAGAGGAATCTTCATGTCCTGCAGGAGCTTGTAGCCTGTTGCGCCTGTAGCAAAATGGAGTTTTATGGCCTTTTTAATGATGTCATTTCCCCATCTGATGCCCCTCTTGCTCTTCATTCCAATTGCATTCATCTGAGTTTTAGAAAAAACTGCCCCAAATTTTTTTTCCCTAACTAAATTTCTTCTCCGTAGGACTGCATTTATTCTTTTTTGTCGTTTAAGGGCTGCTTCTAAACTTTTTATTTGTGTTTTTAGGTTCTCCCTCAGGTCTTTCTCACTTGCCCCTGGCTCACTTGGATGCTGCACACTCGTACTTGGCTCACTGCTTTCTGGTATACCTCTCTCAGTCTCCTCACAGCCTCCACCTTCCCTTATTTCACTTCCCTCACTTTCCCTTCTCTGTCTTTCCTCATTTCCTTCAGTAATATCTGAAATTATTGCATGGCATTGTTAGGTTTAAAAAACGGGGTTAGCAATTGAAATACAAATTAACTTTATTAATTATAATCGTATGAATTATTATTTAAAATCATTCATACCAAATTTTATTTTAGGACAATATGTGTGGTCACTCGTCACTGCAAGAGAAATGACAGGAGATGTTGGGGTTCTCAGAGCAGGGGCCTTCCTTTTCTTAGGCTCAGGACGATGGATAAATATGGTCGGAACAGCATCTGCTTTCAATTTCACTTGGCCTGTTTTGGTTGTCGTGAATTGTTCTCCCTCAAAGTGTGCCTGCAGAATGAGTTTAAATTCCTCACAGAATCTCAGACCACATATCATATCTTTATTTGAAGTCAGGTACGCAATGCAACACAAAAATGAAACAATAAATCGTGATCTGCACATATGGTGTATGAACAGAACTTACTGCACATAGTTTTCTGTTATTGTAATTTCTTGTGATGGTCAGGTTGCTTCTACTGATTTGGGCCAACCACTTTTTTCTTCTGTAGGTATCTTTTGGAAACCCATACATCCGGATCCCTTTCTCGGACCGATTGGTACATCCAAATGCTGCACAGCCAACCATGTTCAATAAGAAATCAATCTGTAGAAGTTTGATGTGAAACGAAAATGTTAGGGATGAATTAATTTATGTATTTAATAATGTTATTTTAGTGTTGTAATGTGGCTAATGAATTAATTTATGTATTTAATGATGTTATTTTAGTGTTGTAGTGTAGACTACAGAATAAATCTATGTATTAAATGTTAAATGTGTTTTTAGTGTTGTTTTGTGGACTAAATAAATCTATGCCTGAACCTTTAATAGTGCAGGCTGCTTCAACAGGTTATTTGTAACTCTAGTTTTGTTCAAAGATACTATAAAAATTATATCAATAAATATTTATTGAAAGTTGATATAAATATTAAGTTGATATAAAGCAGATTAAGTGTTATATCGCCGGTGGATGGCGCCAGAGCTAGCGAGCTAGTAACGTATTGAATCACATCTGTGGATAAATAAACTGGATTTTTTTTTTCGTCGTGAGATATCGGAAGTGTGGCGTGAGAGCGTGTGAAAATGGTCAAATGCGTGTTGGCAACCCTGTATGTTGTAATATTTACCAGAAATACGGTAACCGCTGATGTCTTTCCCGTTTAAAACCATTCAGTGTTCGTGTTTGATTGGAACTATACGGTCCTCCATGAACCACGTGACCTCTGAGCGGCGAGATCACAGAGTGTCGCAACTCTCTCTTTCTACGGCTCTGGGCATGTCACCCACAATCCTCAGCAGTTTTTACAGCTGCATCATTGAGTCCGTCCTGACCAACGGCATTACTGTGTGGTACGGCAGCACTACTGCAAAGGAGCGCAAACGCCTGCAGAGTGTGGTAAAAACAACCACAAAAATCACAGGGATGAAACAGTCCTCTCTGCACAGCATTTATCAACACAGAGTCCACAGGAGAGTCATCAAAGACCCCACCCACCCCCAACACAGACTATTCACACTCCTACCATCAGGAGTACAGGAGTGTGAAGTGCAAAACTAGCAGGTTAAAGAACTCTTTCTTTCCCATGGCCATTAAACTCTTGAATAGCTGAGTTGATGACTACCTCGTTGACTTTTGTATTTTGCACTGAACTGTTTGGCTGCAATATAATCAACGTAGCACAAATGTAGCACACTACTGTATACTACGGACTGGTAATATAATTAATGTTACACACTACTGCACAATGTACATAGCTCTACTGCACAATGTATATAGTGTTTTTCTTGTTTGTCTCTGAGTGCTTTTATTGTATTTAATCACTATTTCTCTATTTCATTCTTGTATTATGACATCCAGTGTGGACAGCAAAGTAGAAATTTATTTGTACTGGGAAACATGTTTCTTACATGTTTCTTACTCACTCACTTAAATGTGAAATATGGGTGATACTGAGAGGGTTTGTTCAGTGAACACTAGGTAGTCCAGGACTCACTCGTGAAGCTAATCGATTTCAGACAGCCTTGTGTACAAATAAGAGAGTTGCTGTTTGTTCAAAATTAATCAAGTAACTTCTGATACAAAATGATGGAGGATAAACAACTACTTATGTAAAGTGGTGGATGTTTTATTATATGAAACGTTCACTTACATAATTTTTAAACAGTGTATTGAAATTTGTTTTAACAAATTTCTTTCAGTAATTTACCAAGATTTCAATAATCGCAGCATGGAAAGTATGACTTTACCGAAAATAAAACTATTATTCTTCACCAAGAAAAGATGAATATAAAAAATAGAACAGCACCCCAAAACCAAACAATATAAACATTTTACCAAATAACCAAGAGAATGGAGAGCCAAAGAAGAAATAAAGAAGAAGAAGAAGAACAAGAAGAAGAACTGTCAGCTTGAGAATTTCCTGCAGCTGAAGTGAGCAACCTGGCAGTGTTGGGTGGTTCTCCCTAACTGTACTGATGTTTTCAACATTACTGTGTGAGGTACAGAGATCTGCCTGTGTTGGGTGCTTCTCTCTTATGGTATCAAGGAGTTGTGGTATGTCTTCAGTGTCACTGTGTGAGGTACAGAGAGCCAACAGTCTTTGGTGGTTCTCCCTCATGGTACTGATGAGTTGTGGTATGTCTTCAGTACACAGGAGCTCATTCCCTGCTATTTGTTCTGCTGCCTTCATCACATCCTCCATCATCTTCATCACTGGTTCCTGGAGGATGAACCAGCGAGTTTGACCCTCAGCCACTCTGGTCTTCCCACTCAGGCCACTCAGGAGTTGGACGACTCTTCTCACTTTACTCTGGAACTCAGCTACACCCTCTTTCTGCTCCTCCAGCTCCTCCATCTCTTCATGGATCTGCTCCACTGTCTTATGCTTCTGGGTGATGTGTTGATCTAGCATAGAAATCTTGGAGTCGTAGTCAGACACTTTACTTTTGTACGTTTCTACTTTTGACTCATAATTTGTCACATTCTCCTCAGTCTCACTGATATCATGTAAAGCCCGAGACCTTTTCATTGCTCCAATGGTTGCCATGACGGGACCTGCACAGAGAAGTAATCAAATTAATGTGTAGATCTCACATCACCAGTAAAATACTCAACTTTTAATCTTCAACTTTCTAAAATAGGTAGATTTCATATATAATGATCCAGCGGAGAATGTCTCACCAGCAACCCATCCAACAACTGGTATTAGTGTCAATCCCAGTCCAGTTCGTATTTTAGTGTTCGCTTCATTCTTCTCCCCTTCATGTGTCTGGAGTGATTTATTTAATGAATTCAAACATAATGTGGTGTGTTTGAAATGTTTTTGGGCTGTTTTCAGTAACTTTTCATTAGACCTCTGCTCTGTTCTCAAGTTATTTAAGGTAGATTCTGTATCGCTTATTTCCTGTTCAAGTTTTGCTCCATATGCTGTAAGTTTCTCAATGTGTTGATCCAGACCCCTTAGTCCTGTACTGGCTGCCTGTTCTGACTCCTCCAGACTCTGCTGGGTCTCCACTATCTGCTGTCTGATGGAGGTGTAGTTGGAGCACTGTCCACTAATGGGATCTACATCTGCATCTATGAGGGACTCATAGACTCTGGTGATGGAGATGATGCCGTTCTTCAGAGGAATGATAACAGCCTCAGCTGAGTCCTTCAGCAAAACCCTGCGAAGAAGCAGATATGTATGACGTATATGACTGATCACAAATAGTATTTCCACTTTTCATTATTACTATTATTATTGATTTGACAGGCAGCCTAATTACCCAGATGAAGAGATCCGGCTCATGATTACCTGATAGAAAAAACACAAACAGAGAGAAAAATATTGTGGCACAGAATTGATCTACATTCTCCACATTCCAGTTCTAACACTAACCAGGTCGTTAACCATTCCACTATGTAATAAATAAAGATTTTCAACTGGAATATTTTATTAATTGTGATCTAGGATGTGTTATCTTAGTGTTCCCTTTACTTATGAGCAGTGTAGCCTACATTAAGAGCTGTAAGAGTAGTAAATCATTAGGAGTGCAATTAACGTATTAAAACCAAATTATTGCCTCAACAGAGGGTAATAAATGTTTTAAGCACTATGCACCCACTGACTAATCACTGAAAACACGTGATAACTAACTTACTACAACTGAAACTATTAAGAGACCGAATAACGTACGATATGTATGACACAAGCCTAACAAACAGTAACGATATTTTAAAAACTATATAAATAAGCATAACAAACGTTCACTACAATACCGGTTTATGACACCCTGAAGAAATGCTACTTATCGGCGGTTATCTTCTCTTTTCAGCGACGGTTAGAGTTGTTATTTTGAAGTAAATGTAATATCATTTTGTATTTTATCTAAGTAACAAAATGCAGTTCTGATCACTTATTTAACTTCTCTGATAATTCTATCAGACGACGGCGAAAATCAAACGAACATCCCAAATAAAATTAGAAATTAGAAATTACACCCTGAAACTAATTTTGTCCCAAAAATCCACAAGTAAAATATTAAATGTAAGATTGCAAATGGAAGCATTGTTTTTAAAACATTGCGGTTTCGTTTTACTTTAAAAATCACCTCGCAGTTGATTCCCATGCGATATCTTGCCTATAACACAACATTACAACATGAGTTAATGTCAATAAGTTAATTAATTTGCTTTCAGCTCACTTGCTTTGGTGTCCGGTCCTCTGATAGATGACCAGTTATGTTAGATCGACGTCCTTTTATGAAGTGACGTTCATGACGAAGCTGTGGGTGGAAGAGACCGAAACCGCGTGAGGGAGTGAGAATGCGCGAGAGTGTGAATATGGAAAGCCAAAGTACTCAATATGCGCTTTGAACAAAATGTGTTTTAACAGTGAAAACATTCCAGTTTAATAAGCTGCATTAGTGCACAATACCGAGATGAACACGCTTGCATCAGCGTTAATGTTTTCATATGAATATCCGACACAAATTTCAGATTAACAGCCTTCCCCACATGAAGCCAACTACACATGTGACAAAGGGATGTGAGTGTTCTGCTGTAAAGGTCTGTCATAGTACTCACAATACCGTATTCACACATATAGCCAACAGGTTATTTATGGGTATTCATAAACATCATCAATTAAAACACAGTTAAAAGGGGAAGGTTTATTTTCTTTTTTGCATAAACAGTACAGCCGCACAGGCTATATATACTGTAAACATGTACACATGGATAACAAACAAAAAGACAACAAAAAATAAATAGGCTTGTAACTCCAGCATTAAATTATGTTGCATCTCATCTCGTATTTGGTCTGGCCACAAGATCTCAACATCACAGGCGATGTCCTCTCTGGCCAGACAGCAGGGGAAGTACCTTGTTGAGTAACGTAAACGTACATTGTCCCAGATGACAACAAACCTGGACTGTTCTGGTCCATCTCCCTGGTGATGTGGAATGAGTGTGTAGTGTTTGTAGAATATGAGCAGTGTGTTGAGGAAGGTGATGATGTGGGCAGTGTTGTAGGGACCAAGAGAGGCATGATGATGAACACCACCATTCAGACTAATGGCTGCACACATTGTGATGTTGCCACCATGCTGCCCAGGGACTCTGACTATGGCACAGTGTTACAATATTGTATGATGAGTGGCTAGCAGAGCATGCTTGTGCATATTCATAGTGCAGTTGATTCACGCTGTCACTGGCCCAGTGTGGATAGGCTCACTGAATCGATGTTGCTGATGGTGACATTGTCAGTAATGATGTGCTGTTGTAGTTGCCGTAAAAGTATGGTATTGTTTGCTCTGACCGTATTGATGATGGTCTCTTGCTGTTCTGAAGTAAATAGCCATCTTTGTCCCCCAGCATGGGGTAGTCTAGTAGGGCAACAACATGATGTAGTATGTATAGAGGATAGGTCTAATTATCTATTTTCATTTCAAAATGTCTGGATGATGTGACCTGTGTGGACTGGTTTTGGATTTTGGTAGGTGGGTGTAGCAGATGCCTGGAAGAGATTTCCAAAAGAAACACATGGTTTCAGTTTTGAATGTCTAATGTAGGAAACTACGGAGCCCGTAAGGTGACATCATGTAAAAAAATAATAACGCGTGGCCACGACTTACTAACGCGTGCGAACGCCTTACTAACGCGTGCGAACGACTTACTAACGCGTGCGAACGCCTTACTAACGGCGTGCGAACGCCTTACTAACGCGTGCGAACGAGATAATTAACGCGTGCGAACGAGATAATTAAGTATTACTTTATATAAAGCCAGGTTTATCTTCCTTGGGCAGTCAGTTAGTGTACATCCCCTCCTTGGCAGTCAGTTCACGAACAACCCTGGGATCTGCTTGTTTTGCTGTGAAAAATTTAACTTTGTTGCCGCGCGTGAAAGGCGACATTAGTATCTCGTTCCCACGCCTTAATGATCTCGTTCCCACGCGTTAATTATCTCGTTCCCACGTCTTAAATATCTCGTTCGCACGCGTTAGTAAGTCGTGGCCACGCGTTAGTAAGGCGTTCGCACGCGTTAGTAAGTCGTGGCCACACGTTATTTTATTTTTTACATGATGTCACCTTACGGGCTCCGTAGGAAACTGTGTTTAATGTTTTGCAAAAAGTGTGTTTTAGAATTCCTAAATGAGTGTAATGCAGAGAATGTGCTTAAGGTTTAGTGCACCAGGTCAGTAGATAAGCCACATGAGTTAGCAGTTTAGTGCAGCAGGTCAGTAGATAGGCCACATGAGTTAGTGGTTTCCAAAATTGTGCTACAAGTACCACTTTTTGGGTCTTAGCAACTTAGCCAAGTTTTTCTTTTGGCCTGTAATGAAATCTGATCTCATTTGTGTCATGTGTGAAGAGTTATTGGAAAACCTAACCAGATCATTCCTGCTGCCCCTTTAAGGCCCATTCCAGTAATTAGTGGACCATTTTAGAATGTCATTATTGACTGTGTAGGCCACTTTCCGACAATGAAGTCTGGTCATGGTTGTGACAATCATGTGTGCTGCTACTCGCTATCAGCAATTCATTCTCTTAGAACCTCAGCCAATATGTCTTAGAACCCCAACCATTGTGTCTTAGAACTTCAGCCATTGTGTCTTAGAAGTTCAGCCATTGTGAAGGCACTTGTGAAATGTTTTACCACTTTCGGTTTCCCTAAGCCTATACAGTCCAATCAAAGCTCTAACTTTATGTCCACACATTTTCAAAAAGCTATGGAGCAATTTCACATCAAAAACAAAACCTCTAGGGTCTGTCTTCCAGAATCACAAGGCACTCTGAAGAGATTTCACCAGACCTTGAAAACAATGATAAAAACATACTGCATATCTCAAGGAAAGGTTTGGGATGAGAGCCTTCATCTCTACCCATTTTCCTCTTCAGTTGCAGTGCTGCTTGTCTTGTGTATCTGAACCTTGTCAAATGCTTCATCATTGCAATAAAGAGCATACTGTATACACAATGATTGGCAGGTCACAGATTCTTTGGGTTGTCCATTTGCTTTTCTTATTCAATATCTCAGCAATCATTGACGCGTCTTGTCCCTGGACCTTAAGATTGGTAAGTTTGATAACACAAAGCAATATGATTCGTTCTGTGGACTGGCCTCCTCAGATTAGAAGAGCATGTACAATAAAACTACTTTCATGTTGTGTCAGCAGAGCCTTAAATGAAAGTGAAACAATCAACTCTGTCGGGATATCACAGAGTTATCATCGGCTCCTCCTTAACGTCTGAGGGCAGTCATGGCCTGGTGGTTAAGGAACTGGTCTTATGACCGGAGGGTCGTGGGTTCGATTCCCAGACCTGAGGCCATGACTGAGGTGCCCCTGAGCAAGGCCCTTAACCCTCAATTGCTCACTTGTATAAAAATGAGATAAAAATGTAAGTCGCTCTGGATAAGGGCGTCTGCCAAATGCCATAAATGTAAATGTCAATGATAACACAGCATAAGCTCTTTATTACATGTCACAGGTCAACATTTCATGTTATTTAAGCAGAACTGGCACGTAGTTCACATGGCTATGATAATGTACTGTAAATGTTTCCAGACGCAGGTAAACATCAGTTTCATATGATCATATGATTCTAGCCAGTTCCACATCCTCACAGAGGATTATGCAGAGAAGGTTAATGTTGGAGTACCTTCACTCCACTAAATACACGATAGATAATACTGGAGGTATGAGAGACCTCATCTGTTAACCTGGTACAGAATTATCTCAGCGTCAAATACATTGTAGCTACCTAATACTAGATTCCTACCATTGAACTCTATTGTATTCCACAAGTCAATACACTTGGATTTACACACGTATTCAGCAGTACAGCGGTTATATCAAAGTTGGGGCGTAGTTTGTTTGCATTGCTCTTCCCCCTCCCTCCAGGTTCTCAATAGCCTATAAAGTGATAAGTCAGTGTTCAATATATAGTTATATGTATATATAGAGAGAACTCCTTCCGTTCATCTCGGCAATCATCAACAATTCCTTAGTTTTGGGTCATGTGCCTACCGTGTTCAAGATGGCAAGGGTGGTACCAATCCTGAAAAAAGCAACACTTGACACCTCTGACATGAACTACAGACCGGTATCACTTCTTTCTTTTCTATCAAAAACTCTGGAGCGAGCAGTCTATGACCAATTATCTCTCTTCCTCACCCAGAACCAACTCCATGATCCTAATCAGTCTGGCTTCAAACGGGCACACTCAACAGAAACTGCCCTCAAAGCAGTGACCAAGAAGCTCCATGCTGCCAAGGCTAACAAGCTATCATCAGTATTGATTCTTCTAGATCTTTCTGCAGCCTTTGACACTGTCAACCACAACATCATCCTCTCTGTTCTTTCTAGCCTAGGTGTGACTGGCTCTGCTTGGAAATGGTTTCAGTCATATCTTGAAGACCATTCCTATCAGGTAACATGGAGAGGATCTACATCCAATCCATGTAAACTTTCCACTGACGTCCCCCAAGGCTCGGTCCTAGGCCCTCTTCTTTTCTCTATATACTCGTTCCCTTGGTGACATTATTTTGTCTCATAGTTTCTATTATCATTGCTATGCTGATGACACCCAGCTAATTCTTTCCTTCCCTCATTCTGACACCCAGGTCTCTAGGCGTATCTCGGAATGCTTGACAGATATTGCTTCATGGATGACTACTCACCACTTGAAGCTCAACCCTAGCAAAACTGAGCTTTTGTACATTCCAGGAACCCCAAACTCACACAACGACCTCACAGTTTCCTTTGAGAACATCTTGTTAACACCATCAGAAACTGCTTGAAGCCTGGGTGTAACGTTGGACAACGAGTTGTCCTTCTCAACACATGTTTCAAAGCTGACCAGATCCTGCAGATTTCTCCTCTGCAACATATGGAGAATACGACCCTTCCTTTCACAGGAAGCTACTCAAGTGCTTGTGCAGTCTCTAGTAATCTCTAAGTTGGACTACTGCAATTCCCTACTTGCAGGTCTTCCTCTACGGGTCATCAGACCTCTACAACTAATTCAGAATGCTGCAGCACGACAGGTCTTCAATCTACCCAAGTTCTCACATGTGACTCCTCTACTACGCTCTCTTCACTGGCTTCCAGTAGCGGCACGCATCAGATATAAAACATTGATGCTTGCTTACAAAGCCAAAAATGGACTGGCCCCTCCCTACATGATGTCCATGGTCAAAAGCCGATCTGTACAGCGAACACTTAGAACCTCAAGCTTGGCTCGACTTGAAACTCCATGCTTAAAGACTCATGGAAGACAAAGCTCCAGACTATTCTCCGTCCTGACTCCAAGATGGTGGAACGATCTTCCATTAGCTGCTAGTACGGCAGAGTCTATTGCTATGTTCAAGCGTAGACTGAAGACTCACCTGTTTGTTGAGTTCTTACCAGAGCACTAATTCAGCTGATACCACTTGCCGTTGTTCTTAAATTATATGTCTGTTTATGGTTATTTGTGCTTCTTGGCAAATGTCTAACTTGCAAAACACTAGGTAATGATACTGACTCCTGTAGTTTAGTAGTAGTCTGACTCAATGGTGTCTTGAATTCTGGCCTATCTGTACTATTTCCTATGATGTATTCTGTGATCAGAAGCAAAGCACTTTGTAAGTCGCTCTGGATAAGAGCGTCTGCTAAATGCCGTAAATGTAAATGTAAATGTATATAAGGCGGTGACTGCAAAAATACCATTGACTGGCATCACATGGAGTGATTTACTTTTTTATTATATGAAATGTTCACCTACATCATTTTTAAACAGAGAAGCTTAAGAATTGTGTTACATTTAAAAAAAAAAAAAACTGAAAATTGTGATACAAGATTTCAATAATTTCAGAATGGAAAATCATTAAAAAGGTGAATATTAAAAATAGAACAGCACCCCAAACCAGTCAAACATAACAATCATACCAAATAACCAAGAGAAATGAGAGACACGGAAGAAATAAAAAGAACTGTCAGCTTGAGAATGCAGCTGAAGTGAGCAACCTGGCAGTGTTGGGTGGTTCTCTCTCATGGTACTGATGACTTGTGGTATGTCTTCAGTCAATAAGTGCTTGTTCCCTGCTGTTTGTTCTGCTGCCTTAGGGTTAGGGATAGGTTAGGGTAGGGTTAGAGGTAGGGTAGGGTTAGAGGTAGGGTTAGAGTTAGAGGTAGGGTTAGAGGTAGGGTTTATCTCCTTCATCCTGGAGAATGGATCTGTCAATGTGACCCTCAGCCACTCAAGAACTGGACGAACTTTCTCACTGTCCTCTGGAACTCAGCTACACCCTTTCTCTGCACCATCACCTCCTGCATCTCTTCATGGATCTGCACCAGCTTATTATGTTTCTTTCTGATGTTGGACTTTAACTGAGAAACCTTGGACTCGTAGTCAGACACTTCTGTACTTTTCCACTTTAACCTCATTATTTCTCACATCCTCTCTAGTCTCTCTGATAGCATCCAAGGCCTGATACTTTTTCGCTGCTCCATTGATTACTATGATAGAACCTGCACAGAGAAGAAATCAAATGAATGTGTAGAACTCACACCAATAAAATCCTTAACTTTGAAAATAGCTCAGGTATATTTTATATATTAAACCAACAGAAAATGTCTCACCAGCAATCCATCCGACAACTGGTATTAGTGCAATTTTCAGCCCAGTTTGTATTTTAGTGTTTGCTTTATTCTTCTCCCGTACAAGTTTCTGGAGGGTTTTTTTTTTTTTGATGAATTCAAGCATAATGTGGATTCTTTCAATTTGCTTGGGACATGTTCAGTAACTTTTCATTAGACATCTGCTCTGTTTTCACGTTACTTAAGGTACAATCTGTATCTCTTATTTCCTGTTCAAGTTCTCCCTCATCTACAATAAGTTTCTTGATGTATTCATTCAGAGCCCTCATCTGCCTGTTCTGCAGATTCTGCAGCACTATCTGCTGTCTGATGGAACCGTTGGAACACCACCTATGAAGGGGAACTACGTCCACATCTATGGGGGCCTTGTAGACTCTGGAGGGGGAGATGATGCCATTCTTCGGCAAATCCCTGTGGAGAAGTAGACATATATGACTGATCATCTCACCTCACCAATCCCCATCACCTCACCAATCCCCATCACCTCACCAATCCCCATCACCTCACCAATCCCCATCACCTCACCAGTTCACCTCACCCACCCACTGAATCTCACACCTGCTCCTTGTTTCCCTCTGAATGTTGGATGATTTTTTTACATTATTTACAATCCAACTGATTCACTTTATATGTTTGATAATCTATCCTTATATAATTTGAGCAGTTGTCAAAAGCATTTTAGTGTTAGTTGTCTATTAGTATTAGTTGTCTGTTAGTGTCTATGACTATGTGAGCAGGAGCTTTACTCTGAGTCTCTCCTGGATGTGTAAGGGTTGGCTCCCGGACTACACCACCAGCCTCCACTAGGGGGAGCCGATCTGCTAAACCAGCCTAATTAGACTGGATGTGATACACCTGACTGACATCTCAGCAGCTCCTTGCTGAGTCTTTTCATAAGTGATCTAGTGTCACAGGTCAGCTGGTATCTTGATTAGTGGGAATTTATCCTAATCCTCCTTTCTCAATATTGTTTTCCATTTCCATAAGGGGCAGTCATGGTCCTGTGGTAGGGAGCTGGTCTTGTGACCAGAAGGTCGTGGGTTTGATTCCCAGGCCTGAGGCCATGCCTTTAGCATCACCTGAATAGTACGGTGGCCCTGAAAGTCCATCGCACTGCAAAAGTAAAATGCACTGCAAATGCGCAAACCAAATTCATCAAAATGACAATGCATATGCTACATTTCACTGCAAATTCAGCCACAACACAACGGAAGTGTAGAAAACTAGTAAAGGTCTTTACATTTAGCTAGCTAGCTAGCTATTTAGACAGAAAGCAAGTTGCGTTAAATGGGATTTTTATCAGGGTTTTAAGCTTTAGATTCTGTCTAAATACCTAGCCAGCTACATTGTTAAAGAGCATTTATCTTACCCGTGATATACACAGCGACTACCAAGGGAAAAGTGATTTTATCACAGGTAAGATAAACCATGCAGTATGTCTCAAAATGATTCCACAAAATATACTAAACACAATCTGGTAAGAGACAAAGGGAATAACACTCGGTTTTTAACTAGAGTTGTGTTAAATAGTATCTCTATGTTGAATGGGACAAAATTAGTAAAGCTCTTTAAATGTAGCTAACTTACTCATTCAACCCCTTTCAACATAATGAGATATTGTATATGAGGGAATTTATGATATGATGCAAACTGACATTCTAAGAAAAATTTATGTAAAACTGAGAGAGAGGTGGAGAGAGGGACAGAGAGGGGGAGAGGGAGTAAGAGAGGGAGAGAGAGGGAGGTGCAGAGCTTGAAAGAGGGAGGAGGAAACAGGCTGACTAAGGCATTTTTCCTTTCTCTCTCTCTCTCTCTCTCTCTCTTTCTCTCTCTCTCTCTGGTTTCTTTCTGAAGTCTCTCTTTCGCTCTCTCTCTCAGGGTTCTCTCTAAGGTCTCTCTCTCAGATGCTATACTCATTGTCTATCTGTCATATTTATGGAGATGCTGAGCCTGTGTGAGTTCTTAAGAATTTAGTCTGGGAAAAGATTGCAATCAATTGGTTGACATTTCAATGATAGTTGGCCACTTTGTGTCATGGAAATGCAAAATTGTTAAACTAATGTATCGGGTAGCCTGAAAGAATATCCATAGGCTATACACAATGTGCTGTGCTTTCATAGCACTGTTTTAGCATTTCATTTTCACTAAGGCAAATAGGCATGTGATGGTTAACTAAATACAATCACATCATTTCATATTCACTAGGGTAAATCGGCACATCACAGTTAACTAAATACAGTGGTTTACAAGTATTTCGAGTATATCGAGTTACAAATTTAATTCGTTCCATGTTCATAAGTAGAAAAGTTCGTAGCTCGAACAAATTTTCCCCATTTAAAATAATGGAAATGGGATTAATCCGTTCCAGCCCTCTGAAAATTCCCCAAAATGTCCTAAATTATGAAAAAATGCATGTTTTTAATTAAGAAACATATGTAAAGCTTAAAATTACACAAGAAAATAAATAAATAAAATAAAAAATTACAAAATACAGTAAGAACAATTTATAAAATATGGTGTAATCATACCTTGGCGACAGATGAGCCCGGCTAACGGAGAGTGGCTGAGGAGAGAGTGAGGGAGGGACATATAACGTACAGGTAGGCTACAGACTGGCACGGAACGAAGCGTAGATACAGCACTTACTGTACACTTTATAGTAAACAAATCAACTGCACTTGTATTCTAACACGTGAAAAGAACATGGTTCACGAATGAGAGGACATTGTGGGAATGAGAGCGATGTGCCAACTACCGGCAGCATCCGGGAAGTCAGCATTTTGTAACTCGAGAAAGATTTGTAACTCGAGCAGAAATTTAGTTCAAACCGATGCTCGTAACTCGAAAAATTTATAAGTGGAGCTGTTCGTAACTCGAGGTACCACTGTACAGTCCCTGACATAAGTTCTGTCACTTATCCATGTTGTGGAAACAAAAGCTTATAACCTGACTTTAAATTCATTGATTGGTTTTAGAAATGACTCATATGAAAGCTTAAAACCTCCCAAATGAGATTAAATTTACGAAATTAAATTTGCTTTACTGCAGAAATATTGATCATTTAATGAACACAGAAAGGTCAGATTTTGGCAAGACAAAAGTTTTGTTGCCTTGTCATATAATGCACCCAATCCTAGTTTACAGCCTCACCTGTGCTCACTAATTGATTGGTTAATTAGTGGGTGTGTATAAGAAGAACTCCAGCACCCCAGACCTTCACTTGCATTGCAACTTGACCTCTGACAACATGCCAAAATATCCATCCTGTGATCAAAGCCTTGATTATCAAGACGCTGAAGACCAAATCCACTGCAGAGGTGGCTTAACCCTAGACCCAATCTTAGATAGACAGCGCCCTCAATCTAATTTATTCAAAAGTGGTGAGTCAATTAAAAACCTATTACAATCCCACAATATGGTTGACATCTGGAGATTGTTATATCCTACTAGGAGAGATTATTCATATTTCTCAGCAGTACATAAATCCTACTCTAGGATTGACTACTTCCTTTTGGATTCAAGGCTGTTAGCATCAGTATTAAGCTGTAAATACCACAATATTCACATATCAGATCACGTTCCTGTATCTCTGAATCTTAACCTGGTTCATAAAAAGGACAGGCGTAACTGGCGCTTAAATAACATATTATTGAAAGATAAAGAGTTTTGCTCCCATATTTCTAATGAAATTAAGCTATACCTAAATTCTAATGATAAAGGAAATGTGGATGATTCAGTGCTCTGGGAGGCAATGAAGGCAGTTATTAGGGGAAGTATAATTTTGTACGAGGCGGCAAAAGCAAAGATAAATGAGAGATGACACGTTGACTAGTCTAGAAAACCCATATAACAACAAAGCCCAGATATACTGAACAAAATAACAGCTCTACGACATGAATATAATTCTATAATGTCTAAAAATGTTTCTAAATTTTTGGTACAAGTTAAACAAAGATATTTTGAGTTAGGTGACAAACCTCATAAACTGTTAGCCCGCCAGCTTAGACAATCGCAACCCTCCAGAGCCATACGTCGTATTAAGCTTAAAGATGGGACTTTACTAACAGATCCGGATAAAATCAATGACTGTTTTGCGGACTTCTATGCTGATGTTTATTGGACACAGGGAAAATCGAATAATAAAAATTTGGAAAACTTTTTTGAAAATTTAGATCTTCCAAAATTACCATCAGATTCAGTCGACGCACTAGAAGCCAGCTTAACTCTCCAGGAAATTGAATCTGTTATCTCTACCCTTCCCAATAATAAGGCACCTGGACCTGATGGCTTCAGTGTTGAATTCTTTAAGGCTTTCAGCCCCAATCTATCACCTCTACTTCTGCGTATGCTGAATCACTCTAAGCAAGCATCCAGATTGCCTCCCACCTTATACAAAGCCAATATTTCACTCATCCCCAAACCTGGGAGAGATCCGGAGGTTATCTCGTCCTATCGTCCAATTTCACTGTTACCTCAAGAAAATTCTTGGGAAAACTTTAGCTAATAGACTCAAAAAGCACATAGGTTTAATCATTCATCAGGATAAGACTGGCTTTATGCCAGGTAGATATATGTTCTTTAATTTGCGCCATCTGTTTAATATGCTATATTCAAATTACTCGGAGGAGATGATAATTATCTCGTTAGATGCACAACGTGCATTTGATCAAGTAGAGTGGCCTTATATGATGTACGCTCTCAAACAATTTGGTTTTGGAACACGTCAGGTCCGCCCACTCTCCCCGTTTCTCTTCTCGATCATTGTTGAATCTCTGGCTGCCAGCATTAGGCAGAAGTCCCTAATATCCCCTATTGAGATGTTTAAAAGTAAACATCATATTTCGCTCTATGCCGACGACATACTTTTGTATGTCTCTAACCCACAGGCATCATTGCCTCCTCTTTTGACAACAATCAAAAATGTTGGTAGCTTCTCAGGTTTTTCTATAAATTGGGACAAGAGAGGACAATTGCCCCTTACCACGGGGGCTGATCCAGCTTATTTGAAATCCACACCATTTAAGATACCTTATGATTCCTTTACATATTTAGGTATGTGACAAAAAAACCCAGAACATCATCTCCAACTGAATTGGAAAAACAAAATTTTACAACTTAAACAGAATATTGATTATTGGAGGACTCTCCCCCTATCCATGGCTGGGAGGATCAATGCCATTGTATTACCATGATTTCTGCAACTATTTCAATCTCTTCCTTGTTTTATTTGGGGCTATAAAAATGTGAGAATCTCTAAAAAACACTTGTGTAAACCGGGCACGAAGGGCAGGTTCTCCCTACCAGATTTTAAACATTATTACTGTGCTTCCCGTTTATTCATTCTGGCGTGGTGGAAAAAGGGCCCACCCTCATTAGAAGAGTCCTGTCTTGCCTGGTTATCTCTGGAGCGCCTGCTCTGTAATAACACATCTGACTGCTCTTCAACTATTAAAATCTATTTCTATTAAAATCAAGAAATTACTTTACTCTAATAGTTTTGTCATAGGCAGCACTATAAAAATCTGGAAGCAGATGCAAAAATTCTAAAAGCTACAGAGGTTTATTTGTGTCAGGAATAGCAGATAACATAATCACGTTCACCTGTCTCACCACCACGCCCACATTCCGGGCATACTTAAGCACCTAGACTTCACTTCCTGGTTGCGAAGTATTGCCTCATGTCGTTGCATACCAAGCCGTTATTCCTGATTGTCTCTCTGTGTGCCGAACTCTGCTTGTCCCCTAGACCACGTCTCCTGCCTGATCCCTGGATACCTCCCGGACTCTGCCCTCGCCTCTCGACCCTGGACCGCACTGACCACCGCTCCCACGCTACTGCTCTGCACCCGCCATACGTCACTTTGCTCATCGTGTGGCTAGTTGTACAGAGTTATTCAAATAAAGAACGTGTTATTCCGCATCAGGATCCCTCTCAGCGTGTTCTATACGTTACAGAATACTTCGCCTTTCCCATGGATCCTGCGGAAACACAGGCTCACCTGGCTCGCCAAGAGGCGACTATCGCAGCCCTGACGGAGCGTATACAACAGCTCACCGAGACAGCTTGTAACCAAGAAACTGCGCTCCGTGCCCTCACCGAATCTGCACGCCAGAACGTCCAAGGTGCCAGCCCCGTGTCTTCTGCCCCCTTGACCGTTGCGATGCATCCCGCCAATATGCCAGTTGCCTTACCTGAACGATATGACGGGTCTCCGGAGCGTTGCAAGAACTTCCTGATGCAGTGCTCCATGTACTTCACCTATCACCCGGCCCTGTTCCAGACGGATCGTCAAAAGGTGGATTTTATGCTGACATTCCTGACGGGAGAGGCAGGAGCTTGGGCTACTGCTCTTTGGAGTAGCGGAGACGACTCCCTGAATACGGAGCGCCACTTCTCCGAACTGCTCCGATCCGTCTTCGACCACCCCGCCGCCGGGCGCCATGTCGGCACCCAGTTATGTGAAATCAAGCAGGGGAGACGCAGCGCGGCAGACTACGCCCGAGAATCCCGTACATTGGCTGCTGGCAGTGGCTGGAGTGGAACTGCCCTCAAGACGGTGTTCCGCCGCGGTCTCAGAACCGATCTACAGATTGAGTTGGCCTGTAAAGATGAAGAATTAACTCTTTCCGAGTTCATACAAGCAGCGGTGAACATAGATAAGCTGCTCACTACTCACCGTCCTAACACAGCAGGTGTACGCACTTCCACTCTTTCTCACCAGTCGTCTCGTCTCCCCGGAGAGGACAATCGAGAGTACTCTGAAGCGATGCAGCTGGGCCGGTCTCCACTCACTCCCCGGGAGAGGGCGCGTCGCATGCGCGAAGGACTCTGCCTCTACTGTGGCGAGGAAGGTCATTTCCGAGACCGATGTTCCACACGACCACCTCGTCTGACGTATTCAGTAAAGAGCGTGCCAGTTTACTCCCTCCACACAGAACCTGCGACTGTGCCATCGACCTCCTTCCCGGGGTAACCTTGCCCAGGAGAACTAAGCCGTACCCGCTCTCCCGCCCAGAAGATGCCGCTATGGAATCTTATGTCAGTGAGGCCCTACAGAAGGGGTTTATTCGCCCGTTGACATCTCCCGTCGCGGCTGGGTTTTTCTTCGTAGAGAAGAAGGACGGGGGGTTAGGTCCCTGTATTGATTATCGAGCCCTGAACGCTGTCACGTCTAAATATGCTTACCCTCTACCCTTCATCTCTGCCTCACAAGAACGACTAATGGGGGCTGCAGTGTTCACGAAGCTTGATCTCAGGAGTGCCTACAACCTGATTAGAATTCGCGCTGGTGACGAGTGGAAGACAGCCTTCGTCACCGCCAGGGGGCACTATGAGTATCTAGTAATGCCATACGGGCTGTCTAATAGCCCGTCAGTGTTCCAGGCTTTCATGGACGACATATTCCGAGACATGATTGATAAATACGTATTTGTTTACATAGACGATATCTTGATCTATTCCCCCTCTATCCAGGAACACATAACACACGTCTCTTCGGTCCTCTTCGGTGTGGCTAGTTGTACAGAGTTATTCAAATAAAGAACGTGTTATTCCGCATCAGGATCCCTCTCGGCGTGTTCTATACGTTACAATTTGACACCCCTATATGTGAAAATCACTCTTTTTTTGCCGGGTCTCAACGATGCTGTTTTTTGTATATGGAGATTTCATACGTCCTCTATATTAGTGGAACTTTTTCATCAAGTTTTTTCCAATACTTACAGATTCGGGACTATGTTAGGAAAAATGTGCCAGACTTTGGAACTTTAACCAAGCACAAAATCCAAGAGGCAATTAACAAATTCGATCCCGTCAACCCAAGGGGAGTGTCATATTTTTACAAGATCTTTAACAATATCCCTGTAGACACAACCAGAATAAAGAGAGCGTAGGAGGATGAGATATGGCAACAGTTATCCGATGAAATATGGGAGGAGAGTTTGAAAAGTATACAAGACTGTTCAGTCAATGTCAGACACAATCTTATACAGTTGTAAGGTTGCTATTGGTAATCTGACACACACTTTTTGGTCATGTGTTCAGCTCCACTCATTCTGGGAGAGAATTTTTTACTTTTTCTCAACAGTTTTTGGTAAGCAGTGGGACCCAGAACCACTCATCTCCATTATTGGAGCCACTAATATCTTGAAGTCAGCCAATAAATTTGAGAGGATGGCTGTTTTGTTTGGTACAGTGATTGCTAAAAGGTTGATTCTGAAATTCTGGAAGAAGGACTCAGTGCCCACATTTGACCTATGGTTGGGGGAACTAGCAAACACACTGCACCTGGAAAGACTGAGATATTATAATGACGACAGGATAAATATGTTTGAGAAGATTTGGGACCCTGTGTTAAAATTTCTTCTGCATAAGACTGTTAACAACGGACATACCACTGCCTAATGTTTTGTGTACATTTACATTTACATTTATGGCATTAGACGAAAGTCATATGATACCTAACAATTATACCTGAATATACACATCACCTGAGGAAAAAGACAGTAAGCAATTCCTATAACCCAATTATGCACAATACTTGAGAAAAAGACAGCAAGCAATACCTGTAACAAACACCTGAGGAAAGAGACGATAAAGCACAATAGACGAAGCATAATTATGTAAAGTCAACTTGAAAGAGGTGGGTCTTCGGTCGGGTCTGAAGACAGCAAGTGACTCCGATGTTCGGACACACAAGGGAAGTTCATTCCACCACCTTGGAGCCAGAACAGAGAAAAGTCTGGATGCTTGTCTCCCATGTGTCCTGGATGATGGAGGGTCAAGACGAGACATACTTGAGGCACGGAGGGCTCTAGGTATGCATCTGGGTTTTACCGTGGCCATCAAGTAAGGAGGAGCTGGACCATGCTTTGCTTTGTAGGCCAGCACCAGGGTTTTATATTTGATGCGGGCAGCTACCGGAAGCCAGTAGAGGGAGCACAGCAAGGGAGTGACATGGCTGAACTTGGGAAGGTTGAAGACCAGCCGAGCTGCAGCGTTGTGTAAACATCATCTCTGATATGCATGGGTAATCTGTGAACCTTTGTGATGTATTCATTTTTCCTTTTGCCGTGACTGTGTTATTGTTTTATGATGTGATTTTGTTATAGGGGTTGGGTTGGAATTTTATTTGATATGTTATATGTGAAAACATGAATTAAAAATATGTTGGAAAAATAATGGTCATAATGTCAAATTGTGATGATCATTACTGAGTTGCTGTAATACCTTGCACTAAACAGTCTGCCATGTTATACCATTTTCAGGCCTGAAGAGGGCAGTGTAGGACCAACCATCCTTACATCTCATATCCTTACATTAAAAAAGGTCTATCACTACAAAGGAAAAAAAATATTAAGGAGAAAATTCATACTGCAATACAAATAAGACCAAATTCACTCTCACTCTATCTCTTTTAAGCTCGTAAGTTTTACATTGTACCTAGTAGTGATGGACTGTGGGTCATCCTTTCTCCCCAGTTCAGTGTGTGTGGGCTTGAACCCCTGCCGACTACTGGAAAGGAGGTGAAGAAGACATGGAGGCCCCTGTGGCATGCTGGGACAGTGTGGAACCTCATCATTTTGCCTCACTTTTCTGGCTCGTCATTCTACCCCAGCATCCTACCGCACCATTTTATCTCCTCATTCTACCCCAGCATCCTACCTCACCATTTTATCTCCTCATTCTACCCCAGCATCCTACCTCACCATTTTATCTCCTCATTCTACCCCAGCATTCTGCTTCACCATTTTATATAGCCATTCTGGCTTACCTGTAACCATATACATACATATACATATAATTATATATAATATGTATAAACATTCCAAATGCCAAACATTCAGATTTGTTTTAAAGCATTTTTATGCTTTTTATGCTGATGATAAAAGATCAGAAAATCCTCATTTGTTTTAGGTGACCTATAAATCAAGTCAACCTTAAAGATCAGCGACTAAAAGCTGGAGTACACTTCAGCAGTAAGAAAACAACATTTATCTCCATTTCTGACAATAACTTCAAGCCCACCACCTTGTCTGGTAATCCGTGCAGAGTGCAGTCTGTCCCCTTGACCAGTCAGTCTAACCCCCTACCCTCTCTAAGTATCTCCTACCCTCTCTCCATACCCACTACCCTCTCTCCTTGCCCCCTACCCTTTCTAAGTACCCCCTGCCCTCTCTCCTTACCCCTACCCTCTCTTCATACCCCCACCCTCTCTTCCTACCCCCTACCCTCTCTCCCTATCCCCTACTCTCTCTCCTTACCCCCTACCCTCTCTAAGTACCCCCTGCCCTCTCTCCTTACCCCCCTACCCTCTCTTCCTACCCCTACCCTCTTTCCATACCCCTACACTCTTTCCATACCCAGAACATCCTCAAGAACACATCCTAGCCTGATCATTGTGTGTTTGAGCTGCTGCCATCAAGCAGAGAGTATGGAGCCATCAAAACAAGGACAAACACTTCATGGAAAAAATCTAATCTAAAATTTGACAAAAAAGACAGCAATAAAAGACTGAAGGAGTTTTGTCAGTGATGGTGCAAGAAAGATTTAAATCTGTACACACATTTTTCTCACTTATTTTGTAATGTTACACACCCGTCACACGCCGCTCAAAGAACGCAAGCGAAGCATTATGTGGAAGTTTAAGTGATTTTTCATTGTAAGATGTGGTAACTTTGTCACATAAAGCTGACGTGGTTTGATCTTAAAAACCACTGAAACTATTTTATCCACCTCCCCTCTTTCTGTCTCTCTCTCTCTCATTCTCTTTTCTCTCTTTTTCTCTCTCATTCTGTCTCTCTCTCCCTCTTTCCCTCTCTCTCTCTCGCTCTTTCTCTCTCTCTACCATCCTCTCTCTCTGTCCCTCTCTTTCTCTCTAATTTGAATGTTCAAATTGGGGTAAACTACCAAAAGGTAACAAAAAATAAACTAAATAAATAAATGTAAAATGATGCTTTAGAGATTATATATATATTAATATTTTTTTTAAGTAAAAAAAAAGTTATATGTCAATGAATAAGGATTTTTTGAAAAAGCAGTTTCACAGTCAGTTGAAATGAGTAGATCAGAAAGGTGTTTAACTTTTGATATTTATTGCACATAAACAAACCAGTGCAGGATAAAATCCTTTAAAATCCCAAATCTTTGTAAAAAAAAAAAAAAAAGCACAAGTAAACAGTTACACTATGTAAAGTACATTTACATCTATCAAATTCAATTCAATTATCTCAACCTGAGACAACTGGTTTGTTCACAACAGAAGTAAACTTAACAATAAAACCTCTATTCGTAATTAAATAAATCAAATACCCAGTCTGGTAGACATTCAGGAACTTCAAGTATTTTCTTAAATAATGTTTATATCGCCACCTTGAAAATGCTCATTTTAATTCGGCTTGCTCCTGACTCGCCATTTCTGCCTCTTCTCCGTTTGTGTTGTGTGTCACTGGCGTGCTTCGGCACACGTGTACAAACACTGGCTCTGATTGGCTACCATAACGCTGCCTTAGCCAATTGCTTACTGACTTGTTAAGTTAAACAGGTGTTACACCGAGAACTGTGACTTATAGAGATCTGTTACTACTCACTAGCCTGGGCAGCGGTCCGCTCGCATTACTGTTAGTATATCAATATATAATAACGCACCGCTTTTAATGACCAGTAACGTCAACGGCGTTGTAACGACAGGAAAAGTAATTAATTATATTATCCCGTTACTGACAAAATGACGTCGTTACCTAACGCCGTTATTTTTACCGCTGTTATTCACAACATTGATAATGACCTAGGCGATGACCTAATGACTAAATGTTTTGGAGGGTACGACAATTCAACAGACAATAGGTACAACACATTTTGATAAATATGACATAAGCAACTGATAATGTAAAAAACAACAGACAATTGTCCATGTCCATTTGCAAAATGTACAAAAGCATTTGCAAAATGTTAAACACAATGAGAAATGCAATTACGATGTGCACAAGTGAAAAAGAGATGTGGAGATTGAATGAACAATTTTGAGAATTTCAATTCTAATCTGAGAAATGAACCAAATCGAATAAGAAAAACTGTAAATATTTATTATATATATTTATATATTGTCACGTTACGGCCCCTGACCCCTCCCTTTTGGGCGTGTGTTTACGTTGTCTACGTCTACTCGTCTGCGTGGATCTTCGTGGGTGTGGTTGTGTCTGAGTGTGTTCATCCGTCTCATATGTGGCTCGTCTCGTCATCACGCGGGGCTTATGTGGTTTGTCTATTTAATGTGCGTTCGTGCAGTGTCCCGTGCTCGTCTTTGTCTGAGTCATACATGTTTATAGGTGTCAATGTTTTACGTCCGCTGAATGCGCTTATCTGTGATAAATAAAAGTAACGTTAGTGCGTTCAAGGCTGGACTCGTGCCTCGTCCCTCTCCTATATATAGTAATATATTTACATATATTATATTTATATATATAATATATTTATTATATATTATTGCTATTTAAAATACCTAAAATTGGAATGAGGTTCCAATCAACTGCAGATGGAAGCTGTTTTAGTTTAACCTCAGACATTAGTTTGGTTTGCTCTAGACCTAAAGAGCTCTCTGGAGCCTTAGATAGAAGGTTGTAGATGGTTACGTGTCTTGGATTGGATCAAGCAGATCTCCAAACTACTGGAAATCAGCCATTCCACTGTACAGAAAATAATTTACAAGTGAAGAAAATTTCGAAAGCTGCAAAGCTGTCCAGGTCAGGTCACCTCAGCAAGTTCAGAGGACACCTGGACAAAGACCAGGACTTGTGAAACAATGTCCTGTGGACAAATGAATCCAAAATATATATTTTTGTGCACTGCAACAGAAGATACAAACCATACAAAGCATTTGAGCACCTCATACCCTCTGTGAAACATGGAGGGGGAGGTGGAGGTGGAGCTGGAGGTGGAGGTGGAGGTGTCATGGTTTGGGGCTGCTCTGCTGCAGCAGAACCTCACAGTATCTCCATCTCAGAATCTATTATGAATTCTTCCCTGTATCAGATAGTGATGAAGGAAAGTGAGAGACCATCTGTCCTAACACTGAAGCTGAAGTGGGTGTGGACCGCGCAACATGACCCAAAACGCCCCGTAAACACACTAAGGACTGGATGAAGAGGAAGGAACGGAGAGTCCTGGAAGGGCTGGGTCAAGGTCCTGATCTTCACCCCACTGAGATGATGTGGGGTGATCTGAAACATGCTGAGTATGCAGGAACAGCACCCAGCACGGAGAACCCAGCACGAAGAACCCAGCACGAAGAACCCAGCACGGAGAACCCAGCACGAAGAACCCAGCACGAAGAACCCAGCACGGAGAACCCAGCACGGAGAACCCAGCACGAAGAACCCAGCACGGAGGGAAGACACATCATCCCAGTCCACGTCAGAGACTGGAAGATGATCCCAGCAGGATGGTTATAGGTAACGTATCGTCTAATTGAGCTAATTTCAGCAAAAAGTGGGGAAATGCCAGAAATTGGGGCATAGAGTGTGGTAGGATGTCCTGAATGCTTCTTCAATAATCTGAATCATTTGTTTAATAGGTGAGGATCATACTGCGAGTTGTCTGTGTCTAATTGTCCATTTCACATAAGACACGACGCTGGGAAGCTTCTGTCATTATATGGCAGCTGGTGGACTAGAACAGGCCTCCTGAAGTCCAGAAGGTAATTGACCACCACAATTTCTGCACCACGTTTCTTTTCTATGGTGGGATCCCCATAAAGGTACGTCATGAGATGTTTGTCTCAGAACGTACCTGGAGGTGACGGAGTAGTGCTGTCCTGCCAAACCTTCAACTTCAACCTTGCGCTCTACCAAATGCAAAGTGTTCAGCAGTGGTGTAGCATGACAGTCAGTGGTGTAGCAGGACAATCAGTGGTGTAGCGGGACAGTCAGTGGTGTAGCACGACAGTCAGTGGTGTAGCGGGACAATCAGTGGTGTAGCGGGACAGTCAGTGGTGTAGCGGGACAGTCGGTGGTGTAGCGGGACAGTCAATGGTATAGCGGGACAGTCAGTGGTGTAGCGGGACAGTCAGTGGTGTAGCGGGACAATCAGTGGTGTAGCGGGACAGTCAGTGGTGTAGCGGGACAATCAGTGGTGTAGCGGGACAGTCAGTGGTGTAGCGGGACAGTCAATGGTGTAGCGGGACAGTCAGTGGTGTAGCGGGACAATCAGTGGTGTAGCGGGACAGTCAGTGGTGTAGCGGGACAGTCAGTGGTGTAGCGGGACAGTCGTTGGTGTAGCGGGACAGTCAATGGTGTAGCGGGACAGTCAGTGGTGTAGCGGGACAGTCAGTGGTGTAGCGGGACAATCAGTGGTGTAGCGGGACAATCAGTGGTGTAGCGGGACAGTCAGTGGTGTAGCGGGACAGTGCATGCAAAGCTTTCAGGAGCTTTAAGCTGTAACAGGATGGTGCAAAGCCCAGTGTAAACTCGGTGTTGCTCTGCAGGAAGGGTGGATGTGTGAAGGACACACAAAGTGTGATGTGCTTCCTGAAGGTAAAGGCAGTGTGGCGGAGATGTCATTTCCTCTGCAGAACATAGTGGTGCGATGGAGAGCTGGCACTTTGGTCTGGTGGTCAGCACATATGTTCAGGACCTTCAGACGAGGTGTGCTGTCTGCCCTCAGCTTGCAGCACAGGCACAAGTTACAAACGTGAAATCCACAACTAACCTTAAGCTTGTGTAATTAGTCATATAAGTGAGTACATGTCAGCCAGGTATGCACTGCCCACGAGGCTTCTGGGATGGTTGTGCTAGTCTTTGAGGTTGGTTGCTGGGGTTTGACTCTTTACGTTCCCATGGAGACTCATGACCACACCCTCTGTTGACATTTCGTGTGCGTATGTTCTGAAACACCAGGGCAGGTTTCCCAGACATTGCCACCAGCACTCAGACCTCATCCGGATAGTGATGGTGCAGCTGGGGGTTAGTTCCTGGGGCCTGGGTACCTCAGGGGGAAGAACAGCCTCATGTGGCAGTCAGTAGGCAGAGACATGGTTGGGTCTCATCGTTGTGGGCACTGTGAAACTCCCAAACAGTATCATGTTCTTGTATAACCTCAATCTACTGAATATACAATCTCTAATGTGAACTGTGTGTACAAATAGCTTCTGTGTATTTTAACTCATGTGCTTCTGTTTCTGTCTCTCTGCTCTCACACACACACACACACACACACACACACACACACACACACACACACACACACACACACACACTCTGAAGCCCCTTCACACACCTCACTTTGTGGTCTGGAGACTTGTTTTGTGTGAGCATAAAAGCCACATTCTCGTTTCCGTAACTGAGTTGTCTGACCTTTACAAGAATGCATTAACACACACACACACACACACACACACACACACACACACACATACACATACAGAAAGAAGCGGCCCTTAGTTCAGAGCAGTTGTGGCATCAAAAGGATGAAGTTGTGTGCGTAAAAATTCTAGTTGATTGTGAAATGTTCCTCACCTTTAAGCAGTAAATAGCTCTGCCCTTTAGATAGTGTGTGTGTGTGTGTGTGTGTGTGTGTGTGTGTGTGTGTGTGTGCGTGCGTGTGTGTGTGTTCTGTTTGTTGGAGGGGAACTAAAGTGTAACACTGAAAAAGTAACAGGAATAAATATAAACATCACACACACACACGTACAGTTATAGAAATGTTACACCCAGGTTGTGCTGCTCGCTCAACTTGAATTATGCAGGACGTTTCGTTCATTTATCCCAGTTTATGAGGGCTCACAGAACAGAGGGGTGCATGTTTGTGTGTGCATACGTGTACTTTTTATGTGACTGGATGAGGGTGAACATGTGTGTGTGTGTGTGTGTGTGTGTGTGTGTGTGTGTGTGTGTGTGTGTGTGTGTGTATGTGCTTGTCTGAAACAGGATGTGGTCCTCATCAATTTGTTTTTTTTTAGCCTAGATCATGTCTGTGCTCTAGTGTGGGGTTAGCAGGGGTCCAGGCACCTAATGCAAGAATTCAGGACGTCCACAACAGAACACACACAGGACACACGGGACACACGGGACACTGAGCCTTCATGAAGCTGTATTGAGGAGCTCAGGGTGGAGCTGCAGCTGCCAGGTTAGTGCTGATGGACTTTCATTCTACCACCATGAAAAATATTACCATCTGAAATAAGATGAAGAACCAACTGTGACGTGGTTTTATGATGCAGGAGGAGAGAGAGAGAGAGAGAGAGAGAGAGAGAACAGAGAGAGAGAGAGAACAGAGAGCAAGAGAGCCAGAGAGAGAGAGAGAGAGAGAACAGAGATAGAGAAAGAGAACAGAGAGAGACAGAGAAAGACAGAACAGAGAGAGAGAGGGAGAAAATGGACTGAGTGCTCAAGGGAGATGGGGGAGAGAGGAAAGAGAGCTGACAAAGAGTGGAGGGGAAGAGAGAGAGAGTGAAAAAGAAAGCAAGAGGGAGGGGAGGGAGTAGGAAAGAGAGACCAGGTGAGAGATGAGGGGGTCGTAATCATGTAAGGGATATTTACACACAGCTGAATGCTGTCTTTGTCCATAGCTGCGAGTGCCTGGTGAGTGTACATCACCCTCACACACACACACACACACACACACACACACACACACACACACACACAGAGAGAGGGAATATCCCACTTATTGGCGGAATCAGTAAATAATTTGATAACTTTATGCGTTGTTTGGTTTGTGAACTAATTCTGTTCTGAACATCTTAGCAGCAAAGAGTGAACTCTTTGTGTGCGGTAATGGTGATGCGGTAATGGTGATGCGTTTCAGTACTTGTGATGTCAGTACAAAAGCAATGAGGCACAAAAAAATGATCTTGCTCAGAAGGTTTTTATCATATGACTGTGTAGGTTTAAATGTATATATATGTGTGTGTGTGTGTGTGTGTGTGTGTGTGTGTGTGTGTGTGTGTGTGTGTGTGTGTGTGTGTGTGTGTGTAAGCACAATAATAATAATGATGAGGTATTCTCTCCAATGTTGTCATGTTCACAGTTTCATGCTGTGGAAGTTAGAGGTTTATGTTGTTTCACTACTGCTTACTGTTTACTTGTGTAATTACTGCTCATACTGTGCAATTACCTGTTCAGCCAGAGTGTAGCTGAGTGTGGGTGAGTGCAGCTGAATGTGGCTGAGTGTAGTTGAGTGTGGGTGAGTGCAGCTGAGTGTGGCTGAGTGTAGTTGAGTGTGGGTCAGTGTAGTTGAGTGTGGCTGAGTGTAGTTGAGTGTGGCTGAGTGTGGGTGAGTGTAGCTGAGTGTGGGTGAGTGTAGCTGAGTGTGGCTGTGTGCAGCTGAGTGTGGCTGAGTGTAGTTGAGTGTGGCTGAGTGTGGGTGAGTGTAGCTGAGTGTGGGTGAGTGTACCTGAGTGTGGCTGTGTGCAGCTGAGTGTACCTGAGTGTGGGTGAGTGTGGGTGAGTGTAGTTGAGTGTGGCTGAGTGTGGGTGAGTGTAGCTGAGTGTAGTTGAGTGTGGGTGAGTAGTTGAGTGTGGCTGAGTGTGGCTGAGTGTAGTTGAGTGTAGTTGAGTGTGGCTGAGTGTGGGTGAGTGTGGGTGAGTGTAGTTGAGTATGGGTGGGTATAGTTGAGTGTGGGTGAATGTAGTTGAGTGTAGTTGAGTGTGGGTGAGTGTAGTTGAGTGTGGGTGAGTGTAGTTGAGGGAGATGTGACCCGTTTACTCAGGTTTTCATTTGCTCATTCTACACAGGCTCAATCCACACACACCAGAGGTGTTCAAAAGTCGAAAAATACAAGTCCAAGTCAAGTCATGAGTCTTTAGTTAAGTCTCAAGTCAATACCAGCATAAGCTGAGGGACAGGAGAATGGGGGGACAGGAGCTTAGGGACAGGACGTGGAAAATGTTTTATATATTACCTTGGTAGCTCCAGTTGTCATATTTTCTGTGTCTCTCATCACCAATGCCGTTGGGAATTTTAAAAAAGTGTAAGCACCCATCGTCAAATAACTTTATTTTAGCAAAAAATCATATCTGAAAAGTATTTCAGTATCACCAACAACGGTGTAGTTATGCGTGCTCAAACCTCCTCAGTCATTTTTGTTCCCAGGTTATTTGTCTCGGTGTAAAATTCTTAACGTGATGGTGATATTGGTGGGACAAACATCTGTCATACAAATACTAGCATCAAAGTAAACAAAAATATCATTATGGAAAAGTTTTCTTAAGTCAAATTAGTCTTGGACATTGATTTACACTCGTATCACTCCTGCAAAACAATAATTGTGGTGAGAAAAATACTTTACTTAAAACGTCAATGGTAGTTTTAATATTTTTACAAGTGGCCACTACGCTAATTGGGGCTACTACAGCTGTAATGACTAAATGTCTAATTTAAACTAATCAAACCTATCTATGTGTGTTTTATATATTAACTGTAATGACTAAGTGTCTAACGTAAACTAATCAAACCTATCCAGGTGTGTTTTATATATTAACTGTAATGACTAAGTGTCTAACGTAAACTAATCAAACCTATCCAGGTGTGTTTTATATATTAACTGTAATGACTAAGTGTCTAACATAAACTAATCAAACCTATCTATGTGTGTTTTATATAATAACTGTAATGACTAAGTGTCTAACATAAACTAATCAAACCTATCTATGTGTGTTTTATATATTAACTGTAATGACTAAGTGTCTAACATAAACTAATCAAACCTATCCATGTGTGTTTTATATATTAACTGTAATGACTAAGTGTCTAACATAAACTAATCAAACCTATATATGTGTGTTTTATATATTAACTGTAATGACTAAGTGTCTAACATAAACTAATCAAACCTATCTATGTGTGTTTTATATATTAACTGTAATGACTAAGTGTCTAACATAAACTAATCAAACCTATCTATGTGTGTTTTATATATTAACTGTAATGACTAAGTGTCTAACATAAACTAATCAAACCTATCCAGGTGTGTTTTATACATTAACTGTAATGACTAAGTTTCTAATGTAAACTAATCAAACCTATACACACATACTCTGACAGGTACCAGTGTGCCTGTGACGGCAACTTCAAAACTAATGAAATAAATAAAAAATGTTAAACTCTCTCTCTCTCTCTCTCTCTCTCTCTCTCTCTCTCTCTCTCTCTCTCTCTCTCTCTCTCTCTCTCTTTGTGTCATCCCCTGATACCTCATCTAATATTTTTTGCCACAGTGTTTAAGTTGTTAATTGATATGAATACAGTGCTGTGATGCATCATCACATTGCTTCCAGCCCCTGCTCTTGTCATTATGATCTAAATGAGTGAATTGAAGGAATTAATTGACAATAAGTGAATTGATAATGACTAAATTGAAAAAAAGTGAATTGATAATGAGCAAAATGCTAATGAGCCAATTGTTAATGAGGAAACTGAATAACGGCTCGCCCACGCGGCACTGCCTGCACACTTCACGCTTTCAGAGTAGCCGCGGTAACACTTGCCAAATTTAGGTCTCTTCTTTTAGCAGCCGTAAGAGGTGTGTGTGTGTGTGTGTGTGTGTGTGTGTGTGTGTGTCACAGTTTCAGCCACATGTAGAGTGTTGGTGGTTTCTCTCCCTCAGCCGTTCCCAAAGCAACCGTTGGCGAGCTCTACCTCGTGCTGGTGGTGATGCAGAAGTTGGAGTTAGTGGTCAGCTCAGCACACCATCAGTACCTACACCACAGTGTGTGTGTGTGTGTGTGTGTGTGTGTGTGTGTGTGTGTGTGTGTGTGTGAGGCAGCAGTAATGGGGACTGACTGGCTTATTCCTGTACTGCTCATTTTTGGAGCCTCTCAATCCTGTCAATCACACTCAGGTAAGTACATATTTTAAGCCATATTTTGTCAATTGTGATTTTTTCACCGCTTTTTACCCATCTGTGCAGTTAGAACACACACACACACACACACACACACACACACACACACACACACACACACA